>NC_138038.1:9478986-9977501 GCF_964106645.2 Podarcis pityusensis | reverse complement strand
GTGGTTGTGGGAGTGGCGGAAGTCGTGATAGGCGAGTCAGTGCTGGTGGTTGTGGGAGTGGCGGTAGTCGTGACAGGCGAATCAGTGCTGGTGGTTGTGGGAGTGGCGGTAGTCGTGACAGGCGAGTCAGTGCTGGTGGTTGTGGGAGTGGCGGTAGTCGTGAGAGGCGAGTCAGTGCTGGTGGTTGTGGGAGTGGCGGTAGTCGTGACAGGCGCGTCAGTGCTGGTGGTTGTGGGAGTGGTGGTAGTCGTGACTGGCGAGTCGGTGCTGGTGGTTGTGGGAGTGGCGGTAGTCGTGACTGGCGAGTCAGTGCTGGTGGTTGTGGGAGTGGCTGTAGTCGTGACAGGCGTGTCAGTGGTGGTGGTGGTGGTTGTGGGAGTGGCGGTAGTCGTGACAGGCGTGTCAGTGGTGGTGCTGGTTGTGGCAGTGGTGGTCGTCGTGACAGGCGAGTCAGTGCTGGTGGTTGTGGGAGTGGCTGTAGTCGTGACAGGCGTGTCAGTGGTGGTGGTGGTGGTTGTGGGAGTGGCGGTAGTCGTGACAGGCGTGTCAGTGGTGGTGCTGGTTGTGGGAGTGGCGGTAGTCGTGACAGGCGAGTCAGTGCTGGTGGTTGTGGGAGTGGCGGTAGTCGTGACAGGCGAGTCAGTGGTGGTGGTTGTGGGAGTGGCGGTAGTCGTGACAGGCGAGTCAGTGCTGGTGGTTGTGGGAGTGGCGGTCGTCGTGACAGGCGAGTCAGTGGTGGTGGTTGTGGGAGTTGGGGTAGTCGTGATAGGCGAGTCAGGCCTGGTGGTTGTGGGAGTGGCAGTAGTCGTGACTGGTGAGTCAGTTGTGCTGGTTGTGGGAGTGGCGGTAGTCGTGACTGGGGAGTCAGTGCTGGTGGTTGTGGGAGTGGCGGTAGTCGTGACAGGCGAGTCTGTGCTGGTGGTCGTGGGAGTGGCGGTAGTCGTGACAGGCAAGTCAGTGCTGGTGGTTGTGGGAGTGGTGGTAGTCATGACAGGCGTGTCAGTGGTGGTGGTGGTTGTGGGAGTGGCGGTAGTCGTGACAGGCGAGTCAGTGCTGGTGGTTGTGGGAGTGGCGGTAGTCGTGACAGGAGAGTCAGTGCTGGTGGTTGTGGGAGTGGCGGTAGTCGTGACAGGCAAGTCAGTGGTGGTGGTGGTTGTGGGAGTGGCGGTGGTCGTGACAGGCGAGTCAGTGCTGGTGGTTGTGGGAGTGGTGGTAGTCGTGACAGGCAAGTCAGTGGTGGTGGTGGTTGTGGGAGTGGCGGTGGTCGTGACAGGCGAGTCAGTGCTGGTGGTTGTGGGAGTGGCGGTAGTCGTGACAGGCGAGTCAGTGCTGGTGGTTGTGGGAGTGTCTGTAGTCGTGACAGGCGAGTCAGTGGTGGTGGTTGTGGGAGTTGGGGTAGTCGTGATAGGCGAGTCAGGCCTGGTGGTTGTGGGAGTGGCAGTAGTCGTGACTGGTGAGTCAGTTGTGCTGGTTGTGGGAGTGGCGGTAGTCGTGACTGGGGAGTCAGTGCTGGTGGTTGTGGGAGTGGCGGTAGTCGTGACAGGCAAGTCAGTGCTGGTGGTTGTGGGAGTGGTGGTAGTCGTGACAGGCGTGTCAGTGGTGGTGGTGGTTGTGGGAGTGGCGGTAGTCGTGACAGGCGAGTCAGTGCTGGTGGTTGTGGGAGTGGCGGTAGTCGTGACAGGCGAGTCAGTGCTGGTGGTTGTGGGAGTGGCGGTAGTCGTGACAGGTGAGTCAGTGCTGGTGGTTGTGGGAGTGGCGGAAGTCGTGATAGGCGAGTCAGTGCTGGTGGTTGTGGGAGTGGCGGTAGTCGTGACAGGCGAATCAGTGCTGGTGGTTGTGGGAGTGGCGGTAGTCGTGACAGGCGAGTCAGTGCTGGTGGTTGTGGGAGTGGCGGTAGTCGTGAGAGGCGAGTCAGTGCTGGTGGTTGTGGGAGTGGCGGTAGTCGTGACAGGCGCGTCAGTGCTGGTGGTTGTGGGAGTGGCGGTAGTCGTGACTGGCGAGTCAGTGCTGGTGGTTGTGGGAGTGGCGGTAGTCGTGACAGGCGAGTCTGTGCTGGTGGTCGTGGGAGTGGCGGTAGTCGTGACAGGCAAGTCAGTGCTGGTGGTTGTGGGAGTGGTGGTAGTCGTGACAGGCGTGTCAGTGGTGGTGGTGGTTGTGGGAGTGGCGGTAGTCGTGACAGGCGAGTCAGTGCTGGTGGTTGTGGGAGTGGCGGTAGTCGTGACAGGCAAGTCAGTGCTGGTGGTTGTGGGAGTGGTGGTAGTCGTGACAGGCGTGTCAGTGGTGGTGGTGGTTGTGGGAGTGGCGGTAGTCGTGACAGGCGAGTCAGTGCTGGTGGTTGTGGGAGTGGCGGTAGTCGTGACAGGCGAGTCTGTGCTGGTGGTCGTGGGAGTGGCGGTAGTCGTGACAGGCAAGTCAGTGCTGGTGGTTGTGGGAGTGGTGGTAGTCGTGACAGGCGTGTCAGTGGTGGTGGTGGTTGTGGGAGTGGCGGTAGTCGTGACAGGCGAGTCAGTGCTGGTGGTTGTGGGAGTGGCGGTAGTCGTGACAGGCGAGTCAGTGGTGGTGGTGGTTGTGGGAGTGGCGGTAGTCGTGACAGGCGAGTCAGTGCTGGTGGTTGTGGGAGTGGCGGTAGTCGTGACAGGCGAGTCAGTGCTGGTGGTTGTGGGAGTGGCGGTCGTCGTGACAGGCGAGTCAGTGGTGGTGGTTGTGGGAGTGGCGGTAGTCGTGACAGGCGAGTCAGTGGTGGTGGTGGTTGTGGGAGTGGCGGTAGTCGTGACAGGCGAGTCAGTGCTGGTGGTTGTGGGAGTGGCGGTAGTCGTGACAGGCGTGTCAGTGGTTGTGGTGGTTGTGGGAGTGGTGGTTGTCGTGACAGGCGTGTCAGTGGTGGTGGTGGTTGTGGGAGTGGCGGTAGTCGTGACAGGCGAGTCAGTGCTGGTGGTTGTGGGAGTGTCTGTAGTCGTGACAGGAGAGTCAGTGCTGGTGGTTGTGGGAGTGGCGGTAGTCGTGACAGGCAAGTCAGTGGTGGTGGTGGTTGTGGGAGTGGCGGTGGTCGTGACAGGCGAGTCAGTGCTGGTGGTTGTGGGAGTGGTGGTAGTCGTGACAGGCAAGTCAGTGGTGGTGGTGGTTGTGGGAGTGGCGGTGGTCGTGACAGGCGAGTCAGTGCTGGTGGTTGTGGGAGTGGCGGTAGTCGTGACAGGCGAGTCAGTGCTGGTGGTTGTGGGAGTGTCTGTAGTCGTGACAGGCGAGTCAGTGGTGGTGGTTGTGGGAGTTGGGGTAGTCGTGATAGGCGAGTCAGGCCTGGTGGTTGTGGGAGTGGCAGTAGTCGTGACTGGTGAGTCAGTTGTGCTGGTTGTGGGAGTGGCGGTAGTCGTGACTGGGGAGTCAGTGCTGGTGGTTGTGGGAGTGGCGGTAGTCGTGACAGGCAAGTCAGTGCTGGTGGTTGTGGGAGTGGTGGTAGTCGTGACAGGCGTGTCAGTGGTGGTGGTGGTTGTGGGAGTGGCGGTAGTCGTGACAGGCGAGTCAGTGCTGGTGGTTGTGGGAGTGGCGGTAGTCGTGACAGGCGAGTCAGTGCTGGTGGTTGTGGGAGTGGCGGTAGTCGTGACAGGCGAGTCAGTGCTGGTGGTTGTGGGAGTGGCGGTAGTCGTGACAGGCGAGTCAGTGCTGGTGGTTGTGGGAGTGGCGGTAGTCGTGACAGGCGAGTCAGTGCTGGTGGTTGTGGGAGTGGCGGTCGTCGTGACAGGCGAGTCAGTGGTGGTGGTTGTGGGAGTGGCGGTAGTCGTGACAGGCGAGTCAGTGGTGGTGGTGGTTGTGGGAGTGGCGGTAGTCGTGACAGGCGAGTCAGTGCTGGTGGTTGTGGGAGTGGCGGTAGTCGTGACAGGCGTGTCAGTGGTTGTGGTGGTTGTGGGAGTGGTGGTTGTCGTGACAGGCGTGTCAGTGGTGGTGGTGGTTGTGGGAGTGGCGGTAGTCGTGACAGGCGAGTCAGTGCTGGTGGTTGTGGGAGTGTCTGTAGTCGTGACAGGCGAGTCAGTTGTGCTGGTTGTGGGAGTGGCGGTAGTCGTGACTGGGGAGTCAGTGCTGGTGGTTGTGGGAGTGGCGGTAGTCGTGACAGGCGAGTCTGTGCTGGTGGTCGTGGGAGTGGCGGTAGTCGTGACAGGCGTGTCAGTGGTGGTGGTGGTTGTGGGAGTGGCGGTAGTCGTGACAGGCGAGTCAGTGCTGGTGGTTGTGGGAGTGGCGGTAGTCGTGACAGGCGAGTCTGTGCTGGTGGTCGTGGGAGTGGCGGTAGTCGTGACAGGCAAGTCAGTGCTGGTGGTTGTGGGAGTGGTGGTAGTCGTGACAGGCGTGTCAGTGGTGGTGGTGGTTGTGGGAGTGGCGGTAGTCGTGACAGGCGAGTCAGTGCTGGTGGTTGTGGGAGTGGCGGTAGTCGTGACAGGCGAGTCAGTGCTGGTGGTTGTGGGAGTGGCGGTAGTCGTGACAGGCAAGTCAGTGGTGGTGGTGGTTGTGGGAGTGGCGGTGGTCGTGACAGGCGAGTCAGTGCTGGTGGTTGTGGGAGTGGTGGTAGTCGTGACAGGCGTGTCAGTGGTGGTGGTGGTTGTGGGAGTGGCGGTAGTCGTGACAGGCGAGTCAGTGCTGGTGGTTGTGGGAGTGTCTGTAGTCGTGACAGGCGAGTCAGTGGTGGTGGTTGTGGGAGTTGGGGTAGTCGTGATAGGCGAGTCAGGCCTGGTGGTTGTGGGAGTGGCAGTAGTCGTGACTGGTGAGTCAGTTGTGCTGGTTGTGGGAGTGGCGGTAGTCGTGACTGGGGAGTCAGTGCTGGTGGTTGTGGGAGTGGCGGTAGTCGTGACAGGCGAGTCTGTGCTGGTGGTCGTGGGAGTGGCGGTAGTCGTGACAGGCAAGTCAGTGCTGGTGGTTGTGGGAGTGGTGGTAGTCGTGACAGGCGTGTCAGTGGTGGTGGTTGTGGGAGTGGTGGTAGTCGTGACAGGCGTGTCAGTGGTGGTGGTGGTTGTGGGAGTGGCGGTAGTCGTGACAGGCGAGTCAGTGCTGGTGGTTGTGGGAGTGGCGGTAGTCGTGACAGGCGAGTCAGTGCTGGTGGTTGTGGGAGTGGCGGTAGTCGTGACAGGCGAGTCAGTGCTGGTGGTTGTGGGAGTGGCGGTAGTCGTGACAGGCGAGTCAGTGGTGGTGGTTGTGGGAGTGGCGGTAGTCGTGACAGGCGAGTCAGTGCTGGTGGTTGTGGGAGTGGCGGTCGTCGTGACAGGCGAGTCAGTGGTGGTGGTTGTGGGAGTGGCGGTAGTCGTGACAGGCGAGTCAGTGGTGGTGGTGGTTGTGGGAGTGGCGGTAGTCGTGACAGGCGAGTCAGTGCTGGTGGTTGTGGGAGTGGCGGTAGTCGTGACAGGCGTGTCAGTGGTTGTGGTGGTTGTGGGAGTGGTGGTTGTCGTGACAGGCGTGTCAGTGGTGGTGGTGGTTGTGGGAGTGGCGGTAGTCGTGACAGGCGAGTCAGTGCTGGTGGTTGTGGGAGTGTCTGTAGTCGTGACAGGCGAGTCAGTTGTGCTGGTTGTGGGAGTGGCGGTAGTCGTGACTGGGGAGTCAGTGCTGGTGGTTGTGGGAGTGGCGGTAGTCGTGACAGGCGAGTCTGTGCTGGTGGTCGTGGGAGTGGCGGTAGTCGTGACAGGCGTGTCAGTGGTGGTGGTGGTTGTGGGAGTGGCGGTAGTCGTGACAGGCGAGTCAGTGCTGGTGGTTGTGGGAGTGGCGGTAGTCGTGACAGGCGAGTCTGTGCTGGTGGTCGTGGGAGTGGCGGTAGTCGTGACAGGCAAGTCAGTGCTGGTGGTTGTGGGAGTGGTGGTAGTCGTGACAGGCGTGTCAGTGGTGGTGGTGGTTGTGGGAGTGGCGGTAGTCGTGACAGGCGAGTCAGTGCTGGTGGTTGTGGGAGTGGCGGTAGTCGTGACAGGCGAGTCAGTGCTGGTGGTTGTGGGAGTGGCGGTAGTCGTGACAGGTGAGTCAGTGCTGGTGGTTGTGGGAGTGGCGGAAGTCGTGATAGGCGAGTCAGTGCTGGTGGTTGTGGGAGTGGCGGTAGTCGTGACAGGCGAATCAGTGCTGGTGGTTGTGGGAGTGGCGGTAGTTGTGACAGGCGAGTCAGTGCTGGTGGTTGTGGGAGTGGCGGTAGTCGTGAGAGGCGAGTCAGTGCTGGTGGTTGTGGGAGTGGCGGTAGTCGTGACAGGCGCGTCAGTGCTGGTGGTTGTGGGAGTGGCGGTAGTCGTGACTGGCGAGTCAGTGCTGGTGGTTGTGGGAGTGGCGGTAGTCGTGACAGGCGAGTCTGTGCTGGTGGTCGTGGGAGTGGCGGTAGTCGTGACAGGCAAGTCAGTGCTGGTGGTTGTGGGAGTGGTGGTAGTCGTGACAGGCGTGTCAGTGGTGGTGGTGGTTGTGGGAGTGGCGGTAGTCGTGACAGGCGAGTCAGTGCTGGTGGTTGTGGGAGTGGCGGTAGTCGTGACAGGCGAGTCAGTGCTGGTGGTTGTGGGAGTGGCGGTAGTCGTGACAGGCGAGTCAGTGCTGGTGGTTGTGGGAGTGGCGGTAGTCGTGACAGGCAAGTCAGTGCTGGTGGTTGTGGGAGTGGTGGTAGTCGTGACAGGCGTGTCAGTGGTGGTGGTGGTTGTGGGAGTGGCGGTAGTCGTGACAGGCGAGTCAGTGCTGGTGGTTGTGGGAGTGGCGGTAGTCGTGACAGGCGAGTCTGTGCTGGTGGTCGTGGGAGTGGCGGTAGTCGTGACAGGCAAGTCAGTGCTGGTGGTTGTGGGAGTGGTGGTAGTCGTGACAGGCGTGTCAGTGGTGGTTGTGGGAGTGGCGGTAGTCGTGACAGGCGAGTCAGTGCTGGTGGTTGTGGGAGTGGCGGTAGTCGTGACAGGCGAGTCAGTGGTGGTGGTGGTTGTGGGAGTGGCGGTAGTCGTGACAGGCGAGTCAGTGCTGGTGGTTGTGGGAGTGGCGGTAGTCGTGACAGGCGAGTCAGTGCTGGTGGTTGTGGGAGTGGCGGTCGTCGTGACAGGCGAGTCAGTGGTGGTGGTTGTGGGAGTGGCGGTAGTCGTGACAGGCGAGTCAGTGGTGGTGGTGGTTGTGGGAGTGGCGGTAGTCGTGACAGGCGAGTCAGTGCTGGTGGTTGTGGGAGTGGCGGTAGTCGTGACAGGCGTGTCAGTGGTTGTGGTGCTTGTGGGAGTGGTGGTTGTCGTGACAGGCGTGTCAGTGGTGGTGGTGGTTGTGGGAGTGGCGGTAGTCGTGACAGGCGAGTCAGTGCTGGTGGTTGTGGGAGTGTCTGTAGTCGTGACAGGAGAGTCAGTGCTGGTGGTTGTGGGAGTGGCGGTAGTCGTGACAGGCAAGTCAGTGGTGGTGGTGGTTGTGGGAGTGGCGGTGGTCGTGACAGGCGAGTCAGTGCTGGTGGTTGTGGGAGTGGTGGTAGTCGTGACAGGCAAGTCAGTGGTGGTGGTGGTTGTGGGAGTGGCGGTGGTCGTGACAGGCGAGTCAGTGCTGGTGGTTGTGGGAGTGGCGGTAGTCGTGACAGGCGAGTCAGTGCTGGTGGTTGTGGGAGTGTCTGTAGTCGTGACAGGCGAGTCAGTGGTGGTGGTTGTGGGAGTTGGGGTAGTCGTGATAGGCGAGTCAGGCCTGGTGGTTGTGGGAGTGGCAGTAGTCGTGACTGGTGAGTCAGTTGTGCTGGTTGTGGGAGTGGCGGTAGTCGTGACTGGGGAGTCAGTGCTGGTGGTTGTGGGAGTGGCGGTAGTCGTGACAGGCAAGTCAGTGCTGGTGGTTGTGGGAGTGGTGGTAGTCGTGACAGGCGTGTCAGTGGTGGTGGTGGTTGTGGGAGTGGCGGTAGTCGTGACAGGCGAGTCAGTGCTGGTGGTTGTGGGAGTGGCGGTAGTCGTGACAGGCGAGTCAGTGCTGGTGGTTGTGGGAGTGGCGGTAGTCGTGACAGGCGAGTCAGTGCTGGTGGTTGTGGGAGTGGCGGTAGTCGTGACAGGCGAGTCAGTGCTGGTGGTTGTGGGAGTGGCGGTAGTCGTGACAGGCGAGTCAGTGCTGGTGGTTGTGGGAGTGGCGGTCGTCGTGACAGGCGAGTCAGTGGTGGTGGTTGTGGGAGTGGCGGTAGTCGTGACAGGCGAGTCAGTGGTGGTGGTGGTTGTGGGAGTGGCGGTAGTCGTGACAGGCGAGTCAGTGCTGGTGGTTGTGGGAGTGGCGGTAGTCGTGACAGGCGTGTCAGTGGTTGTGGTGGTTGTGGGAGTGGTGGTTGTCGTGACAGGCGTGTCAGTGGTGGTGGTGGTTGTGGGAGTGGCGGTAGTCGTGACAGGCGAGTCAGTGCTGGTGGTTGTGGGAGTGTCTGTAGTCGTGACAGGCGAGTCAGTTGTGCTGGTTGTGGGAGTGGCGGTAGTCGTGACTGGGGAGTCAGTGCTGGTGGTTGTGGGAGTGGCGGTAGTCGTGACAGGCGAGTCTGTGCTGGTGGTCGTGGGAGTGGCGGTAGTCGTGACAGGCGTGTCAGTGGTGGTGGTGGTTGTGGGAGTGGCGGTAGTCGTGACAGGCGAGTCAGTGCTGGTGGTTGTGGGAGTGGCGGTAGTCGTGACAGGCGAGTCTGTGCTGGTGGTCGTGGGAGTGGCGGTAGTCGTGACAGGCAAGTCAGTGCTGGTGGTTGTGGGAGTGGTGGTAGTCGTGACAGGCGTGTCAGTGGTGGTGGTGGTTGTGGGAGTGGCGGTAGTCGTGACAGGCGAGTCAGTGCTGGTGGTTGTGGGAGTGGCGGTAGTCGTGACAGGCGAGTCAGTGCTGGTGGTTGTGGGAGTGGCGGTAGTCGTGACAGGCAAGTCAGTGGTGGTGGTGGTTGTGGGAGTGGCGGTGGTCGTGACAGGCGAGTCAGTGCTGGTGGTTGTGGGAGTGGTGGTAGTCGTGACAGGCGTGTCAGTGGTGGTGGTGGTTGTGGGAGTGGCGGTAGTCGTGACAGGCGAGTCAGTGCTGGTGGTTGTGGGAGTGTCTGTAGTCGTGACAGGCGAGTCAGTGGTGGTGGTTGTGGGAGTTGGGGTAGTCGTGATAGGCGAGTCAGGCCTGGTGGTTGTGGGAGTGGCAGTAGTCGTGACTGGTGAGTCAGTTGTGCTGGTTGTGGGAGTGGCGGTAGTCGTGACTGGGGAGTCAGTGCTGGTGGTTGTGGGAGTGGCGGTAGTCGTGACAGGCGAGTCTGTGCTGGTGGTCGTGGGAGTGGCGGTAGTCGTGACAGGCAAGTCAGTGCTGGTGGTTGTGGGAGTGGTGGTAGTCGTGACAGGCGTGTCAGTGGTGGTGGTTGTGGGAGTGGTGGTAGTCGTGACAGGCGTGTCAGTGGTGGTGGTGGTTGTGGGAGTGGCGGTAGTCGTGACAGGCGAGTCAGTGCTGGTGGTTGTGGGAGTGGCGGTAGTCGTGACAGGCGAGTCAGTGCTGGTGGTTGTGGGAGTGGCGGTAGTCGTGACAGGCGAGTCAGTGCTGGTGGTTGTGGGAGTGGCGGTAGTCGTGACAGGCGAGTCAGTGGTGGTGGTTGTGGGAGTGGCGGTAGTCGTGACAGGCGAGTCAGTGCTGGTGGTTGTGGGAGTGGCGGTCGTCGTGACAGGCGAGTCAGTGGTGGTGGTTGTGGGAGTGGCGGTAGTCGTGACAGGCGAGTCAGTGGTGGTGGTGGTTGTGGGAGTGGCGGTAGTCGTGACAGGCGAGTCAGTGCTGGTGGTTGTGGGAGTGGCGGTAGTCGTGACAGGCGTGTCAGTGGTTGTGGTGGTTGTGGGAGTGGTGGTTGTCGTGACAGGCGTGTCAGTGGTGGTGGTGGTTGTGGGAGTGGCGGTAGTCGTGACAGGCGAGTCAGTGCTGGTGGTTGTGGGAGTGTCTGTAGTCGTGACAGGCGAGTCAGTTGTGCTGGTTGTGGGAGTGGCGGTAGTCGTGACTGGGGAGTCAGTGCTGGTGGTTGTGGGAGTGGCGGTAGTCGTGACAGGCGAGTCTGTGCTGGTGGTCGTGGGAGTGGCGGTAGTCGTGACAGGCGTGTCAGTGGTGGTGGTGGTTGTGGGAGTGGCGGTAGTCGTGACAGGCGAGTCAGTGCTGGTGGTTGTGGGAGTGGCGGTAGTCGTGACAGGCGAGTCTGTGCTGGTGGTCGTGGGAGTGGCGGTAGTCGTGACAGGCAAGTCAGTGCTGGTGGTTGTGGGAGTGGTGGTAGTCGTGACAGGCGTGTCAGTGGTGGTGGTGGTTGTGGGAGTGGCGGTAGTCGTGACAGGCGAGTCAGTGCTGGTGGTTGTGGGAGTGGCGGTAGTCGTGACAGGCGAGTCAGTGCTGGTGGTTGTGGGAGTGGCGGTAGTCGTGACAGGCAAGTCAGTGGTGGTGGTGGTTGTGGGAGTGGCGGTGGTCGTGACAGGCGAGTCAGTGCTGGTGGTTGTGGGAGTGGTGGTAGTCGTGACAGGCGTGTCAGTGGTGGTGGTGGTTGTGGGAGTGGCGGTAGTCGTGACAGGCGAGTCAGTGCTGGTGGTTGTGGGAGTGTCTGTAGTCGTGACAGGCGAGTCAGTGGTGGTGGTTGTGGGAGTTGGGGTAGTCGTGATAGGCGAGTCAGGCCTGGTGGTTGTGGGAGTGGCAGTAGTCGTGACTGGTGAGTCAGTTGTGCTGGTTGTGGGAGTGGCGGTAGTCGTGACTGGGGAGTCAGTGCTGGTGGTTGTGGGAGTGGCGGTAGTCGTGACAGGCGAGTCTGTGCTGGTGGTCGTGGGAGTGGCGGTAGTCGTGACAGGCAAGTCAGTGCTGGTGGTTGTGGGAGTGGTGGTAGTCGTGACAGGCGTGTCAGTGGTGGTGGTGGTTGTGGGAGTGGCGGTAGTCGTGACAGGCGAGTCAGTGCTGGTGGTTGTGGGAGTGGCGGTAGTCGTGACAGGCGAGTCAGTGCTGGTGGTTGTGGGAGTGGCGGTAGTCGTGACAGGCGTGTCAGTGGTTGTGGTGGTTGTGGGAGTGGTGGTTGTCGTGACAGGCGTGTCAGTGGTGGTGGTGGTTGTGGGAGTGGCGGTAGTCGTGACAGGCGAGTCAGTGCTGGTGGTTGTGGGAGTGTCTGTAGTCGTGACAGGCGAGTCAGTTGTGCTGGTTGTGGGAGTGGCGGTAGTCGTGACTGGGGAGTCAGTGCTGGTGGTTGTGGGAGTGGCGGTAGTCGTGACAGGCGAGTCTGTGCTGGTGGTCGTGGGAGTGGCGGTAGTCGTGACAGGCGTGTCAGTGGTGGTGGTGGTTGTGGGAGTGGCGGTAGTCGTGACAGGCGAGTCAGTGCTGGTGGTTGTGGGAGTGGCGGTAGTCGTGACAGGCGAGTCTGTGCTGGTGGTCGTGGGAGTGGCGGTAGTCGTGACAGGCAAGTCAGTGCTGGTGGTTGTGGGAGTGGTGGTAGTCGTGACAGGCGTGTCAGTGGTGGTGGTGGTTGTGGGAGTGGCGGTAGTCGTGACAGGCGAGTCAGTGCTGGTGGTTGTGGGAGTGGCGGTAGTCGTGACAGGCGAGTCAGTGCTGGTGGTTGTGGGAGTGGCGGTAGTCGTGACAGGCAAGTCAGTGGTGGTGGTGGTTGTGGGAGTGGCGGTGGTCGTGACAGGCGAGTCAGTGCTGGTGGTTGTGGGAGTGGTGGTAGTCGTGACAGGCGTGTCAGTGGTGGTGGTGGTTGTGGGAGTGGCGGTAGTCGTGACAGGCGAGTCAGTGCTGGTGGTTGTGGGAGTGTCTGTAGTCGTGACAGGCGAGTCAGTGGTGGTGGTTGTGGGAGTTGGGGTAGTCGTGATAGGCGAGTCAGGCCTGGTGGTTGTGGGAGTGGCAGTAGTCGTGACTGGTGAGTCAGTTGTGCTGGTTGTGGGAGTGGCGGTAGTCGTGACTGGGGAGTCAGTGCTGGTGGTTGTGGGAGTGGCGGTAGTCGTGACAGGCGAGTCTGTGCTGGTGGTCGTGGGAGTGGCGGTAGTCGTGACAGGCAAGTCAGTGCTGGTGGTTGTGGGAGTGGTGGTAGTCGTGACAGGCGTGTCAGTGGTGGTGGTGGTTGTGGGAGTGGCGGTAGTCGTGACAGGCGAGTCAGTGCTGGTGGTTGTGGGAGTGGCGGTAGTCGTGACAGGCGAGTCAGTGCTGGTGGTTGTGGGAGTGGCGGTGGTCGTGACAGGCGTGTCAGTGGTTGTGGTGGTTGTGGGAGTGGTGGTTGTTGTGACAGGCGTGTCAGTGGTGGTGGTGGTTGTGGGAGTGGCGGTAGTCGTGACAGGCGAGTCAGTGCTGGTGGTTGTGGGAGTGTCTGTAGTCGTGACAGGCGAGTCAGTGGTGGTGGTTGTGGGAGTTGGGGTAGTCGTGATAGGCGAGTCGGTGCTGGTGGTTGTGGGAGTGGCAGTAGTCGTGACTGGTGAGTCAGTTGTGCTGGTTGTGGGAGTGGCGGTAGTCGTGACTGGGGAGTCAGTGCTGGTGGTTGTGGGAGTGGCGGTAGTCGTGACAGGCGAGTCTGTGCTGGTGGTCGTGGGAGTGGCGGTAGTCGTGACAGGCAAGTCAGTGCTGGTGGTTGTGGGAGTGGCGGTAGTCGTGACAGGCGAGTCAGTGCTGGTGGTTGTGGGAGTGGGGGTAGTCGTGATAGGCGAGTCAGGCCTGGTGGTTGTGGGAGTGGCGGTAGTCGTGACTGGTGAGTCAGTTGTGCTGGTTGTGGGAGTGGCGGTAGTCGTGACTGGGGAGTCAGTGGTGGTGGTTGTGGGAGTGGCGGTAGTCGTGACAGGCGAGTCTGTGCTGGTGGTCGTGGGAGTGGCGGTAGTCGTGACAGGCAAGTCAGGGCTGGTGGTTGTGGGAGTGGCTGTAGTCGTGACAGGCGTGTTAGTGGTGGTGGTGGTTGTGGGAGTGGCGGTAGTCGTGACAGGCGAGTCAGTGCTGGTGGTTGTGGGAGTGGCAGTAGTCGTGACAGGCGAGTCAGGCCTGGTGGTTGTGGGAGTGGCGGTCGTCGTGACAGGCGAGTCAGTGGTGGTGGTTGTGGGAGTGGCGGTAGTCGTGACAGACGAGTCAGTGCTGGTGGTTGTGGGAGTGGCGGTAGTCGTGACAGGCGAGTCAGTACTGGTGGCTGTGGGAGTGGCGGTAGTCGTGACAGGCGCGTCAGTGCTGGTGGTTGTGGGAGTGGCGGTAGTCGTGACAGGCGAGTCAGTGCTGGTGGTTGTGGGAGTGGCGGTAGTCGTGACAGGCGAGTCAGTGCTGGTGGTTGTGGGAGTGGCGGTAGTCGTGACAGGCGAGTTAGTGCTGGTGGTCGTGGGAGTGGAGGGAGTTGTGACAGGCGAGTCAGTGCTGGTGGTTGTGGGATTGGCTGTAGTCGTGGCCGGCGTGTCAGTGGTGGTGGTGGTGGAGGGAGTGGCCGTAGTCGTTATTGGCGATTCAGTTGTGACGGTTCTGGGAGTGATGGTAGTTGTGGTCATTGAGGTGGTTGTGGGAGTGTTGGTAATTGTAGTTGGAGAGCAGGTGGTTGTTGGTGTGGTTGTTGGTGTGGTGGCAGTCGTGACTGGCGATGCGGTGGTGGTGATTGTGATACCTGTGGTAATCGTGACAGGCAAGGCCTTAGTTGTTGTTATGGGACTGTTGGTAGTCGTCAACTGCAAGGTCGTGGCGGTGTTCTCCTTTGTGGTTGCTGCGGTCGTCTCCTTTGTGGTGGCGGCGTTCTCCTTTGTGGTGCCGGTTGCTGAAGTGGCGGGAGCTGTGGCCAGTGAGGTCATAGTATTGGTGTCTTCTCTGGTTTTGGTTGTTGTGGGAATGGAGGTAGGCCCACCTGGCAAGCTGTTAGTCGTGGTCACTTCTGTGATGGTGTTGGGAGATCCGCTTGTTTGTTTTGGAGCACCCCTTTCCTCTACGTTTCCCATCCTTTTTTCGATGTTGAGAAAGTTATTCCCACTTTTGGTGGTTTTTTGGGTTGTGAGCTGAATCCTGCCTGGTCTTTCTGTTGTATCCATTTCACCTCTTTCTTCTTCATTCCCTTTTACTCTCCAGCTAACATCTACAAGATAGAAGATGGGCGTAGAGTTAATTCATAATTTCTGTGTGTCAATCTCAGTTATGATTGAGCGGCATTCAAAATGCTATTGCCCCATAGATTTCTACAAAGCCGATATGATACCAGCAATTTTGTTTTCAATTCCTTTCCTAATGACCCCTCCTGTGGAATTTGCATTTTTTTCAAAGCTTCACTGAGTTGTTTAGTATGACCTCAAGGCCTGGTCCCAGTTCATACCCTCTGAGTGTATACAAGCACTGACCCACTTGTTAGCAATCGGCAACTCTATGATTCTATCATTCTATGGCTCACTCTATCTTCCTTTAAACTGAATTACATTTTGCCATTTAACACCCGTTAACTCAGTTTGCAGATGGCTATGGGAATCATGCAACATATTTTTCTTTTTCTTCTTTGTTTGCTACTGCTAGAATTAGTGGGGATTTGTCAGGATAGAAGAATTTGCTAGGGAGTGTTTCAATTTGATGCTATTTGTCATAGGAACCAACTCCTAGGGACCGTCAGGGACTTGGTCCCCACAATAAAATATTTGAGGGGACTGGACTCCCCCCAAGTTGATGGGTAAAGTAAAGGTAAAGGGACCCCTGACCATTAGGTCCAGTAGTGACGGACTCTGGGGTTGCGGCGCTCATCTCGCTTTACTGGCCGAGAGAGCTGGCGTACAGCTTCCGGGTCATATGGCCAGCATGACTGAGCCGCTTCTGGCGAACCAGAGCAGCGCACGGAAACGCCGTTTACCTTCCCGCCGGAGTGGTACCTAATTATCTACTTGCACTTTGACGTGCTTTCGAACTGCTAGGTTGGCAGGAGTTGGGACCGAGCAACGGGAGCTCATCCCGTCATGGGGATTCAAACTATTTTTGGAAGTTGAAAGTCTGACGGGGCTTCTGTGGCTTCTGATTGGCTGCAGGAACTTCCTGCAGCCAATCAGAAGCTGCACACTGGTTTCCTAATATTTTGTCATCTAATAAATTTTATTGGAAATTTTATTTACAACATAACACAACCTCCCCCAGCACAGAAATCCACCCCCATCAGACACAAACATAACAAACAACAAGCATAGTATACAACAATACAAACAACCAAATAAAAGACTTCTTTATCCTGTTTCTGGCATCCTTAGTTACTTCTTATAAGCTGTTTCCTTTATGAATAATTATTAAGATTTTTCTAATTATAACTTAAATATCCACAAAGTCTCCTGCAGATATTAATCGAAACAAGTCCAGGTATGAATTTTAGGGCACTGTTTTGTGAAGTATTCTCTGCATTTCCTCCATGCTTTTTGAAACTCTTGTCTAGTGTGATCTCTAATTGCCTCTGTTAATCTAGCCAGTTCAATATACTCTAACAGTTTGTCTTGCCATTTCATTTTTGTTGGCACAATTTCTTTTTTCCAGTTTTTAGCAATTAGGATCCTTGCCGCTCCTGTAGCGTAGAGGAATATTTTCTGATCTTCTCTTGCTATACCTGCGTCTGTTATCCCTAGTAGAAAAGCTTCTGTACTTTTTATAAAGTTATACTTAAACATTTTTTAAGCTCGTCATATACTATGTTCCAGAAGTCAAACGGTCTTCCGGAATTGATTCCGTTCGACTTCCAAGGTACGACTGTATTTTATTCAAGTTGGTACCCCTGCTTTGTGTTGGATATAAAAATAATCAGAACACATTGAAGGAATGATACCCGGCACTATAACTAGTACAGTTGTACCTTGGTTGTTGAACTTAATCCGTTCCAGAAGTCCGTTCGACTCCCGAAACCATTTGAAAACCAAGGTGCGGTTTCCAATTGGCTGCAGGAGCTTCCTGCACTCAAGGGGAAGCCGCGTCAGACATTCAGCTTCTGGAAAACGTTCGCAAACAGGAACACTTGCTTCCGGATTTGCGGCGTTCGGCAGCCAATTTGTTTGGGAGCTAAACCGCTCAGGAACCAAGGTACCACTGTACTGTTCAGGGTTGCCGACTTGAATAAAATATTGGGCAGGGCCCAGGTAAGACCTGCCCCACATAATCAATCACATGATGTCTTGCAGGCACACCATTTGAATGGCAATGCCCATCAACTTTGGGAGCCCCCGGCCCCCTCAAATATTTTATGGGTGGGGGCTGAAGGGACCTTGGTCCCTAGGAGTTCTGGTACTGTTACACAGCACCCCAGTCTCTGAGCGGAATGAGGCACAGCGGAGACTGTGGTGTCTTTACGATATATGGTTTTTTTTAAAACACATATCTCCAGCCTGATGGAAGGCTTCACAGCATCAAGACCCTAAAAGGGTCTTGTTTCTCCCATAACCTCAGCCCTGGTTTCCAGCAGAAATCGGCTTCTGGCTTACATAACTCAACTCATCTGTGGCGTTATCTGTTGAGGGAGTGGCCCCCCTCATCTGCTGACTCACACAGAGCTTATTTCGTCCTCCTCAAGAAGCTAGTTTTGCTTTATTAACTTTTAACACTTCCTGGATCCAGGGATTAGAAGGATCTGGAACCCAGATCTAGGGAACAGTGGAGTCTGGCACGCAGCTTGACACCCCCAGCAGTTCTGCCACTGCTGCTTCTCCCGCCTGGACCAAGGAAAGCCAGCTATGTGCCGCTGGTCCTGAATGTGGAGATACGGTTTTTAAAGGCACAATAACCCTGTTCTGCCCAGTTCCAGCCCTAATGCTGAAGCTGAGTCTGCCATCTTGTACCAGCTTACCTGGGAGCAAGCCCCATGAAACTCAAATAAACATACTGTATTTTTTTGCTCTATAAGACGCACTTTTCCCCTCCTAAAAAGTAAGGGGAAATGTGTGTGCGTCTTATGGGGCGAATGCAGGCGGGAGGCTCTGCTCAGCGCTCCCTTTAAAGAGCCGTGTGGAGGGTGTGTGCGGCTCTTGGGGGCTTTTTCCCGAGGAGGGAGAAGGGCAGCCCATCAGTCCCTTCTCCCTCCTCGGGGAAAAGCCCCCAAGAGCTGCAAACACGCTCCGCGTGCTCTTTAAAGGGAGCGCGGCTCTTGGGGGAGCCTTCCTCCCGCTGCCAGGCGATCCCGCTTGCTGTCCTGGCTTCTGGCTTAGCCACGCGAAGCCTCTTGAGGGCAGGGGGTGTCTTCATCCCACTGCCCTGAAGAGGCTTCGCGCGGCTATCCCAGAAGCCAGAACAGCAAGAGGCTATCCCAGAAGTCAGATCCCTCTTGCTGTTCTGGCTTCTGGGATTCAGAATATTTTTTTTCTTGTTTTCCTCCTCCAAAAACTAGGCGCGTCTTATGATCTTATAGAGCAAAAAATACGGTAATTCTGAATTAACCAGTGTACAGTAAGTTCAGTGATTCTTAAGGAGTGGGAGCCCTGCAATTGTTGTGTTGCAGTGGGGCAACTTCCCTCGGGTGCCCCTCTTTCATCACAGGCCAAACTATGGAAATTGCAAGGACTGCTTGGAAATAAGGCAGAAATGGGAAAGTGTACTAAAGGGGAGGGAGAAAAGCAGCTCTTTGGGTCACCACAGATTCCTAATGCCCAGTGTCCAAGCAACTCAGCTATCAATCATAGATCCAACTTCACTCATTTGCTAAAAACAGCGAAAAACAGCCACCACACACAGAAGCATAAATACAATCATATTGTATTGGTCCAGCTCCGAGGGCCTTCTGGTGGTTCCCTCACTGCGAGAAGCCAAGTTACAGGGAACCAGGCAGAGGGCCTTCTCAGTAGTGGCCCCCGCCCTGTGGAACGCCCTCCCATCAGATGTCAAAGAGAAAAACAACTACAGTGGTACCTCAGGTTACAGACACTTCAGGTTACAGACTCCGCTAACCCAGAAATAGTACCTCGGGTTAAGAACTTTGCTTCAGGATGAGAAGAGAAATCGTGCAGTGGTGGCGCGGTGGCAGCAGGAGGCCCCATTAGCTAAAGTGGTACCTCAGGTTAAGAACAATTTCAGGTTAAGAACGGACCTCCAGAAAGAATTAAGTTCTTAACCCGATGTACCACTGTACCAGATTTTTAGAAGACATCTGAAGGCAGCCCTGTTTAGGGAAGCTCTTAATGTTTAATGGACTATTGTATTTTAATATTCTGGAAGCCACCCAGAGTGGCTGGGGAAACCCAGCCAGATGGATGGGGTATAAATAATATATTATTATTATTATTATTATTATTATTATTATTATTATTATTATCATTATTAGGCTATGGTTTCTTGCTAAGAAAAACCAGGTCAAATAGAGGGGAAGTTCAAGTACGAACAAATGAAAGCGACTTTATCTGTTAGGTGTTTAGCAAAGGCACAGGTGTGGCTCCTCACCACCATCTTTTTAATATTCTGACTATGGTTTAAAAATAAATTTTAAAAAAATCTCAGGATATCAACATATAGAGCAAAATGCCATGAAACAACCAAGCACAAAATCACCCAGCACATCTTCCTTCCATCAAGGGCATTTTGAACCAATCTAAGGGCTCATACAGAAAACCTGATTGCCATTTGCTCTGATTCAACAGTAAAATGCTGGTTTTATCGGGGAAAGTGCCGGGACAAATAAAATAAACAAACCACTACAACATGGGTTTTAAAGCACAGATCTGTGCCTAGTAACATGTCTCAAAAGGAAGTCCTGATGAGCCCTCACTGTCCAATCCATATTATTTACAACAAGTCTCTCCAAAGCCCTCCATGAGTTTGTTTAAAACCTGAAACAACTTAAAAGTTAAATGTGATTAAATAGAAATTTGGTGCTTCTGGGCAGGATAAATAAAACAGCTGTATATAAATCACTGTTTATGACTGGTGTATATTGCAAATAAACACACAGAGAGAATAGCCTCCATTTGATTATTATTTAACAATGAGTGCCTGGCTGACTCTTCAGCTTCCAAAGTCACAAAAAGCAACAGAAGACTCACTACATGCCTTGAGCCTCCAGCCTTTATTTTAGGCAGACCCAGAAGCCTTGAAGGTGGCTCAGTAAGAACAGAGGCGCCTGTCTAGCCAGAAGCATTGTTCTCTGAGATAAGGGCCGTAGCTGAGCTTATTCTATCAAACAATGGCCCTCTAGATTAAACAATTGGCCCTCCAGATGTTAATGGACTCCCCTTTGCCCCAGCCAGGATGGTGAATGCTCAGAGATGGTGGAAGATGGAGCCCCTCAAGATATGGAGGACCATAGGTTCTCCAGATCTGCTGGCAAACATGAGGCATTGGAAGCCTTCCCCATCAAACCCTTGTTAGTGACCTGGGATGGTTGTGATGATATACAGTCGTACCTTGTCTCTCGAACAAATTGGCTCCCAAACAAATTGGCTCCCAAAACGATCGAAATCCAGATGTGAGGGTTCCGGTTTTCGAACGTTCTTTTGGAAGCTGCGCTTCGGTTTCTGGACATTTTGGAGGTCCAACGGACTTCCGGAACGGATTCTGTTCGACTTCCAAGGTACGACTTGGCAAAGGAAAGTCATTGTGCACATACTCAAAGGCACATCCTTCTTCATTATTGCTTCATAGCTGTCTCAAAATCCTGGGGCTGCCCCCCATTTCCCACAACACAACCTTCTCCTCACCCTAGGCCGCCACTCACCTGCCTCCGCAACGGAGCTGGCGAAACAGGTTGCCAGGAGCAACACCCAAACTCCCTTCATCTTCTGCTGCACCTTGCTATGTGAGAGAGGTCCTCTGTTTTAGGCCTCAAGATTTTGAAGAGGCTGCCAATCACAGGAGCGAGACTGTGGCTCTGGGGCTCCAGCAGACCAAGTGGTGCTGTCAACTTTTGTGTAAAGGATATGTACTCAGCCCAGTAGACCTCTGACCTCCCAGGCACAGGGCATCATTCCTACTCACTTAAACGAAGAAAACAGAGCCAGCATTCCATTGGAACAGAATTAGTACTAGCAAATAAAAAATTATTGGGTTATATAATTTGCTCGCAGTTAGCAGAGAACAAGGACGGTGGACTCTCTGGCATAATAAAAAATGATGATGGTTCAACAACCCTACCCTCTTCAGGTAGAGTTGATTCTTCTTGCGTAATACAGCACTTGATTACCAGAGAATGTCTGGCTTTGTGGACCAAAAGCCGTACCGGGGGTGGCTCATCCCATTTCGCAGTTAGAGCTAAAACTCTTGGCAAAGCTAACAGACAAACTGCGAGGGAAAAGACAATAGTGACTTTGAAAAAGAACCTTTTACATCATATCTGCAGAAACAACAAAAAAAACACCAGAGTCATTGGCAGGATTTAAATAAATGTTTGCAATTTTATTTACACAAAACAGGAAACTTAATAGTATGACAATATGGAAGTATATATAAACAGCAGAATATAATATGAGATGTAATAAACCAGGGACGTAAGTTGAGGGAAGTCAGCAGGGAAGGGGGAAATTGAAATCTGAATGTAATGTAATGATTATAGATATTGTTTTTTTTTTAAAAAAAACCCCAATAAAAATGATTAAAAAATGATTAAAATAAATAAATAAAATAAAACAGCAGGTGCGGCCCCACCCTGCCACCGCAACTCTTCCAACATTTCCCCAATGAAAATAGAGACGTCTCATTCCATAAGGCTAATTTTACTATTTATACTCCACACATCTAACTGGGATGCCCAAGCCACTCTGGGTGGTTTCTAATATAAAAAAACCCAGAATACAACATTGAACCTTGAGAAAACAAACATCCCTATACAGGATTGCCTTCAGATGGCTCGGGGGTCAGATAACTCTATACCCTCCAACCTATCTCTGATGAAAATAGGAACATCCCAAGAAAAAGCGGGACATTCTGGGATCAGATCAGAAACCGGGACGGCTTCTCTAAATCAGGGACATCCCTGGAAAATAGGGACTGCAACCTGCACCACTTGCCGTGCCACCTTCACCGCCGGCAGAGAAGTAGCAGTGCCATGAGACCAATTTTGGGCGAGAGCTGGAGCACACCACAAGATCTTGTGTGATTAGGGTAAGATCTCACCTGAAATCAACACGGAGGACAGCGGCGGAGGTGGCAGGGTGGCTGTGGGGCCACTGCCCAAGGGGCTTCCCCATCACCCCACCTAATGCCTGGGCCAGGGTGAAGCGCTTGCCTCAGGTGCCAGAAGTGCAAGAACTGGCAATCTGCCCACTCCACTGTTCCCACCGCCGCAAGGGACATGCCTGTATCATCATTGTTAAGTTGTGGGTGAACATATCAGACGACACAGCGATTCTTCCAAAGCAGCTCTTTATTTGTAAGCTGGAACAGAACTGAACTGAGGAGCTCAGTCAGCCTGCTTATATAGAGCTCCAGAACAATCGCAACTGTTGCAACTTTCTAAAACTATCCAATCACTGAACGTCACTTTCGATCCTTCATTTGCATAACTATCTACAGTATCCCCCTGCTGGCCCAGGGTAAAAACTTCAGTACATAACAATCATCATCAAACCTTTTATTGGCATCACATGCAAACATCCAAAACAAATCAGTACAGAATCACCACTTCCCCAGTGGCACAAAACATTTGCTAAAAGAAAATAGGCAGAGTAGTCTATCCTCACAGCTCTAGGTCTCCAGGGAGATCAGACGTCTGCAGTGTATTTCAACGACAAAAAACCAAACAGAGATATTTAGCCACTAACTTGATGAGCTCCTGATCATTCCCCAGTAATAGAAAATGTATGACCTCCGACTCCGGTTTCCATTTGGGGATGCAGAGTTGATCTAGAAATTGCTGATGGAGATCAGCATATAGTTTACAACTGAGAACCATATGTGTAAGGGTTTCCACCAGGTGGTCTTCACATGGGCAAGTTCTTTCTCCTTCCACCCTGCATGAGAACCTTCCCCAAAGGAGGTTGGATGGATTTGAATTAAACCTGGCCAGCAAAAATGCCCTTCTTTCTTGAGTAGCAGAAATTCAAGGTAATTGTGGTTAATTTCATGTGCCCAAGAAAGTTGAAAATAAAGAGCGGAGCATGTTTTCTCTGCTGCTACTGTTAGTTCGTTGCGTTCAATATCCCACAACCTAGTTTTTATTATAGCCTTGGCAGATGGTAGGGACATTGATCGCAAAAGTTCCACCAACAGCCCAAGTTGCTGTACCTTCTTGTTAAACTCTGGAGCAGATCATTAAGCAAACAGTCTGTGAGCACCTAGAAAGGAATGCTGTGATCACCAATAGTCAGCATGGATTTCTGAAAAATAAGTCATGTCAGACTAACCTGATCTCGTTTTTTGACAGAATTACAAGCCTGGTAGATGAAGGGAACGCAGTGGATGTAGCCTACCTTGATTTCAGCAAGGCATTTGACAAGGTGCCCCATGATATTCTTGTAAAGAAGCTGGTAAAATGCGGTCTTGACTATGCTACCATTCAGTGGATTTGTAACTGGCTGACTGACCGAACCCAAAGAGTGCTCATCAATGGTTCCTCTTCATCCTGGAATAGAGTGACTAGTGGGGTGCCACAGGGTTCTGTCTTGGGCCCGGTCTTATTCAACATCTTTATCAACGACTTGGATGATGGACTCAAGGGTATCCTGATCAAATTTGCAGATGACACCAAACTGGGAGGGGTGGCTAACACCCCAGAGGACAGGATCACACTTCAAAACGACCTTGACAGATTAGAGAACTGGGCCAAAGCAAACAAGATGAATTTTAACAGGGAGAAATGTAAAGTATTGCACTTGGGCAAAAAAAATGAGAGGCACAAATACAAGATGGGTGACACCTGGCTTGAGAGCAGTACATGTGAAAAGGATCTAGGAGTCTTGGTTGACCACAAACTTGACATGAGCCAACAGTGTGACGCGGCAGCTAAAAAAGCCAATGCAATTCTGGGCTGCATCAATAGGAGTATAGCATCTAGATCAAGGGAAGCAATAGTGCCACTGTATTCTGCTCTGGTCAGACCTCACCTGGAGTACTGTGTCCAGTTCTGGGCACCACAGTTCAAGAAGGACACTGACAAACTGGAACGTGTCCAGAGGAGGGCAACCAAAATGGTCAAAGGCCTGGAAACGATGCCTTATGAGGAACGGCTAAGGGAGCTGGGCATGTTTAGCCTGGAGAAGAGGAGGTTAAGGGGTGATATGATAGCCATGTTCAAATATATAAAAGGATGTCACATAGAGGAGGGAGAAAGGTTGTTTTCTGCTGCTCCAGAGAAGCGGACACGGAGCAATGGATCCAAACTACAAGAAGGAAGATTCCACCTAAACATTAGGAAGAACTTCCTGACAGTGAGAGCTGTTCGACAGTGGAATTTGCTGCCAAGGAGTGTGGTGGAGTCTCCTTCTTTGGAGGTCTTTAAGCAGAGGCTTGACAACCATATGTCAGGAGTGCTCTGATGGTGTTTCCTGCTTGGCAGGGGGTTGGACTCGATGGCCCTTGTGGTCTCTTCCAACTCTATGATTCTATGAAACTGTTGTAGCCCTGGGGAAAGAAAGGGGTCTAACAAAACTTCACTGAGGAGAGGATCTTTATCTGATGTAAGGCAGATGTTTAACCAGCATAGGAGAAAGCTCACCCAGGCGATAATCTCTACCTTGTGTTGACCTCCCTCTTGGCACAAGACTGCCTAGGGTACACAGTGGGGGACAGTAAAAATCTTGAAGAGGAAAGCTGCCTTTTTTTTCAAGATGGTGTCGTTAGAGGAAGCATCGATTTGAGCGCCCCGTCAGTTGTGCGGTTTTTATTAGTTTTTATTAGCTTTTATCAGTTCTAGTATTTTATTGCTCGGTATCTTTTTCTTAATTACTATAAATTTAAGCTAAAAGTTATAGAGAACGCCCTGGAAAGTCTCGGAGAAAGCCTTAATTAGCTCCAGCTCGACTCAATCTACCAACTACTTATTAGCAGGAGAGGAGATAAAACGCCCTAATCTTGTGTTGTAAACAAAATCTGCCCTTTTTCCCTTATGGTGTATCCTAGAGCCCATATAGAGTCCTTACGTGGGTTCCCTATTGGTAGGAGAAAATAACAAAGGCCAACCAGAGAATATTGAGAAGCAAAGCAGCTAGTAAGCCTGATCTTTATGGATCTGTTGCAACAGGGTGCTCCCCTCACACGCAGGAAAGGAGGAGGACCCAGAACCAAGGTGTGTCTGCCCTTATATAGACATTTTAAATTCCCTGCCCTGGAGCTCAAGACCACCCCTCCATACATCATACATACATCACAGAAGGAGTGTAACCCAAGACCACCCCCCACAAACATTATACCTACATCACAGAAAAGGTGGTCTACAACAGAAATTTGAATGTTGTTGCTTTTCCTGTCTATCAGGTTATCTGATAATGCCTTATCTGATTGCCTTTCCTGGTAATTTGTCACCCTTTGAGATGGTGATTTCCCAATTCCTGAGGCAATGGGAAGGTTCCCTGACCGGACTTCCGGGTTGGCGCCATCGCCGAATGGCGGACTCCCTCCGAGCTCCGGAGGGAGTCTGCTCGGCAGGGGCTGGGTCCTACCGCACCGGCGATGCGGGGACCCTTAAAAACCACGGCCACGAGGGTCGTGGACATGGAGACTCGGCTGGCACCGCTAGCGCCCTCCCGACTCGTGAAGGAGCCTTTTTAAAGGCTAAGGATCGGGTGCCGGGGAGAAGCGTGGTGCTTTGAGTCCTCTGCTATCCCTGCCGAGCGCAGCCGCATGCCATCCGGCGGAGAGCGCTGACTTCTTCTATTGAAAATTCGGACTTTTAGACAACAACCCGTGAGTAATTTGGAAACTGGGTTTAAAAAGAGGAAAAAAAGAATTTCTTTTTGAATTGGATATGAGCGGGGGGGGATCCAAAAAGGAAGTCAGTCCCCCCCCCTATTGTAAACCTTTCAAGACAAGGACGGGGCAACCAAGGTCCAAAAAGATTTGTATTGCTGATAAAAACTAAGAATTCTACGATGGGGAATTATAAGAACTGTGCTGGAGGATGAACTGAGGGAGAAGAAACGTAACCCCCCCCCCCTGGGAACCGGGGTGATTGAAGAGAGAGCCTGGTGAAAAGAGTCGGAGATTTTGACAGCTGTCAAAGTAGCTGTCAAAGTCGGAAAGCAGAGAGGATTTTATTATGAGAACTTTGCTGGCTAAATTTGTTACAATTTGCTACAACTTGTTAAAACTTGGATACAAAATGGCGAAAATATGGATAACAATCGGACTTTTGGACTAGAGAAGACAAAGTTATAACAATCCCCCTAGAGGAGTTTCGGGACATTACAAAGATGGTCGTAAGTGAAAAAAAACACCATTGGAATTTTACAGGACTGGTTATCTTCTGGGAAAGCTGCGAAACGGAAACAATATTTTGTCTACAGGGTGTTCAGCTAAAGGAGACAATAGAATTTTCTATTGAAGAAAGGAAGGGACTGAACGCAAGTTTTTGTTCCTGAATAATAATAATCCCTGCAGACTTACTAAGCTTCTGAATTAGAACGTTTCAGCAGCGGAACAAGAGGAAACTGGACTACAATTTGGAAAGAACAATGGGGGGAGCTTTATTACAGATCTGAAGTTAAGTGTTCTAAAAATGATTATGAAAGGGAAAAAAAAAAAGAAAAGAAAAAACCAGCAAGGAGTTGGGGGAAATAGGTGATTTATGGATTGTAAGAATCCCAGGCGGATAACATGGTTTGGTGGTCAGGGGGAAATTAAACCGGGGACAGGGGGGGAGAACTAAAATCCAAAGGCTTGTTAACTTCTTTTTTTTTGAACTGGCTTTGTCTTATCTATTATACTCTTTATTTCTTATTTCTGATACTTTTATTATGTGGGGTGTTTTTATTATTAAAAAAAAGGGAAATTGTGGAATGAAAATGGGGTGGGCCCTGGGAAAGAAATTTTTTGTGTTTTATTAAGGGTATTGATGTGGAGTGCAGAAATTTTAAATTCAAATAATGGTTTAAACAAATTAAGTTTTTAATTAGAATTGAGAGCTTGTGGAGCCAACAATATGAAAAAGGAATATGGTAGGGGTGGGGGAAGGGGGGAGTCCCAGAAAGCGGATATATGAAAATAAGGCTATGAACGTATTTAAATTCCTGCTTTCTGTATTTTCTTTTTTTTTTGAAAATTTTAATAAATATTATTCAAAAAAAAAAAAAAAAAAAAAAAGGGAAGGTTCCCTGACCCCCTCCCTCCTCGCAGAGAAAACATTTGGTCAGTTGGGGAGTCAAAATGGTTTCAGGTCGGGCTTCCTGTGCTGATCTATGTACGTGCTTGGTTGGTATATTTATGAACATTTATTATTATATATAAGACCTTAAATTTTATTATTACAATTGGAAGGACGCTGGGTTTCCTGATTTACAGCAGAAAATAGTAGCAGCTGTTGGCTGTACACCGGGGTGGCCAACTCCCAAGAGACTGTGGTCTACGCACAGAGTTAAAAACTGGCAGTGATCTACCCCCTTTTGGGGGGTTCAGGTCAAAGTTGAGCGCTTTTTTAAGGAATGAAAGCCCTATTTTGGGGGAGGATGGGATGGCCCGTTTTTTAGGGGTTCAGGTCAAAGTTTTTTTTAGGGAGGAGGAAAGCCCCGTTTTGGGGGGATGCAAGGCAATAATGTTGAGCTTTTTTAAGGGGAGACAAAGTTGTTGAGCTTCTTTGGGTGGAGCCAGTGATCTACCACAGACATCCAGTGATCTACCAGTAGATCACGATCTACCTGTTGGACATGCCTGTTGTACACCATCAAGGACGATTTAGAGAAAGAGAAAGAGAACTTAATTGAAGGGTGGCCCCAGGATGACTAAGGTGGAGGTGGGGAGGTCTGGATTTTAATGCAGCCTTCCAGGACTCTATTTGCAGACCCAACAAGGGTCCCTATTTTCCAGGGACAGTCCCAGATTTATAGAAGCCATCCCAGTTTCTGATTTGATCCTCGAAAGTCCTGCTTTTCCTTAGGACATCCCTGTTTTTGTTGGAGAAATGTTGGAGTGTATGGAGTTATCCAACCCACCCTCCCTGAGCCAAGGAGAGAAGTAACTATACAACCTTTAGAAGACTTCTGGAAGCAGCCTCGTAAGGGGATTAAAAAAAAAAAAAGTTTAATGTTTTATTATGTTTTTATACACGTTGGAAGCTGCCCAGAGTGGCTCGGGCAACCCAGCCAGATGGGCAGGCTACAAACAATGCTCTTTTTCTAGAAAAGAGGTGCCAGAACTCACCATGAACACCTCACTTGTTCTCTTATACAGTCGTACCTTGGAAGTCAAACGGAATCCATTCTGGAAGTCCATTTGGCTTCCAAAATGTTTGGAAACCAACGAGCGTCTTCTGATTGGCAGCAGGAAGTTGGAATGGCTTCTGTAAATCTGGGACTGTCCCTGGAAAATAGGGACGCTTAGAGGGTATGATTCCTGGGAAGATCCATAATATGGAGGCTGCTGCCAAGACGTGCCAGGTCACACTGCCACCTCGAAGGACCACAGAGGATGGCACTGCCAACAGTGCCTCCCCAGCTGATTTTAGAAGCATTTTTGTTAGGGATTGTAGGACAAGACCCGCCAAGGGAAATGAAGAATTTATTTATGTATGCAACAACAGCGGCAAGTGTCTTGATAGCACAAGGATGGAAGAATGAGGAAATCCCGACGAAAGAACAATGGCAAGAGAAATTGATGAACTATGCAGAAATGGCTAAACTGACAAACAGACTTTAAAGAATGAAAACATTTTACGTACAGTGGTACCTCTGGATGCGAACAGGATCCATTCCGGAGCCCCGTTTGCATCCGGAGCAGAACGCAACCTGCGTCTGCGGTGCACATGCCACGATTTGCTGCTTCTGCGCATGCGCGCGACGTCATTTTGAGCGTCTGCGCATGTGCGAGCTGCGAAACCCGGAAGTAACCAATTCCATTACTTCCGGGTCGCCGCAGGACGCAACCTGAAAACGCTCAACCTGAAGTGAATTTAACCCGAGGTATGACTGTATTACTTAAAAAGACAACAAAATGAATCAGACTCCTTGGCAGGTTTTGAATAAACATCCACAAATCTATTGATTGTTAATATAGTAGATAGGTAATATAAGGATTTATACAATTTTACAGTATGCAGAGAACAATATTTAGTTGAGAGATCAGAGAGAGGAGCTGAGGGAAGTCTTGTTGGGGGAGGGAGGGTTTGATGGGGGGAAATAGGGGGGAAATGATGAATATGAGATGTTTTTGTTATGTACTGAAGTTCTCACCCTGGGCCAGCAGGGAGATACTGTAGATAGTTTTCACTCAGGTCCACATATGCAAATAAGGGATTGAAAGTGACGTTCAGTGATTGGATAGTTACAGAAATTGGTTACAGTTGCGTTGTACTGGAGCTCTATATAAGCAGGCTGGCTGAACCCTTCAGTTCAGTTCAGTTCTGGCCTATGAATAAACAAGAGCTGTTTGAAGAATCGCTGTGCCGTCTGATATGTTCACCCACAACTTAACAGTTTTGATACGTTGTTATGTTGAAACTGTTAATTAAAAAAAAAAACACCAGTGCCTCCTCAGCTGATTTCAACAGGCAGGGAGATCTGCCCAGGAGGATGTGGTCTTTTAAGTAACTGGTGGCCAAATTTATCGAGACTTCTTTATCTAGACATCTTGAATTGGGCTCAGAGGTTGATTGGCAACCAGTACATGTCATCGCAAGTGGAGTGATATGTGATATGAAGCGCACCGGGTGCAATTTATGCGCCGTCGTCAGGAGCAACGGCATATACGATGTATGGCAACAACAACTGATTCCAGAGGTTATAATGGCAAGCAGGTATGTTTTTGCTTATGGACAGAAGAAGAAAAAGCACAGCACTCTGAGAGCAAAGTTTACGGTGCAATATAAATACTTTAATTGCTTACAGAATCTGAAAACAAAACACCTTGAAAAACATAATCTCTATTCAGAACTTTAAACACACACGCACACATACAAAAACCACCAGCAGCAATTAAATCATTTTCTGCCATGTCTGGAAAATCCCCTGAAATTTGGTGTGCATGGGAAAGGAATGCCCGTTTTAGGGGCCGCAGCTTGGAGGCAGAAAGGAGGAAAAGTCCGTCCCCCCAAAGTATCCTATTAGCCCTATTGCACGCTTCTCGTCCAAGAAACGACACTTTATCATAAATACAAGCATTTCTAAGGCATTCATCCATACAACCACCCTGTGTAGCATTCTATTTAAAAAACATTTATAAAAAAATAATAGCGAGGTAAAAGCTGTGGCGGTGTGGACGCAGGTGGCGCTGTGGGTTAAACCACAGAGCCTAGGACTTGCTGATCAGAAGGTTGGCGGTTCGAATCCCCGCGACGGGGTAAGCTCCCATTGCTCTGTCCCTGCTCCTGCCAACCTAGCAGTTCCAAATCACGCCAAAGTGCAAGTAGATAAATAGGGAAGGTAAATGGCGTTTCCGTGCGCTGCTCTGGTTCTCCAGAAGCAGCTTAGTCATGCTGGCCACAGGACCCGGAAGCTGTACGCCGGCTCCCTCGGCCAATAAAGCGAGATGAGCGCCGCAACCCCAGAGTTGGCCACGACTGGATCTAATGGTCAGGGGTCCCTTTACCTTTACCTAAAAGCTGTTACTTGGCAGACCAAAACTATGGCTAAAGTGCTATAATGCTTGGCACACACAATGATAGAACACCCTCCATCTGTCACATTCCTTGTCCTTTTTCTCTCCTTTTATTTGCCAAAGAAAGATCTGATTTTGGTGGCGGCTATTTAATCTTTCCAAAATGCCCCACATGGTGTATTGATCCATGTGGCTTTCTGAAAAGCCGCCTTTTCACCCCCACACGCCTGGTACACAGTTAACTCCCCAACAAAAGGAATTTGAATGTCACACACACACAATTTGCCATGCTTTTAAATTCTTTTCTTTTGTAAAATGCATGTGCTGCTTAATTGCAAACAGAATCTCTCGTTTTACGAAAAAATAAACCAAATATTAAAGGTAACAATAAAAGGCAGAGTTAAAAACAGGAAATCAAAAAACCCCCAAAAAGATTAATATTATAAATTAAAATCAGTTCCAGAGTGAGGTATTGATGGTGATATATTAGATTTGAATCTATGGGTTGTCTGTGCAAACTTAGAAGTGCTGGACAACCGTGTGTATTGGAAGAAGTCGTCGATAGTGCTTGCACCGCCATTCAACGAAGCCTGGGAAAATCAACACGTAGGGTGAGTCGCGTTTGGGCAGAAAGGGATTACTGGTTCGATGTGTGTCATGTGACAAAGGGTGTACACAAAGAACATCTGTGACTGTTTCTAAAAAAACTTTCAACATTCCCCTACAATTCTGTTACAGGTGACGTAAGATATATTCTTCTTTTTTTATAGCACGTTGAAACTGTATCGTTATGAATCACCCTGCATTTTTTTAAAAATGGCAAATTAGGAGGGGTGTATTGGGGGCACACACAAAAATGGGTTGACCACACCTGGATGTAATTTACAGATGAGGACTCCAACATATATTGCTTAGGGATATCGAATGAACCACTCCATGATGTTTCCTTCCCTCCATGGATTGTAGCACAGTTTATGGATTCTTTTTTGTGCAAACAGTCATGTGTACTCTTTGTTGGTTCCTCTACGGATCTGTTTTCAGCAGAGTGGTCTTCTTCATAATAGGCTGAGAGTCTCATCCAGGAAACAGTTTCAGAAGAATTTTTTAAAGCTGGCATGCTGAACTCCACTGCCACCCATCAGACCCGCCTTTCTGTTAGTGGGCTTCCAGTTGCGATCCGTTGGGTGTTAAGTTTCTTCATTCACCTCAGCTCCTGGAGGGAACTATCCGAAACGAGTCCCAGGGTGGGAATCAACACTGGGTTGTTATCTCTGGCTTCTGGAACTGCAGCTGCAAAGAGAAGTATAAAGTGTTATGTACTGAAGTTCTCACCCTGGGCCAGCAGGGGGATACTGTAGATAGTTATGCAAATAAGGGATCGAAAGTGACGTTCAGTGATTGGATAGTTTTAGAAAGTTCTTACAGTAACGTTGTACTGGAGCTCTATATAAGCAGGCTGACTGAACCCTTCAGTTCAGTTCTGTCCCGGCCTGTGAATAAACAAGAGCTGTTTGAAGAATCGCTGTGTCGTCTGATATGTTCGCCCACAACTTAACATAAAGTGTGTTGTGAGGTCCATGAAAAAGCAGAGCTCATTTGAAACCAGAAGAAACGCGAAACTCTGCTTCTTCCTGACTTCGAAAGTAGCTGCATATTTAACAGAGTGAATATTGCCTGTGATCGTTGCAAAATATCAGAGGCAGAATAAAATTGCCACAACTGCTGAATGAGAATCAAAGTTGTATGAGTTTGCCACGACGGCAAGCTTATTGCTTATGTAAGGGGTACAAGATATGCATGACAAAGCTATACACATTTAGGATACTTTTATCAATTTTTGGCATGCATACAGTTTATGAAATTTTATAAATTATGATTTTGGATCTGTGGAATCAACAGAGCTTGTTAACAAAGGAGATGTGCAAAAAACAAATTGATGTTTGGAATTGTCGTTTTAAATTTATTTATTTTTATAGAAAAAACGAAACCTAATCACTTCCGTATTTGCATCACACAGCTAAGTCTGAACTGAAATACCCTCCCTTTTTACTGCCACATTTGCTAATTAATATGGAGAAGGGGCTCAGCAATTTTAAGGGAGGGGTGACAAGACCGTTGTCTTGCTTCAGTAATGGACTGGATGAGAGCCAACAAACTGAAGCTCAATCCAGATAGGACTGAGGCACTGTCAGTGGGCGATTCCCTTGACCAGATGGATGGGAGGTTGCCTTCTCCCTCTGAAGTAGCAGATAAGATAGCTTGGGTGGTCCTCCTGGAACCTTTGCTGTTGCTTGAGGTTCAGGTGGCCTCAATAGCCTTCCATCAGCTTCAGCTGGTGGTCCAGTTGTGCCCTATTAGGACCGGGATAGCTTAACTTCTCTTGTCTATGCTCTGGTAACCCTTAGGCTGGATTACTGCAAAGTGTTATATGTAGGGCTGTCTCTGAAGACGGTTCGGAAGCTTCAGTGGCCTTGTTGCTCACCGGGGCAAGATGGTTTGAGCATATAACTGACTGCCAATCATATAACCAGCTGCCAATCAGTTTCTCAGCCCAATTCAAAGTGCTGGTTTTGACCTATAAAGACTCAAATGGCTCAGGCCTTTCGAACTGTGTGGCGTGTGTGTTGTTTGTTACTATGTTATGTATTTTTGTGTTTCTACATTTTAACACCCCTCCCCCCGGTGATCCTCGGATGAAGGGCGGAATAGAAATTTAATAAATAGTAACTGGTGCTGGCAATGATTCATATGTTGACCGATGGCTATTACTACGTCTCTCATGTTTCATAATGGCGCAGATCTCCATGCTTGCTTTCGCTGTCTACACAATCATCACCTGTCGATTGATCTCAGGAGATGATAACCGAAAAAAATCTGCCCAAGATGAAACTATAGCTGTACGTACCTGCATTTCAGTATCTACTGCATCAAGAGTTGGTCTGAACACCTGTTTTCTGTCTTCAAGTCCTAAGAAACAAAGAGTATTATTATTATTATTATCATTATTTGTATACCACCCTTCTTCCAAGGATCACAGGGCTGTTTACAATACAGATACACAAAAATGCATGTCATAGTAACAAACAAAAAACAACAACGCTCCTTCCACATAGTATTAGTACAGTGGTGCCCCGCAAGACGAATGCCTCGCAAGACGAAAAACTCGCTAGACGAAAGGGTTTTGCGTTTTTTGAGTCACTTCGCAAGACGAATTTCCCTATGGGCTTGCTTCGCAAGACGAAACGTCTTGCGAGTTCTTGTGAGTTTGTTTCCTTTTTCTTAAAGCCGCTAAGCCGCTAATAGCCGCTAAGCCGCTAAGCCGTTAACAACCGCTAAGCCTCTAATAGCCGCTAAGCCGCTAATAGCCGTGCTTCGCAAGACGAAAAAACCGCAAGACGAAGAGACTCGCGGAACGGATTAATTTCGTCTTGCGAGGCACCACTGTATTTCTTAATTTAAGAGCAGCAAGAGTATTGGAATGATTTATTGGCCGTAACCCAGAAAGCCCCTTTCCGCCTCTTACACAGCCTTTCCTGGGGGCACACAGTGAGGGTTCTCACTTCTTCCTCCCTAAGGGAATAGCTCAGTCGGTAGAGACGGAGACTCTTAATCACAGGGTTCGAGCCCCACATTGGGGGAAAGATTCCTCCATTGCAGGGGGTTGGACTAGATCATCCTCGTGGTCCCTTCGAACCCTATGATTCTAAATTTTGGGGCTGCATTGCACCAGAGTTTTGAGCCAAAGCTCTGAGAAGACAGTCCTGGCCGGTGGTGTTGCGTCCTTTGCTGGCACCCGGGGTGTGCGTGCCAGCGGGGAATGCAGGCGAGGCGTGGAGGGTGAACAAAACCTGCCAGGCCAACCCAGCCATCACCGCCAATGCCGCTGGGCAGGCACAGGGCATGGAGAGTTCATGGGGTCATGTTGCGCTTCCTGCCCACGTGCCCAGGAGAGAGTCCGGCTGGCCGACGAGGCCCTTGGTGTTCGCATCCCCCTCCTTCCTGCCCTCATGCTATGCCTCTGGTCCTGGCCTGTGGCCAGCAAGATATCACGCTGCAAATACCGCCTTGCTGAGGGCATAATTGTTATAAGAATTTTAAGGTCTCAAATACAGAATCAATATTCGTAAATGCACACATATCTAAATATATGAACCATGTGTCTGAAATAGTATGGGAGAGCAATCCTGAAGCCATTTGGACTCTCCCAATGACCTCAGATATAACTCTGAGGTAAGGGAGGCAAATGAGGAAAGCCTTCCCATTGTCTTTTTGCTTGCAAATCCTGTCTTAAGGGCATATTTGTGTATGAATAGGGTGAGCCTAGGGCTTGCCAATCAGAAGGTCAGTGGTTCGAATCCCCGCCACGGGGTGAGCTCCCGTTGCTCAGTCCCAGCTCCTGCCAACTTAGCAGTTCGAAAGCATGTCAAAATCCAAGTAGATAAATAGGGGGAAGGTAAACGGCGTTTCCGTGCGCTGCTCTGGTTCGCCAGAAGCAGCTTAGTCATGCTGGCCACATGACCCAGAAGCTGTACGCCGGCTCCCTCGGCCAATAAAGCGAGATGAGCGCCGCAACCCCAGAGTCAGTCACAACTGGACCTAATAGTCAGGGGTCCCTTTATCTTTACCTTAGGGTGAGCCTGTGACCTGGATTCAAGAACTAAATTATTAACCATCACCAAAGAATGTCCAGGCTGCCCAGGTAATGCAATCAGGAACCATTATCAGGTATCCTTGCAAACAGGATTTCTGCTGTAGACCCACCTCCTTCTGTGATGTGTGTGTGTATATATATATATATATATGGGGTGGTCTTGAGCTACAGGTTGGGCAGTTTCAAGAGACTATATAAGGGCTTGCGCAACATTGTTCCGGGTTCTCCTCTCTCCTGCGTGTGACGAGTGGGGACCCTGTTGCAACAGTTCCTTGAATAAAGATCAGCCTTGCTAGCTGCTTTGCTTCTCAATATACAGTGGTACCTCTGGTTGCAAACGGGATCCGTTCCGGAGGCCTGTTTGCAACCTGAAAAGAACGCAACCTGTGACTGCGCGTCTGTGCATGCGCGGGTCACAATTCGCCACGTCTGCACATGCGCGTGACGTCATTTTGTGCGTCTGCGCATGCGCGAGCAGTGAAACCCAGAAGTAACCCTTTCCGGTACTTCCGGGACGCAACCTGAAAACGCGCAACCTGAAGCAAACGTAACATGAGGTATGACTGTACTCTGGTTGGGCTCTGTTATTCTCTCTTACCAATAGGGAACCCACTTAAGGACTCTATGGGGGCTCTGGAATACCCCATAAGGGAAAAGGAGCAGTTTTTCTTATAACATAATGAATCATTACCATCCTCGCAGGCTGCTTTATTCACGATGCTCAGGCCTTTGGAAGGCTTCCACTCTTCCTCTTGATCCTCCACATACCAGAGCTCCTCTCCGTCAAGGAAGCTGCAAGGACAATATGCACAGGTCACTCCTAGGATGACGCCTCCTGGAAAAGATTGCACATTGTCTCTATCTCTCCCTCTCATAGGGGTGCCAGCTCAAGGGCTTCTGCTACCTGAGGCAGCAGCCTCACTCTACCTAACGGGTGGTCTGTCCTTGTCCCTCTGTCTTCCTCATCACCACACCCTCCATGTTCTGCCTTGTTAACGGAGAAATCTGAAGGCTCCCTTGGACAAAAAACAAGGACACCAGCCAGGAATACCAGAGCTAAACAGCAGCCAGTAGGCTTGGTCTTTATTGAAGACTGTCGCGACAGGACTCCCACCTGCCACAAGGTGGAACAAGATGGAAGCCCCAAATAAAATAGCCCCAAACTTTTATTATAATCCCCATGTTACCCCCCCTCCAAACTACATCACTCATACATCACGGTTGCATGAAAGGGGAGGTCTGGTGGCAGTAATCTGAGCATCCTGGACCCTGCCCTATGGTTCTCCTTGCCCTCCACCAAACACCCATCTAGTGTAACAAAAAAAATCTTTACATTTCCCTGTTTCCCAGCCAAGTTAATCACACCCTTTTGTCTTCATCTGGGTTTGTTATTTCTGGAATAACAATACCTGTCTGGCACTCAGGTATCAGGATGCCAGCGATTATCACTCAGGCAGAGGGGCTGCTGAGTAGCTGAGCTCACATGTCTATATGAAGTGAGCCAGTACATAGATACATTTATCAGTGAATTCTTACATTTGGTATCGTGCAGCAGAGGCCCTTTGAATAGATAGGAAGAAACTGTGATGAAGTGTTTTGTGGGGACAAATCACAAAAGTCACAAACGTGATTGTGCTGGTTTTGGTAGTGGGCTGCATGTGCATGATATCTGCTGGAGGGGCAACCCCCCCCCCAACCTATACATAAATTCCTGCAATAGCCTCAGAAGCCCAATTTTTCAATTCTTTCTATTCGCAGTCCCATTTACACAACCCAGAAATATAGCCCTGTTAATGTTCCTGCACGTCCCTCTCAGAGATCCGGGGACAACCTGGGCCTTTTCTAACTCAAGAGAAAACTTTGTTCAGTTCACATACAATGGTATCTTGGTTTTCTAGCGTCTTAGAAGCCAAAAACCTGGAAGTAAGGTAATTGCTTCCGTTTTCAAACGCGCCTCAGAAGTTGAACGGCTTCCCCTGTGTGGTTTTTTTTCAATTTTCTCAATGGAAATTGCAGGCGGTCCTTTGCACCTCGGTTTTCAAACGTTTCGGAAGCCGAACGGTCTTCCGGAATGGATTACGTTCAAAAACCGAGGTACCACTGTATTAATGTGAAGTCGCTTAACAATTCACATTTACGCAGGGCAATGTGTGAACTAAAACACAGCAGCCCTTCAGAAACCCCCCCCCCACTGTTTTCTGAATTTTCCATGCAGTTCTTGAACTGAAACAAGCACGTAAAAAAGTGTGTTGTGAAAAATTGTGCACGAAAATGCTTATATTCGTGAAAATACTGTATCCTCCCCCCCTGGTGAAAATACTGTATATTAAAAACCATTATATACGGGGAATTTGCTTGCAAAAATGGACATGGGGATATATATATATATATATATATATATATATATATATATATATATTGCAAACTAATGAGGCAAGAACTGAAAAAGTTGGCAGGGTGGGGGATAAACTGAGAGAAACCGAGAATGATAGATTCATCCATCATTCTTTCTCTCTCTCAGTGAACCAAGTTCTCCATTGGAACTCTTGTGTTTCTTACCTCTCTTTAGATTTCTTCCTCATGGCTCTGAAGAGGAAGAAAGCCAGGACAGCACTGGTCACAAACAAGATGGCGAGCCCAATACCAAGGCCCACCTCACTCTTCTGGAAGCGTGTCTCGCAAAAATCTCCTGTGTACCAAAACTTGTCCATATCACTGCACCTGTGAGGGAAAAGATAGAGAGGTTGCTATACCCCAAACCTTAGCATGCAACCTGCTTGAGGCCACTGACATCTTCATCTGCAAGCGTTTGGTGTCCCTTCATGCTTCGTCTAGAAATGTCCCAATACACATGCATTCTCTTACCCACATTATATCAGCGATAATCATCCCGCGAGGGCGTTGCCCGCGGCAAGTGTCCCGGGGGCGGCGTGCCGATGTCACCCCTCCTCAGGGATGACACCCAGGGCGGACCACACCCCCCGCCCCCACCGCGCCCCCCACCCCCCGCTTTCTCTGCCAGTTGGTGCGTGCAAATTTTGCTATGTTTACATTTTGTTAGGTAAAGGTAAAGGGACCCCAACCATTAGGTCCAGTCGTGACCGACTCTGGAGTTGTGGCGCTCATCTCGCTTTATTGGCCAAGGGAGCCGGCGTACAGCTTCTGGGTCATGTGGCCAGCATGACTAAGCCGCTTCTGGCGAACCAGAGCAGCGCACGGAAACGCCGTTTACCTTCCCACTGGAGTGGTACCTATTTATCTACTTGCACTTTGACATGCTTTCGAACTGCTAGGTTGGCAGGAGCAGGGACCGAGCAACGGGAGCTCACCCCGTCGCGGGGATTCGAACCACCGACCTTCTGATCGGCAAGTCCTAGGCTCTGTGGTTTAACCCACAGCGCCACCTGTGTCCCTACATTTAGTTAACAACGTGCTAACGAGAACTTTTGCAGGACATGTGGGGGGGAAATGGGGTGTGTGTGTGTGTGTGAGTGCAGACAGGTATAGGGGTCATTATTTCAAGCTTTAAGTAGTGGGTGGTCTGAAGAGCCTGGAGCTGGGGGGGTTTTCTGCTACGCCCCCGCCGCCTGTCCACTTACAAGCACTCGGGGCCTGTTTCACGAAGGCGACACTCTCCATAGTGGCAGTTCCAGGAAATCTTTGTGCCCTTGATGCAGTTGGTAATACAGCGCAATGTTCCCGTGGACATATCGGCATAATAGTAGGCTGCATATTGAGGCTTGACGATATTTTTGCAATAATCTGGGAAAGAAAAAAAGGAAGAAATCTGGTCGTTTGGCGCAAGTCAAAGCAAAGGGGCATAACAAGTCAGTTTGCTGAAACTTAGAAAGTCTATTTTCAGTGCCTAAATGAGAGATTTCCTGGTGGAATAACCCGGACCAATCACTGGGAGCACTCATGGAAATCTTAAAAAGCAGAGAGATACATGGAGCATGGGTTTGTCAATGACATCCAGTCTCAGGGGTGGGATACCGTATTGACCTGAATATAAGCCGCACCCAAATATAAGCCGCGCCTTTAAAATTGGAGGGGGGGGGGGAGGAAAAAAAATTAAAATTAGCAAAGATCTACCACACAAATGATAATTTATGCTGAAAGTGTAAAGAAAAAGAAGGTACTTTTTATCATATGTGGTGGACGTGTCCTAAGGTGAAAGACTTCTGGGAAAAGATTTATAATGAGCTGAAAAAAATGTTGAAAAATACATTTATTAAAAAACCAGAAGCCTTCCTACTTGGAATAATAGGATTGGAACTGCCCAAAAAAGATGTTAGATTGTTTTTGCATGCCACTACAGCAGCAGGGGACGCGGGTGGCGCTGTGGGTTAAACCACAGAGCCTAGGACTTGCGAATCAGAAGGTCGGCGGTTCGAATCCCCACGACGGGGTGAGCTCCCGTTGCTCGGTCCCTGCTTCTGCCAACCTAGCAGTTCGAAATCATGTCAAAGTGCAAGTAGATAAATAGGTACCGCTCCGGCGGGAAGGTAAATGGCGTTTCCGTGCGCCGCTCTGGTTCGCCAGAAGCGGCTTAGTCATGCTGGCCACATGACCCGGAAGCTGTACGCCGGCTCCCTCGGCCAATAAAGCAAGATGAGCGCCGCAACCCCAGAGTCGGTCACGACTGGACCTAATGGTCAGGGGTCCCCTTTACCCTTTACCTTACAGCAGCAGGACTGCTACTAGCTAAAAATTGGAAATCTCAAGAACTACCAACAGTAGAAGAATGACAGATGAAGATGTTGGACTTTTAGGAGCTGGCTGACCTGACTGGAAGAATCTGCGATCAGAAAGAAGAGGAGTACCAAGAAGATTGGAAGAAATTTAAAGACTATTTAGCTAAATATTGTAACATAAGATAATTAGAAGTTACTTGAAAGTATCAAATAGGCTTAGGATTAGAGTAAGAATGAATTGTAATACATTATGGATTTCATTATTATGAAAAGAGAAGAAGATAGTAAATTGAAGGAGTTAATTTTATTAGAAAGAGGATATTAGAGAGCTGTTACAATGAAATTCAGTTAGGAGGAAGTCAGTTAACAATGAAATTTAAATTGGGTTTTAGAAGTATTATGAGTGTATATTCTTGTTTCTCTTTTCTTTTTAGTCTTTTCTTTTGTGTGTTTTTACATGTTATGTCTGTTATAAAGGTGGAAAATCAATTTGAAAAATTTGAAAAAAAGAAAAGAAAAAGAAAAAATACCCGAATATAAGTCGCTCCATTCCTTGCTGTTCCTGGCTGCATACTGGGCAAGGGGCTCTTCCCCTTCCTCACTCTATCCCTTCCTGGCCTTGGGGGAGAGGAGGGGGGACTACGCACTGGGCAGGCACCGCTTCGCCCCCCCCCCCCCGAGCTCCTGGCTGCATACCACACGGTCGGAATTTGGGGGAGAGGTCAGGCTTATATTCAGGCCAATACGGTACTTGATGCTGGTGACATTGTCCTGTCCATCATCACCTCCCTCCTTGCATCTCAGATTTTTTTCAATGAATCTGGGACACTTTTTTTGTTTGTTTTGTTTTTTGAAGCTGAGTAGCAACAGGGAAATCAGCCCTGAGTGCTCACTGGAAGGACAGATCCTGAAGCTGAGGCTCCAAGACTTTGGCCACCTCATGAGAAGAGAAGACTCCCTGGAAAAGACCCTGATGTTGGGAAAGATTGAGGGCACAAGGAGAAGGGGACGACAGAGGACGAGATGGTGGGACAGTGTTCTCAAAGCTACCAGCATGAGTTTGACCAAACTGCGGGAGGCAGTGGAAGACAGGAGTGCCTGGCGTGCTCTGGTCCATGGAGTCACGAAGAGTCGGACACGACTAAACAACAACAGGTGATAAAATGCATTCTACTTGGCAGGGCAGGCTACCTGCTTCCATTGGCATTTTCTAAGGACAACTGGTTTAGACACGGCTGTGTCTGCTCTGAATGGACAGGCAATGGCAGATGGAGGAGACACTTTTCAGTGTCCCAAGGGCTGCATTGCCTTGTGGGAAACATTCTGAAGGCTGCATGACAGTAGCCGGCGGGGCCTGAAGCAAAAATTGGCGAAGCCATAGATATAATAATAAAAGAAAATTATTACAAATTAGTTTGGAGGTAGTATTTAACACCAGTCAGATTAAATCAAATAAACAAGGAATATTTTGTGTTATGTTGGAGGGGATGCCAGGAAGCCAGCATGAGGTGGGGGTGTAAATATGTACAATTTTTCTGGCAAAGGGAGTTTGAGCAGATAACAGAAATCACTGGGTTAAAGCTGACCGAAAGTCCAGAGGTTGCATTATTATCAATTTACGCCGGGGTGGAAAGTTCGCAGGCTAGGAAGGACTTGCTCACAAATTTATTGACAGCTGCACGAATTATGATAGCCAGGAAGTGGAAGGGGCAAGCAGAATATAAAATGGAAGAATGGTATAAAGAGGTGTGGGATATAGCTATCAGTGACAAATTAACACCTGCCATTAAGGTAAGAGCTGGTATGTTCCGTGGAAGAGCTTAAGGTCCACAAATGACAACATTTTGGAGGTCCCAGGTCGCAAGGTGGTTAGATTGGTTTCAACTAGGGCCAGGGCCTTTTCAGTACTGGCCCCGACTTGGTGGAACGCTCTGTCACAAGAGACTAGGGCCCTGCGGAACTTGACATCTTTCCACAGGGCCTGCAGGACAGAACTGTTCCGCCTGGCCTTTGGTTTGGACTCAGTCTGACCCTTATGTTTTCCCTCCCCTTATGGTTTTGATCTGTGAGCTACTTTTAAAATGAGGCTGCATTTTAAATTGCATTTTAACCTGTATTTTAAATTGGGTCCCGTCCCCCGTCCCCCGTTATGATTTTACTGTAATTTTACTGGTGTTAGCCGACCTGAGCCCGCCTCTGGCCGGGGAGGGTGGGGTATAAATAAATTTATTATTATTATTATTATTATTATTATTATTATTAGGAATATGCAGGATAAATTATTTTGAGGAGATATGGAAGGTGGTTGTAGAATTTGTACTGTTAAAACGGAAAGGGGTCAAACCATCACAAGAGGTGTTGAAATTTTGGGAGGTTGGATAGTTACAATGGAATGGTCTCGGTGGCGGGGTGCACATTTTTGTTTTATTTATTTATGATTATTACTTTGTCAAAATAAAATAATAATAAAAAGAAAGAAAGAAAAAGAAGCCATAGATGTGATTGTTGCCCTTGAATGGGGAAGCTACATTCCAGCCAGGCAAAGGACAGAGGTTTCTCTATATGCGCACGGCCTGCACTTCTCTGTCCAGGAAAGCAAATGGTATTATCACATCCTAGCCAGACGAAAGCACTGAAGGAACACTTGAATCTGGGTTTATGAGGGCTATTTCTTGAGGGGAGTGGCTGTGGCTTGGGCGAGAGTCCAGAAAGAGAGGCCTGAGACATTTGACCCTGCAGCCCAAGGTTCCCCACTCCCTCAGCTATGGGGACAATACTGCGAATGCAACATAAGGGGACTTGAAGAGACTCTCCCTTCACCCTCCCATTCCCATATCTAGTACTCACCTTCTGCCGAAAAATTTCTAACCAGAGCGGGGGACTCTATAACACGGAAACAGTAGTCTGGAGCAAGAAGGAGAAGATTGCATTGTTCAGTTCCAGATTATTATTATTATTATTATTATTATTATTATTATTATTACCCTGCACACCCTAAACTATCTAATGTGTGTCACAAAGACAGGACTCATCCACACCTCTGCTTGTCGCTTGCCTAGAAAACAGTTTTCCATTTAAACCACACTTTCTAAATCAAATACACGGGTCTTAGCAGTTTTCCTATTGCTCCGGTCCTTTCCCAGGGAAAAGCCCGCCTGCTTTCTAGTGCTAAATCGGAGCAAACCTCAAACCAGCTCAACAAAACACACATGGGTAAATCTCCCTAGCTTGGAGATTTACACAGCCTGCGTGTCTTTGCTAACACAAAGACTGCATTATATTTTTTGTAATGAGGCCAAGTTCTTTGCTTTTTTAAATCGTTTGGAACCTTTCTTATTCATTACTTTTACTGCCGATGGATGAGACTTGTTTACTGGAACTACTGGGACTCTGTAAGTAAAAACTTCACTGATCGGCTAGGTGTCTGTGATTTATTCTAGCCTAAGTACTTTCACTGGAAACGTTTGTTTAAAGGTAGATGAGGGCAGATGTAAAATCCAACCAAGTTTTCACATAGCAATCAACCATAGTGCTAACTCTGCTAAGAAAGGTCAAGAATCTCTTCCCAAACCTTCTCTCTCCAACAGTGAATAGTCCTTTCTTGATGTAACCAAGAGATACGTCACTGTGTATCAGTTCCCAGAGGCCAAAAATATATACATATCTGAATATTTGTTCATAAAGGGACCACAAGTCTCTGGTGTTATTTGATGCTAAGGAAACCAAACTTTATAGCTAAGTCCCTGGAACTTTGCTCAGAGGAGGGAAGCAATATTAAAACTGGAACTCTGTTCTTCAGAACTTACCTTTGTCCTGCTGGCTACAGTTCCTGGCGTTGGCGTGTTCCAACTGCTTCACGAGCTCCTGTGTCCGGTTGACGATCTCTCTATCGATAGCACTGACGTTGTTCGGCATATTGATTTCCATGATGATCGTGAAGTTCACATCGATGCTGCCATTGCTAAAACAACAGTGGAGGGAGTACATCTCAGATGCTGAGCCGCCATTTTGTGGTTTGATAATAAGAATGGGGGGGGGGGGCTGCTTCTTTTTGTTCAAACAGACTGTGTATCCAGTGTAAATAAAATAGTACAGTGGTACCTCGGGTTACATACGCTTCAGGTTACATACACTTCAGGTTACAGACTCTGCTAACCCAGAAATAGTGCTTCAGGTTAAGAACTTTGCTTCAGGATGAGAACAGAAAGCGTGTTCTGGCAGCGCGGCGGCAGCAGGAGGCCCCATTAGCTAAAGTGGTGCTTCAGGTTAAGAACAGTTTCAGGTTAAGAACAGACCTTCGGAACGAATTAAGTTCTTAACCCAAGGTACCACTGTACAATAATAGCTCAGTTGGCAGAGTAAAGGTAAAGGGACCCCTGACCATTAGGTCCAGTCGTGACGGACTCTGGGGTTGAGGCGCTCATCTGGCTTTATTGGCCAAGGGAGCCGGCGTACAGCTTCCGGGTCATGTGGCCAGCATGACTAAGCCGCTTCTGGTGAACCAGAGCAGCGCACAGAAACGCCGTTTACCTTCCCGCCAGAGTGGTACCTATTTATCTACTTGCACTTTTGATGTGCTTTCGAACTGCTAGGTTGGCAGGAGCAACGGGAGCTCACACCGTCACGGGGATTCGAACTGCCGACCTTCTGATCGGTAAGTCCTAGGCTCTGTGGTTTAACTCACTGCGCCACCTGCGTCTCAGTTGGCAGAGTATGAGACTCTGAATCTGAGGGTTGTGGTGAAGACTTCTGCGTTGCAGGGGGTTGGACCAGATGACTCGCAAGGTCCCTTCCAACTCTACAACTCTACGATTCTAGGATTATCAATACTATATAGATAAAATCGATAGATTTTTTAAAAGTATGCATAACTGAATTATATGTCCAGATTGGCTCTTAACCTGAAACTGTTCTTAACCTGAAGCACCACTTTAGCTAACGGGGCCTCCCGCTGCCGCCACGCCGCTGCTGCGCGATTTCTGTTCTCATCCTGAAGCAAAGTTCTTAACCCGAGGTACTATTTCTGGGTTAGCGGAGTCTGTAACCTGAAGCGTATGTAACCTGAAGCGTATGTAACCTGAGGTACCACTGTATATCTCTCTCGCAAGCTGGTCTCTGCCTCAAGTACTCACTTCACGCTCAGTATCATCACATCACGGTATCCGTCCACATTCTTGTAGATTTGTCCCATCTATAATGTCGGCGGTGGGGGTGGGGGAAACACAGAATATCTTCATTAAAAAAGGCATGAAACAGAAATATTTTCATAAACAAAGAGAAAGACCTTTTCAGGTGAGAATGGCAAGAGAAGATGCATGTGCGTGAGCCAACGACTCATGGTTACCTCCTTCTTAAAATCTGCCTCCAGTGTTTTAAACTCTTCTGAGTTTGCGTCATCGTATTCCTTTAGGTACCCCCTGTTGGTGATCTTCACCTTGGCAGCAAATTCCACAGGCACGTTTACTAAAGCAGAGAGAAAGAGAGAGACCCACTAGCAGCAGGGACCAGGAGCTTTCCAGCAAAGTAGCTGTCAAACCTTGAAAGCCAGTCCCTGTGCCGGTAGCAAGAGCAGCAGGTTCTTCACATCAGCCAACAGCTTTGATTTTTTTAAAAAATTATTATTTCTACTTAAACTGCTGAAGGCAAGGTCTGTGTAACTTGTGGGATGTAATCCTCTGGAGCAGTCAAGTACAACATTTCCTGTTTGCCTAGAGTGAACATGCATGGGGAATGTTGGACCAGCCAGTTGAACTTCCTGTTACACCTGGCTGGAGCATCCTTGCTTTTGCATGTGACTAGTTAGGTGGGTGCGACCTTTCCAGACCTGGTAAAAGGCCAAGTCACGTAGCCACCTCTCTTATTTTTCGTCCTGCTTCCTTCCTGCTTCACCTGGACTGTCAGCCAGCAGTCCCTAAGTTATCTCCCATATGGGGTAGACCTGTTTGTACATATTTGTAACTTTAAGCCTAAAGCCTGCCTTCAGGGATCACACTGTGATCATGAGTAAAACTACTGTTTGTTACTTATGGATAAGACTATTGTGTCTTTATTCTTTTAAGAGGGATCAAAGGAGTCTTACCAGGAATAATAGAACGTATTTCAATCTGGGCAAGCCAGACTGAATTGCTTATTATCTTAAGAGACTCACACGAGTCTGCAACCCGCTTCTTGCTGCGCAAAAGGGAAACACACTCTGCTGTATAAAGAAACTTGCTAGCGCAAGTCAGGAAGGATAATATGAATCAATATATCCTCTCCTGTTACCCACAACGTTCCCACATAACCTGCAATCTCGCTTCCAGTTTATTGGTCAAAGCTGGGCATGTCTTCACTCGTTCGATCCAGCAGCTTCTGAGCAGCTTCCAAAGCCTGACCTTTAACATTGTGTAAATTGGTCCTCCTAAAGTGAAGAAGCTTTTGCCAGCATCTTAGAGTCCCATCTTGGGGGCCTCTAGCCATGTGATTAAAAACATGTCTACTCTAGAATTGGTCAGCTCAGGTCCATGGGAAAGGAGGAGCACCTGATCCATACCCTCCAAATGTCCCCATTTTCCAGGAATGGTCCCGGAGTTACGAAAACCGTATCAGCTTCTGATTTGATCCCAGAATGTCCCTATTTCCCCTGCTGAGCTTGGGGAGGACAATGAGCTGGCGCTTGTCCCAAGTGGCAGCGGCAAGGGGGCATCTCCTTGCTGCTCCATCCAAGGTCCAGCCCCGTGTGATGCACCAGCTCTGAGGCATAGGCATTAGGGATTAAGGGTGTTTTCAGGATGGAGGAGGGCATATGTGCTGTTTCCCATTGCTGTCGTGGTCTAAACCACTGAGCCTCTTGCGCTTGCTGATCAGAAGGTCAGCAGTTCAAATCCCCACGATGGGGTGAGCTCCCATTGCTCTGTCCCAGCTCCTGCCAACCTAGCAGTTCGAAAGCACGCCAGTGCAAGTAGATAAATAGATACCGCTCTGGCGGGAAGGTAAACGGCATTTCTGTGCGCTGTGGTTTCCGTCACGGTGTCCCGTTGTGCCAGAAGTGAGCCAGAAAGCTGTCTGTGGACAAACGCCGGCTCCCTCGACCTGAAAGCAAGATGAGCGCCACAACCCCACAGCTGCCTTTGACTGGACTTAACCATCCAGGGGTCCTTTACCTTTAGCTATGTGGTTGTGGCACTCGCCCTTCTTCTGATAGAATATGCTCTGGGGAAGGGGCAAAAAAATATGGGGGGCCAAGGAGGGTTAGTTGGCAGGGAGTGAGAAATGTCCCTGTTTTCATCTGAGGGGTGTTGGAGGGTTTGCTGATGCCCTGGTTTTTCTCAATACAAAAGCCACTGCAGAGGGCAGGAGTTTCTACTAGACTGGAAGAATAGGGTCAGGCAGCTCTCGCTTCTACTTACATGTAGCCGAATCGATCTCATCAGCAGCAAATTCACACCGCGGCCCATAGAATAAATTGTCAAGGCACAGACACTTAACACCATCGTATGTTCCTCCGTTTTCACATTCATTTGCTGGAAGAGAGAGCAGCAATCTCGGTAAAGAAGAAATGTTGGGAAGTAAACCCCACCCACCGCAACAGAATCCCTTAAAATGACAGGGGGAACTGCCCCTCACAGCTTAAATCAGTATACCCCAACCTGGCGCCCTCCATATGTGGTGGACTCCAACTCCCATCAACCCTAGCCAGCTTTACCAAGCCCAATGGGCAGGGATGATAGGAGCTGCAGTGCAAAACATCAGGAGGGGCACCGTGTCACGGAAAGCAAGCTTAAAGGATGGGCGAGTAGAATGTGTGGGGGATTGCAGTCAAACTACGCAGGAGGGCTAGTTAGTGCATGAAGGGGTTAAGACCAGAGAGGTCTGCTCCTAGACTCATCTAGGTCACACCCCTTTACCTCCTTGAGGGAGGAAGCAAAGTTGCTTCTCTTCCTTTCTCTCACTGTGTTCCAGCCATGTAACCAATCAGAACAGGGGTGTCTGAATTTGCTCAGACCACATGTTTGAAACAAGAGTGTGTGTTTTGCACCCATGCAGGCATGAATCAAGCCATTTTGATTTTGTAAGTAAAGCATTTTAAACGTACTTAACAGTGTGTGGTCTGTTCATTGCCAGAAGGGGAGATGGGGGCGGGGGGGGGGCGCAAACACTGTAAGCAAACTAAACAGGATATCAAAAAGGATCTAACAACCTACAACCCCACACCATACTGCTATTGAAATAAATAAATATTTTTATTTTTTTTAATGTGCAGTAGCACCTTAGAGACAAACTAAGTTTGTTCTGGGTATAAGGTTTAATGTGCATGCACACATCTTCAGATACACTGAAACAGAAGTCACCAGACCCTTATATATAGTGGGAGGGTGGGGAGGGGATTTTCTCAGAAGGGTAGTAGGAGATGGGTGATTGACTCAATGGGTATGGTAAACCTGTTGACGACTGTTAACGACTGCAATTAGTTCTACAGGAAGAAGCAAGGGATAGTATGCAGGTGACCAAAAATCGCTTCAGCGAGACAAGAATCCAATATCTCTATTCAGACCAGGTCTCTCCATAGTTTTCAGTTTTGTAATAAGTTGTACTTCAGCAACTTCTCTTTCAAGTTTGTTTCCATACTGCTGTTTAACTTTGCCTCTTTTAAACCCTCCTGGGGGCTCTCTCCCACTGGAGAGTGTGCAAATCACCACATTTTTTGAATCCAGGCATTCAGCTGGAAGCAGGGTATAAATAATAAATTATTATTATTATTATTATTATTATTATTATTATTATTAGTCTGGCAATCTTTTGTTCTGCAACTGGTACTAAGTGTTGGAATTCTGCCTGGGTCAGAGGAATGTGCCACAGCGTAGGCACCGGCAGATATTCCTGTCGACCTCCCCGCGTCTCCCAACCTCTGCTGATAAGCAGGCGAGGTCCGGCGATTCTTCTCAGATGTATGAGAGGAACACACCGTTCTTCCTCTCTCCCCTTTGGTGTCCCCAGGGAGGGGAAAGAAGCAGACAGAAAACTATTTACATCATTTATTTCTGCCTCTTACATCAGTACAGAGAATCATGTCTGCACTCAACAACAGCAAGAAGAAACTCCTCCCAAGTACATCCAGTACGGGTCATATGACACACACACACTGAGCTAACATCCGGTGCTCAGCACAGAATGGACTGCCCCTTTGTTCCCATGGCAACAGTCACAAACATCCTGTCTGGCTTTCCAGCCACAAGCAGCTGGCTGAGCTGCTAAAGCCTTTGCTTGCTGCAGCATTGGTGCTTTATGGTAACACTAAGAGGCAAGTTGCGTCCAATTGTTGAGCTTGCATGACTAGTTGCCACTGATAGTCTTTTCTCCTCCATGGATTTTCCCAACCCCCTTTCAAGGATGTCTGAGTTGAGTGTGCTTATTGCCTGAACATGACACAAGTCCCACATTGGCTTTGGGGTAGAGCTGGGGGCAAAGCTCATGGGCACATAAACTTTGATCTCCAAAGCCAGCAGATGGACGGAAGAGTCCCACCTATGGCATCTCCACTCAAGCCCCTGGGGTAACAGAGGCGGAGAATGAGGCCAGACTTGGCTCCACCGAGACAGGAAATCGTATTGAAGATTGGCGACGGGGGATACAAGGAAGAAGAAGAAAAGTACCGTATTTTTCGCCCTATAGGACTCACCGGCCCATAGGACGCACCTAGATTTTGGGGCGGGGGGAAATAAAGGGAAAAAGATTTATTTCTCCCCCCAGGCATGGGGCTGGGGCGGGGGAAGCCCGAGCTTCCCCCTCTCCCAGCCCCCAGAACGGGACCCAGAGCAATGCCGAAGCTGCGTGCAGCTTTGGCATCGCTCTGGGAGCTTGCGGGGCTGGAGGAGGGGGAAGCCCTCCGCCAGCCTTCTAACCAAGTCGGGGGACAGCGGGAAAGGCGCGCTGCGCCTCCCCGCTGTCCCCCGAGCTTGTGGGGCTGGCAGTGGGGCTCTCCTGAAGCCTGGAGAGCGAGAGGGGTCGGTGCGCACCGACCCCTCTCGCTCTCCAGGCTTCAGCGAAAGCCTGCATTCGCCCCATAGGACGCACAGACATTTCCCCTTCATTTTTGGAGGGGGAAAAGTGCGTCCTATAGGGCGAAAAATACGGTATTCTGTGGAGGAAGGTGGGGGAAAGGCATGTCTACATGAGGCTGCCCCATTATGAAAGAAATCCCAATTGGATCTGCACAGAGGGAGATACGGAGGAGGTGCATGTGTCCCTGAAGAAAGGAAGAAAATTCAGGACACACTCATTCTTTGGGTAGAAACCGTATTAAAGGAAGACGCCTGAATGCCTCTAGGGGCCTGATAAGTGGAATCCAAAGAGGGACCCTCATGATTGGGTCCATGCAACCCAATTCAGAAGCTATCTTGATGTTCCAGTTTTGGAGACGGAGCAAAAACAACCCTCTTATAAAAATACAGTATTCACAAAGAAGAAGTGATTCTTACCTTGAGGAGTAGATGTGTGGCTGCTCTGGGTATCTGGGATCGTGGGTGTTGCAGGAGGAGATGTGGTAGAAATAATAGTACTAACTTCTGATGTTGTCTTGTCACTAACTACTGTTGAATTACTGGTGACAATTGTTGTTGTGGTGGTAATATATGTTGAGGACTCTGGGGTGACGTTCTCTGTTGCGCTGCTGGTGACTGGTGAGGAGAAAGTTGTGTCCTCTGGTGCCACACTTGTAATAGCTGAGGAAAAAGTTGTGTCCTCTGGTGCCACGCTTGTGAAAGCTGAGATGGTGCTGGCATCAGTGGACTCTGGAGTGACGTTCTCAGTTGCGCTGCTGGTGACTGGTGAGGAAAAAGTTGAGTCCTCTGGTGCCACGCTTGTGAAAGCTGAGATGGTGCTGGCATCTGTGGACTCTGGGGTCACGTTCTCAGTTGCGCTGCTGGTGACTGGTGAGGAAAAAGTTGTGTCCTCTGGTGCCACGCTTGTGAAAGGTGAGATGGTGCTGGCATCAGTGGACTCTGAGGTGATGAATTCAGTTGTGCTTTGTGTGTCAGGTGAGGAGAAAGTTGTGTCCTCTGGTGCCACGCTTGTGACAGCTGAGATGGTGCTGGCATCCGTGGACTCTGGGGTGACGTTCTCAGTTGCGCCGCTGGTGACTGGTGAGGAAAAAGTTGTATCCTCTGGTGCCATGCTTGTAATAGCTGAGATGGTGCTGGCATCAGTGGACTCTGGGGTGACGTTCTCAGTTGCGCTGCTGGTGACTGGGGAGGAAAAAGTTGTGTCCTCTGGTGCCATGCTTGTGAAAGCTGAAATGGTGCTGGCATCCGTGGACTCTGGGGTGACATTCTCAGTTGCGCTGCTGGTGACTGGGGAGGAAAAAGTTGTGTCCTCTGGTGCCATGCTTGTAATAGCTGAGGAAAAAGTTGTGTCCTCTGGTGCCACGCTTGTGAAAAGTGAGATGGTGCTGGCATCAGTGGACTCTGGAGTGACGTTCTCTGTTACGCTGCTGGTGACTGGTGAGGAGAAAGTTGTGTCCTCTGGTGCCACGCTTGTGAAAGTTGAGATGGTGCTGGCATCAGTGGACTCTGGGGTGACGTTCTCAGTTGCGCCGCTGGTGACTGGTGAGGAAAAAGTTGTGTCCTCTGGTGCCACGCTTGTGAAAGTTGAGATGGTGCTGGCATCAGTGGACTCTGGAGTGACGTTCTCAGTTGTGCTGCTGGTGACTGGTGAGGAAAAAGTTGTGTCCTCTGGTGCCATGCTTGTGAAAGCTGAAATGGTGCTGGCATCCGTGGACTCTGGGGTGACATTCTCAGTTGCGCTGCTGGTGACTGGGGAGGAAAAAGTTGTGTCCTCTGGTGCCACGCTTGTGAAAGCTGAGATGGTGCTGGCATCAGTGGACTCTGAGGTGATGAATTCAGTTGTGCTTTGTGTGTCAGGTGAGGAGAAAGTTGTGTCCTCTGGTGCCACACTTGTAAAAGTTGAGATGGTGCTGGCATCAGTGGACTCTGGGGTGACGTTCTCAGTTGCACTACTGGTGACTGGTGAGGAAAAAGTTGTGTCCTCTGGTGCAATGCTTGTGAAAGCTGAGATGGTGCTGGCATCAGTGGACTCTGAGGTGATGAATTCAGTTGTGCTTTGTGTGTCAGGTGAGGAGAAAGTTGTGTCCTCTGGTGCCACGCTTGTAAAAGTTGAGATAGTGCTGGCATCAGTGGACTCTGGGGTGACGTTCTCAGTTGCGCTGCTGGTGACTGGTGAGGAAAAAGTTGTGTCCTCTGGTGCCACGCTTGTGAAAGCTGAGATGGTGCTGGCATCCGTGGACTCTGGGGTGACGTTCTCAGTTGCGCTGCTGGTGACTGGTGAGGAAAAAGTTGTGTCCTCTGGTGCCACGCTTGTGAAAGCTGAGATGGTGCTGGCATCCGTGGACTCTGGGGTGACAGTCTCAGTTGTGCTGCTGGTGACTGGTGAGGAAAAAGTTGTATCCTCTGGTGCCACGCTTGTGACAGCTGAGATGGTGCTGGCATCAGTGGACTCTGAGGTGATGAATTCAGTTGTGCTTTGTGTGTCAGGTGAGGAAAAAGTTGTGTCCTCTGGTGCCACGCTTGTGAAAGCTGAGATGGTGCTGGCATCAGTGGACTCTGAGGTGATGAATTCAGTTGTGCTTTGTGTGTCAGGTGAGGAGAAAGTTGTGTCCTCTGGTGCCACACTTGTAAAAGTTGAGATGGTGCTGACATCAGTGGACTCTGAGGTGATGAATTCAGTTGTGCTTTGTGTGTCAGGTGAGGAGAAAGTTGTGTCCTCTGGTGCCACGCTTGTGAAAGCTGAGATGGTGCTGGCATCAGTGGACTCTGAGGTGATGAATTCAGTTGTGCTTTGTGTGTCAGGTGAGGAGAAAGTTGTGTCCTCTGGTGCCACGCTTGTAAAAGTTGAGATAGTGCTGGCATCCGTGGACTCTGGGGTGACGTTCTCAGTTGCGCTGCTGGTGACTGGTGAGGAAAAAGTTGTGTCCTCTGGTGCCACGCTTGTGAAAGCTGAGATGGTGCTGGCATCCGTGGACTCTGGGGTGACGTTCTCAGTTGCGCTGCTGGTGACTGGTGAGGAAAAAGTTGTGTCCTCTGGTGCCACGCTTGTGAAAGCTGAGATGGTGCTGGCATCCGTGGACTCTGGGGTGACAGTCTCAGTTGTGCTGCTGGTGACTGGTGAGGAAAAAGTTGTATCCTCTGGTGCCATGCTTGTGAAAGCTGAGATGGTGCTGGCATCCGTGGACTCTGGGCTGACGTTCTCAGTTGCGCTGCTGGTGACTGGTGAGGAAAAAGTTGTATCCTCTGGTGCCACGCTTGTGACAGCTGAGATGGTGCTGGCATCAGTGGACTCTGAGGTGATGAATTCAGTTGTGCTTTGTGTGTCAGGTGAGGAGAAAGTTGTGTCCTCTGGTGCCACATTTGTAAAAGTTGAGATGGTGCTGAAATCAGTGGACTCTGAGGTGATGAATTCAGTTGTGCTTTGTGTGTCAGGTGAGGAGAAAGTTGTGTCCTCTGGTGCCACACTTGTAAAAGTTGAGATGGTGCTGACATCAGTGGACTCTGAGGTGATGAATTCAGTTGTGCTTTGTGTGTCAGGTGAGGAGAAAGTTGTGTCCTCTGGTGCCACGCTTGTGAAAGCTGAGATGGTGCTGGCATCAGTGGACTCTGAGGTGATGAATTCAGTTGTGCTTTGTGTGTCAGGAGAGGAGAAAGTTGTGTCCTCTGGTGCCACGCTTGTGAAAGCTGAGATGGTGCTGGCATCCGTGGACTCTGGGGTGATGTTCTCAGTTGCGCTGCTGGTGACTGGTGAGGAGAAAGTTGTGTCTTCTGGTGCAATGCTTGTGAAAGTTGAGATGGTGCTGGCATCAGTGGACTCTGAGGTGATGAATTCAGTTGTGCTTTGTGTGTCAGGAGAGGAGAAAGTTGTGTCCTCTGGTGCCACGCTTGTGAAAGCTGAGATGGTGCTGGCATCCGTGGACTCTGGGGTGATGTTCTCAGTTGCGCTGCTGGTGACTGGTGAGGAGAAAGTTGTGTCTTCTGGTGCAATGCTTGTGAAAGTTGAGATGGTGCTGGCATCAGTGGACTCTGAGGTGATGAATTCAGTTGTGCTTTGTGTGTCAGGTGAGGAGAAAGTTGTGTCCTCTGGTGCCACGCTTGTGAAAGCTGAGGTGGTGCTGGCATCAGTGGACCCTGAGGTGACGTTCTCAGTTGCGCTGCTGGTGACTGGTGAGGAGAAAGTTGTGTCTTCTGGTGGTGTGCTTGTAAACCCTGGGACATTGCTGGCACCAGTGGACTCTGAGATGGTGTACTCAGTTGCACTGCTGGTTTCGGGTGAGAGGGAAATTGTTTTTTCTGGTATGGAAGTTGAAAAAACAGATTCAGTCCTTTCTTCTGTGCTTGTGTTCATTGTGTCTGTGCTGGGATTCTGTCTTTGTGTGTCACTGATGGCAGGAGACACGTCCATCTTGAGATCTCTTGTATGTCTGGAATCAAGTGCTGCTTTCTGAACGTTTCTATCTTCCTCTTTTCCCATCAACCGCGTTTCCCATTTTTCAAGATCCTGAGTCTGAATTTTGTCTCTGACTTCATCTCTGAATCGACCTGTCAAAACAGCAAAGTCAATACTAGCAATGTCACTTTTGCTCCTTACCTTTAATGAGCTAGTCTGGATTTCTTAAATTCAATGGTTCTTTTTGAGGCCTGAAATCTGTTTCTATTTCTGAAGTATTTGAGGGAGCAGGTTTATATGTTGTAAATGGAATAACAGGTCCCTTTAATCCCAAGGACACTGACAAACTGGAACGTGTCCAGAGGAGGGCAACCAAAATGGTCAAAGGCCTGGAAACGATGCCTTATGAGGAATGGCTAAGGGAGCTGGGCATGTTTAGCCTGGAGAAGAGGAGGTTAAGGGGTGATATGATAGCCATGTTCAAATATATAAAAGGATGTCACATAGAGGAGGGAGAAAGGTTGTTTTCTGCTGCTCCAGAGAAGCGGACACGGAGCAATGGATCCAAACTACAAGAAAGAAGATTCCACCTAAACATTAGGAAGAACTTCCTGACAGTAAGAGCTGTTCGACAGTGGAATTTGCTGCCAAGGAGTGTGGTGGAGTCTCCTTCTTTGGAGGTCTTTAAGCAGAGGCTTGACAACCATATGTCAGGAGTGCTCTGATGGTGTTTCCTGCTTGGCAGGGGGTTGGACTCGATGGCCCTTGTGGTCTCTTCCAACTCTATGATTCTATGATTCTATGATTCAATACATTTTGAACTATGAGTATTCAACAGTGAAACTAGAGAATTCTAGAAGAATGACAAAAGACCAACAGGGACCCAACAGATTGTATCGAAAATCTGTGATATTCCCTGAAGGGTATGAACGTTGTTCGTTTTCTAGAGGATGTGAAGTCCAGTGAGACCATCGTATGAGACTGACCATCAGAGAATCCCCTCTGACCTCTCCAATCCATACAACTAAAATACTCAGATTGGAGGTCCACAACCTTTGTGGGGCCCAATGCAGATTTGGAGATTTTAAAAAGTGTCCTGGGTACCACAAAATATCCACTACATAGAAGCAAAACTGGTGGTAGTCTGTTGTTAGCCGTCCTGAGCCCAGCTTTGGCTGGGGAGGGTGGGATATAAATAAAATTTTATTATTATTATTAGTCAGAAACTGCCCCCTCTTCACCGTGTTGCAAAACACCTTTGCCCGCGAAGCAATTTAAACATGGACAAAAAAAACCAGGAAAAACTCTCCTCTCTCCTCTGCCAACCAACTAGTCTTCTCCCCCTCACAAAAAAGAGGGGTAGACCTTAATTTGTAAAATAAATTGAGAGGGGCAGGAGACCTAGAGAAATTTTATGTTACGAACCGCCCTGAGATCTATGGGTATAGGGTGGTATACAAATTTATTTATTTAAAAAATGTCAGCTCCTCAAGATTCACCTTCTGTATCACCCAAAGAGGAAGGGCTCCCTCCTTCTGAGAACCATTTTCAAAACACTGTTGACTTCAGTCAACTATCATCCAACTCTATCCTCTTTAGTCTGAAAACCAATGGGGCTGCTCAGTCTTAAAATCCACCTTTTTGTTTTGTTTTGTTTTGACTATTTAAAATATTTGCACTCTGACTTCCAATAAAACATTTTCATGGTGGCTTACAACATATATTTTAAAACAGCTAACAGTGCAGCAACAATAACAGTGAACCAGGGGAAAAATGGGAGCATTTGCCAGCAACAGGAAAAACAGCTCAAGAATAACCCAGAAGTGATTTCAGAAACTGCAGGAAGTCCATGGGAGACCAAACTGTTTTTGACTAGGGTCTAAAGACCATCAGGCTTCTGCCAACCTAGCAGTTTGGAAGCATGTCAAAGTGCAAGTAGATAAATAGGTACCACTCTGGTGGGAAGGTAAACGGCGTTTCCGTGCGCTGCTCTGCTTCGCCAGAAGCGGCTTAGTCATGCTGACCACATGACCTGGAAGCTGTACGCCGGCTCCCTCAGCCAATAAAGCGAGATGAGCTCCGCAACCCCAGAGTCATCCATGACTGGACCTAACGGTCAGGGGTCCCTTTACCTTTAAAGACCATCAGGCAACAGGCAAGATGATAGGAGGAGCGATTTCCATGGATGAGGTACCACTAGCAAAAAAGGCTCCAAGAACCAGCCATCCTGCCTCAGGAATAACATCTCCCCCCCCCCCCCCCCAGATTTTTGGCAGATTGTTGACTCAGTGATGAAACAAAGACGATCTGCACACATGGCCCAAGGCACATATTTCTTTCTGATTGCCTCCAGACCCTCCAAATATCTCTATTTTCCTGGGACAGTCCCAGATTTACAGAAGCCGTTTCTGATTTGATCCCGGAATGTCCCACTTTTCCATAGGATGTCCCTGTTTTCGTCAGAGAAATGTTGGAGGTTATGGAGTCATGCAACCCCCCAAGCCAAGGAGATAAGTAACTAACCAACCTTTAGAAGACATCTGAAGACAGCCCTATAGGGATTTTTTTTTTTAAAGTCTAATGTTTTATTAAGTTTTTATATATGTTGTAAGCCACCCAGAATGGCTGGAGCAACCCAGTCAGATGGGTGGGGTATGTATAAACAAACAAACAAACAAACAAACAAACAAACAAACAAACAATTAAAGGAATAGGACATCCCTAATAGGAGGCGGGTGGTGCTGTGGTCTGAACCACAGAGCCTAGGGCTTGCCGATCAGAAGGTCAACAGTTCGAATCCCCGCGACGGGGTGAACTCCCGTTGCTCGGTCCCTGCTCCTGCCAACCTAGCAGTTCGAAAGCACGTCAAAGTGCAAGTAGATAAATAGGTACCGCTCTGGCGGGAAGGTAAATGGCATTTCCGTGCTGCTCTGATTCACCAGAAGCGGCTTAGTAATGCTGGCCACATGACCCAGAAAAACTGTTTGCGGATAAAAGTCGGCTCCCTCGGCCAGTAAAGCAAGATGAGCGCCGCAACCCCAGAGTCATCCACGACTGGACTTAACGGTCAGGGGTCCCTTTACCTTTACCTTTAATTTCATCAAAGAAATGTTGGAGGGTATGTGCCTCACATATTCTGGGACAGGCTAAAATGGGCAGAGCCCAAACATTCTGACAGGGCTGGAGTTGAAGATGATAGTCTGGCTTTCTGAACAACTATGGGCTCATGCAAACTTCCTTTTGCACTGCACTTTTCGCACTTTAAAGCTCTGTGTTTGAACCATAGCTGTCAACTTTTCCCTTTTCTTGCGAGGAATCCTATTCGGAATAAGGGAATTTCCCTTTAAAAAAGGGAAATGTTGACAGCTATGGTTTGAACATTTGGGGGTTTTTTGTCCTGGCGCTTTCCCCTAGCAAACTGATGTTTTTTACCACTGAATCAGAGCAGACAACAATCCACAGAAAGCCCAATTGCTGTTTGCTCTGATCCAGCAGTAAATTGTGGGTTTTCCCAGGGAAAGCACCAGGACCTCCCCCCCAAAAAAGAAAAAAACACACACACTGCTCAGACATGGAGCTTTAAAGCCCAGACCAGTGCCTACAAACACAGTACAAAAGGAAGCCTGGATGAGGCCTCAGTGGACATCCATCTGGGAAGCCTCCTGCGCCATCCCAGCAATCACTTTTCTGAAAGAGAGACAGGAGCAGGCATATCTGCCACTCCGGCCCCTGCCATCTGTTTGAAGGCTTCCTGGGGGCCTTTAGCATCACTCACCTGCTTCAGAGCTGAAAGTGGAGCAGTGGAAGATGAAGAAGAGGAGAAGGGGCAGAACTTTCCCCATTGGTGAGCTTCAAAAGTCTCTGTGATAATTCAGAAGTCTGGTTCGGATTCAACCACTAGCAAGGGCTGCGGTCTGGATTCTGAAGGGGAGGCAGAGTGGTGTGAGGACCTTGGACTTCCTGGAGGGTGATATTAGCTGGCAATTTAGCTCAGGTGCGAGTCACGTGTGGGTGAGGTGGGAAATGAAAACTTTGCTTGCCAATGCGGAAGAGAAAAAAACAAGTCCAGGTTGGTACCTGGGATACCTTTGGCCACTTCTCTGTTCTCAGCTGGACTCCTGAGTGAAGGAAACACCCTATGTCTGAAGGAAACACCCTATGTCTGTGAGCCATGAATCCCAAAAGTCAGCCAACGCATTAGCAAGGGTGAAGAACCCCTGGCCCTCAGGGGTATTTGGATCCACTAGGAATCCCCAGTTGGTCTGTGAAACTGTCCCTCTCACCTTCCTACAGCCGACACCATATATGATCAACTGCACCTACAAATCCCTGTGTCCAACAGCAACGATCAGCTGACTGTCAGGGCCTTTAAGGAACCACGTGTGAAGGAATGAGGGCCCTAACTTTTGCACAGAGCTCAGTCATTTAGGTGAGTGCATCATCCTGTCAATCCATACTGTCCCACTTCCATATACAAGGTGAAACTTTTTTTCAGGTAAGCCCAGGTATAATAATACAGTGGTACCTTGGGATGAGAATGGGATCCGTTCCGGAGTCCTGTTCGCATCCAGAAGCAAACGTAACTAGCAATGGCACGTCTGCGCACACACGCGTCACTTTTCGCAGCTTCTGCGCATGCGCGTGACGTCATTTTGAGCGTCTGCGCATGCGCGAGCAGTGAAACCTGGAAGTAACACGCTCCGTTACTTCCGGGTTGCCACGGAGCGCAACTCAAATGTGCTCAACATGAAGCATATTCAACCTGAGGTATGACTGTAATAATAATAATAATAATAATAATAATAATAATAATAACAGACGCTTCAAGTTACAGATGCTTCAGGTTACAGACTCTGCTAACCCAGAAATAGTACCTCTGGTTAAGAACTTTGCTTCAGGATGAGAACATAAATTGTGCTCCGGCGGCGTGGTGGCAGCAGCGGGAGGCCCCATTAGCTAAAGTGGTACAACATCTCCAGTCAGATATCAAAGGGAAGTTTCTTGCCAATGCAGTTGGGACTTTGGCATGATTTCTCATTGAGCAAAGAGCACCTAATTGCCTCATTTGCATTAAAAATAATAATTCCAGTAAGAACTCATAATCTATAAGTAGCGATAAAGAATTATAAAGTGGGGAAAGGGCTCAAAAGTTCAACCAGGATGAAGGAAGTCCACCACTGTGGCACTCTGAGAGGTGCTATCCAGTATTAAATCATACCTATTATGCCAGTTCAATAGACCCAACAGTAGAAAATAATCAGTGGGGAAATGATCTATAATGAAATGAAAAAGAGAAAAAAAAACTATTTAAAAATACAGAGGCAAAAAACAGAGTTATTCTTTTTAAGCTCCCAGGGGCCAGAAAAGTATATTTATGTATACAACTACAGCAGCTTGGATTTTGTTAGCCCAAAAATGGAGGGTGGGAGAGGACCAAGAGAAGGAAGAACGGCAGCTAAAAATGATGGAGAATGCAGCGTTAGCAAGTCTAACCAGTAGGGTGACAGAACAACAAGATTGAGTTTATAAAGAGGAATGGAAAATATTTGTGGAGTACCTGGAAAATAATTGTAAGCAAGTGAAAACGCTCGCAGGATTAATGTCAACTCAGCAGTATAACTATGTTTGAGGTGATACGAAAAGGAGGGGAAATTGATTGGTTGGAATAGACCAGGCATGCCCAAAGTCCAGCCTGCAGGCCACTTGCGGCCCCCGGGCTGGTTTCAAAGGGCCCCCCAGGCCATTTTGAAAAAGCAATCACTTGAGGCCCCCAAGCGCCTGCCCACCAAAGCCATTTCCTTTTCACGGGTTTCTCACGAGCTCTCCCCTCTGCGCAGGGGGGCGTGGCTAGCCCCATGCCATTAGGGAGTCCCCGGCTGTGTCACAACTTGGGTCGACCAATCTGGTCGGCCGGGGGGCATGCCCAAATAAATAAATACTACAGTACACGCTCGGGACGTTGATGCTGCAGCGATGGCGGTGGCAGAGGGGCGGCCACCGCCTTGAACCAGTGCCGGATTTATGTATAGGCTAAGTACGCTGAAGCCTAGGGCCTCTAAATCTATGGGGACTCTGCAGCCTGCCCGCTCCCCAGCAGGGAGTCTCCCCTCTCCCAAAATTGCAAACCCAAGACTTCATGCGAGGGCAGGGCGACTCAGTCCCAGCAACTATGAGACTCAGGTCCAGCCAGTGGGGCCCAATTTGAAGCAGTGGGGTGCAACTTGATTATTATCATTTTTTGGTAGGGCCCCAGTTCACAGCCCAAGTCTGCAAAATCTTATAGATATAAATTAAATCCGTCTAGATTGCCCTGGTGCCGGGGCCCACTTAGGAGCGGTCCATGGGGCCCAATTTGACCCAATTGCTCCAGTTGCCCTCATGAGACTGTGCAGGGATTGGACTGACAAGCCCTGCGCCTTCTAGGTCCCTGGTGTCACCATTCAGAGTACAGACTCAAGGACTTGTTAGGGAAATAAAGGGGGGCACTTATTGGAAATTCGTTTTGACACCTCTTCCCCCCGCCGCAAACCCTGAGACAAGCTCCAAAATACAGGCTAAAAGAGAGTAGGTCTGGGAAGAGCGAGGCATACAATGGGCACCACCAGTGAAAAGGCCCTGCTCCATGTAGCTCCTGCCCTGTCATTTGGTAGGGTGCTCACTTGCTCTCCTTCTTGACATGGCATGCTCTCTATTGGAGTCTCCAGGTCCAGTACAAAGACCATAAGAAGGGAGAGCAGGGGCCTTGAAGTTCCCAACAAATGTTAATCAAGCAAGCAAGCAAGCAAGAATACAGGTCACCTTTGTCACAGTCAGGACACCTATGTCCTGGTCAGGCCTGCACCCAATCTTGTTTTTGTACAATCCTGTTTGTCCTCAGTAACCAAAATTATATTATCAACATATACAAGCAGAAAAGTTGTTTTCCTTCATTTGCAAGGAATCGTACAAAACAAAGTGCCACTAATAAAGAACAGTTCCAGGGTGGCAACAGAAAGCAAACTAAAAATGCTTTTGCAGTTCATCAAAACTATCCAGCAATATCAAGTTATAGGAAAACTGGTGCTATTAACAGTAATCCTTCTAGTTGGTTAATTGGTTCGGCAACTTCCATGCACAAGACGTGTGATGCTAATTATTTCTCCCAAGTGTTAAATGATAACTAATCAGAGGCAGCTACAGTTGCAAATGGCAATAAAATATCTGTAAAAGGAAGAGGAACAGGTTTGCTCAAGTGTGTTGCAGGTAGAAATACTGTTTGTAATGAAGTGAGAGCAGTAGTTTACTTGCTCGAATTAACGAATAAGAAAGTTTTGAGAATTTAAATTCTAGATTAAAATTGATTACTTAATTGAAAAGGGGATTGTAACAAAAACACTGGGACCTAATTTGAATAGTAGAGTGCCTGGTATCTGGTGGGCAGACCAAAAGCACTCCTCAGGAAAAGTTATAAATATATCAAGATTAAGGATTAGGATTAAAAAGGTTAAAAGAATGGAAAAATTGGTTTTTAATAGGTAAAAATTTAATGTTATATTATATTAAGATTAAGGATTGGGATTAAAAAGGAGGGAAAGGAGTTGCTGGACTAACAAACTGAATTGGAATACAAAAGAGGGAGGTATGAGGAGGTCCGGGAAACAAGTAAATGTAAAAGTAGTGATGAAAAGAGGGAACTGTTTTTAACTGTTTTTTCTTTTTTCTTTTTGTATTTTGCATTGTGTATTTTTCTTTTTATTCTTGAATTTTTCTTTTTTGTTGATGTGATTCTTTCTTTGTGAAACTTTAATAAATATCATTAAAAAAAAAACAAAAAAACAAAAGCACTCCTCAGGAGAGCTTTGAGATTCAGGTGAGGGTCAGATGCCTTGTCAATCCCAGCAGGTATAAAACAGGAAGACCCGGCCTGCCCAGGCCATTGGCCTGCCCAAAGATCAAACCTATCCATTCTGAAGATCCTGAAGCTGAGGCTCCAATACTTTGGCCACCTCATGAGAAGAGAAGACTCCCTGGAAAAGACTCTGATGTTGGGAAAGATGGAGGGCACAAGGAGAAGGGGACGACAGAGGATGAGATGGTTGGACAGTGTTCTCGAAGCTACCAGCATGAGTTTGACCAAGCTGCGGGAAGCAGTGGAAGACAGGAGGGCCTGGCGTGCTCTGGTCCATGGGGTCACGAAGAGTCAGACACGACTAAACGACTAAACAACCACAACAACAACCATATAGGAACATAGAAAGCTGCCTTATACTAAGTCAGACCATTAGTCCATTTTGCCCAGCATTGTCTGCAGTGACTTGCAGTAGCTCTCCAGGTTTTCAGGCAGGGATTTCTCCTAACTCTACCTGGAGATGCAGGAAACTGAACCCAGGACCTTCTGCTGGCAAGGCGCATGCTCTGTCACTGAGCTATGACACGTCCCTTAAGTAGCAGTTGGGGACAAAACAGCAAAGGCTAGCCTATGGGTGAATTTCCTAGGGCATCCTGGATGGACTGTTGATTTGATGCCCCAACATTTGCGATCAAAGCAGAATTGTGGAGTGACATGCCTGGATGTGGCCATGTGCTTGCGCCCTCAAGGTTGGGCTGGCCTAGGGAGACGGCAGGTTGCTTGGATCATGCCACATAGGATGGGCCTATGGGTAGAGATCCGGGAAGCGGATTCCATGCTTATCTCCTGGTTGCAGTGGGCAGTGTCCTTGATATTGCTCATATGCTATTCATAGCCCAGGACTGTGTCTCAAGCTGCGTCATGAATGATACACTGCTTGATGATAATTGCCCAACGAAAGAGGAACAGGGTGAGGCCCATTCCTCAGTGTGTCAAGAGCGGTGTCCTCTGTGTTGTGGCAAAATGCCTGGGCTGTAGCCAATTAATGTCTCCAAGTAATTCAGCTTCCAGTTGAGTAAATAATAGCTGTCATGGAGAGTGAGACTTTGGAACCAAGTTTATTCCCATTCCTTAGCCTTGGGTGTGAATCCCACAGCAGTCCCATCATTTTCCAATTGTTTTTGTCTCCTGTCCTCCTTTACTGACATTTGAACCCATCCCTTTGCTGAACCACACGCCAGTACTCCTAATGCAGAACTTTCCAAACTGTGTGTCACGTGACACATTAGTGTGGCAGCTGCAGTGTGTAGGTGTGTCACACAAACACTCTTTGTACTCCTCCCGGGGCTGGAAAGGGGTTAGTTTAACCTCCGGTTTGCTAGCAAGGCTGAATTACTGTGTCGCAAAATGATGCATGTCTAAAAAGTGTGTCGCCAACATGAAACTTTTGGAAAACTCTATTCTAATGCCTGGAAAAGGGTATGCCTTAAATAACCAACAGGAGAGGCTATATTCCCTCTCTCTCTCTCTCTCTCTCATTCATTTCTGTTTTACAATTTAAAATACTCATTTTACATCCCTGAAATATTAGTGACTTCCATTCTTCTCTTTCCATGGTTCATTTTACATATCATAAATCCCTGCATATTTTACAAAAACTATACCATTCAGTGTTCCATTATTGCATCCATCAAAACTTGTTTACACTGTTGAATTTGTCTTAATGCTGCCAGCGTTGTCAGCTGCACACAATTATTTCCCATATATTCAATAAACGTTTTCCAATCTTCTCTAAACATATGTTTTTCTTGTACTCTTATTCTATGTGTTAAACTCGCAAGCTGTGCATATTCTGTCAACTTGAGTTGCTATTCTTCTTTGGTTTTTTGGACCTCGCCCGTTTTCCATTTTTGCACTAACGAAACACGGGCCGCATAGTTATTGTTGTTTAGTCATTTAGTCGTGTCCGGCTCTTCGTGACCCCCTGGACCAGAGCACGCCAGGCACTCCCGTCTTCCACTGCCTCCCGCAGTTTGGTGGGCCGCGTAGTAGCATACATAAATAACCTTTTTTCTAGTAACAATGCATCTTGCTTGATTGCAGGATCATGTAAGTGGAAGAATAATATTCCAGCCTCACATACTTATTTGCAAACAAATGCAAAGGGTGCTCTGGCTTGATGCAAGGTGCTGTGGTCACATGACCAGTAAACAATCACCCCACCTTCTCTATCACTTTTGAGCCTGTTAAAAGCAGGAGCATCGTATGCATCAGCGCTATGAGAATGACACTGGAGACCCTTATGGAAAGCAGGTAGCTGTGGGTTGCCCTTCTTGAAAGTCTTGACAACAAAACCACAACATTTGAGAACTCTGAACCAGATTGAGCAGGGAAAAACAACCTATAAATGTATTTTGGGGGCACCAGAGGGTGCTGTTGCTTTCACCAATTCCATCTATTTTCATGTTGTTTGTTACCCATAGAGGCAGGAAAAGTATTAGGTCGAGGGCGCTTTCTAGTATCTTTCTGCCCATGTAATAAACACACTATTGTGACTCAGAAGTGTTGTGGTGGAGCAGGAACTGCGGAGGGAGGACTGCAGATCATAAAAAAAAAAAAAAAAAATCAGATCAGGAGCATCAGCGTCATCTGCTAGAGCGACAGAGTGACAGTCCTTGTGTCAAAGAGGCAGTCAGCAGTTCAAAGTTGGAGTTACCGGTAACTCCTTGGGAGTCAAACGTTCTGGCTCCTGAACGATCGAAAACCGCAAGTGAGTGTTCTGCTTTTCGAACGTCCTTTTGGAAGCCGAACATCTGACGGGGCTTCCGTGGCTTCCGATTGGCTGCGCTTTGGTTTCTGAATATTTTGGAAGTCAAACGGATTTCTGGAACGGATTCCTTTGGGTTGAGTGTTTTCGGGTTGCGCTCCGCAGTGACCCAGAAGTAATGGAATCCGTTACTTCCGGGTTTCACCGCCTGCACATGCGCAGACGCTCAAAATGACGCCACGCGCATGCGCAGAAGTGGCAAATCGTGGCACGCGCAGACGCGGGTTGTGTTTGCTTCAGGATGCGAACGGGGCTCCGGAATGGATCCCATTTGCATCCAGAGGTACCACTGTATTAGCAAAAACAGGATCTGCACAGGAGTGTCAAGCCTAATGAGCACAGGTCTTGCCCCCATGAAGGAGTTGTGGAGTCTGAAAGTCCCCCACCTCCCCACTGCTCCTCTCCCCTCCTCTCCAGGACCTTTTACAAGCAATCGGAGACTGCGCCTGCCGCAGCTACTCCCGTTTCATCCCTCTTCTGGTTGCGTGTCGAGGTCCCCAGGCCATCCCAAATTAACTCACACTTCACACAGAAATTTTTGTTTAAGGTTTTTTGCAGAATTTTGGCCACAACTTTATTTATTTATTTATTTATTTATTTATTTATTTATTTATTTAAATGATATTTATTAAAGTTTCAGATAGAAAGAGACACATCAATAAAAAAGAATTTAACAGTAAAAAGAAAAATACACAATACAAAATACAAAAATAAAAAAAAGAAAAAACAGTTAAAAACAATTCCCTCTTTTCATCACTACTTTTGAATTTACTATTTTCTGGACCTCCTCATACCTCCCTCTTTTGTATTCCAATTCAGTTTATTTGTCCAGCAATTCCTTTCCCTCTTTTTTAATCCCAGTCCTTAATCTTAATATAATATAACATTAAATTTTTATCTATTAATAACCATTTTTCCATTCTTTTAACCTTTTTATTCCTAATCCTTAATCTTAATCTATATATAACTTTAAAGCCTGTGCAGCTAGAAACCATTTAATTTCAATCCAACATCACTCTAACATTCATTAATTTTGCAATATTTCTGTAAATAATCTTTGAATTTCTTCCAATCTTCTTCCACCGACTCTTCTCCCTGGTCACGGATTCTGCCAGTCATTTCCGCCAGTTCCATATAGTCCATCAGTTTCATCTGCCATTCCTCCAGTGTGGGAAGCTCTTGTGTCTTCCCAAAACTTTATTTAAATACACAAACGTGAGTGGTTGCTTAGGCATTGGTTACGACTATCTGTCCCCGTCCAGGGACAGAACTGACTTCTGGATTCCAGCGGAAGCCAGTCAGGGAAAACAATATTGGGGATCAATGAAGCTGGGCACCAGACCCTCACCTCCCCCCACATGCTCCCAGGGGATTACGCGGCCCAAACCCGATGCCAGGGATTTGGACGAAGGCATGACAAGCCCCTGGATTCCTTTAACGGAATTCCCTTGCAGCGCCAGCATTGGAGGGGTAGGCACTTACCCCTCCACCAACCAATTTTTTAACCAATGCCTAACCACAAACCTTACAAGTTGTGATGATTTGCTACGCAGTAGGCAAAAAACCAAACGGCACCAGCCCATCAGCCAAATGGAAAAAATTCCTACCAGGCGCCCCTGCCCCCAAAGCAGGCAACCCCATGACAGGCATAGCAAGGTCAAGCGAAATAACCCTCATTTCAGGGAGGATGGGCGGGTGATCCGGTGCACGTAGCAAAGTCCAAAGCTGCGTGACCTGTATTTAAAACCTTTGTGTCCCACCCCCAAATTGGCAACATGAAAATCTCCCCAGAAACTCAACTGCCCAATGACTGCCTGGGGCCCAGCAACAGTGGGGTCGCCTGCTAGACCCCACCGCAACACGTGCTCTCTATTAGGGAGAACACGCTTTCCGGGAGACAAGTGGGGAGGGGAGCTTGTCGCAGTAGGAGGGGGAAACACCCGTGCCTCTTCACCAGCTGGACTCATCTCTGCCTCTCTGCCTCCCTCTTCCCCTGCTTCAACTTCTGCCTCCAATTCTGGACTTCCTTCTGCCACCGACTCTCCCAGCTCACTAAGCCCTGTTACCTCTTCCAATACCTCTTCTTCCCTTCTCCCTCTGACCACTCATCGTTGTCCCACCACCAATCCCCAGGCTCTGAGTCCTCTTCCTTTGGAAGTTCCCTGCTAGTTCCTCCCACCATTCCTCTGTGTCCAACCAGCCCATGACACCTTGGAACTGTTCCCAAGCCACAAACCCTTCCCTCAGCCCTCACTGAGCCTGCTATACACCCTCTTTTTGTGTTTTTGCCTTGCTGGAATATACCCTTGAACTCTGATGATGCCTCTTAGTTCCTTGGATGGAGGATAGAGAGGGGGTGGCTGAGAAGGTGTATAGAAACAAGTCTACTGTTTGAGTGTGTGCTGCAAATGTAAAACGACAGAAAGAACATTTTTTCATATGTGATGGGCTTGCAAAAAAGTCAAGGGCCATTGGGAAATGATTTATAATGAGATAAAGAAGTTGTTTAAGATGATGTTCCTCAAGGAACCTGAAGCTTTTCTCTGAGGTTTATGGAAACATATATACAGAAAAAAGTTGGTTAATTTATTTACGGGTGCAATGACAGCGGTAAGAATATTGTATGCTCAAAACTAGAAACAGGATGAGGTTCCCACGAAGGAAGAATGGCTTATGGAAATGATGGAGTATGCTGAACAGGCAAAGCTAACAGCAAAATTAAGGCATCAAAATGACAAAACATTATCTGAGGATTGGAAACCTTTTGTAGAATATATAAAGAACTATTATAATTCCATGAAAACATGGGCAGGATTTGAGATGGGAGGAACAGTAGAAAGACATTCAGGCTAATAACTCATGATGTATACATGGAGTGTTGTAAGTTAAAATATTCAGCATTAAAGGATAAACATAGAACAGTGGGGGTGGAATGGGAAGTCAATGGATAAATTAAACTTAATGTTGATGGTAAAGTATGTAAATGTTGGGAAAAGAAAGAAAGAAAGAAAGAAAGAAAGAAAGAAAGAGTCTACTGCATAAAGATAAATTTAGGGAAGTTTGTAATGTTTGATGTTTTATTGCTTTTTTATTAGTATTACTAATAATATTCTGTTGCGAGTGGCTCAGAGTGGTTGGGGAAGCCCAGCCAGATGGGCGGGGTATAAATAATAAATTATTATTGTTGTTGTTGTTATTATTATTATTATTATTATTATTATATGATATTTATTACTTTTTCAACATTTTCAACACAACACTACAAACAAAAAAGAAAAGAGAAAAAACAATACAAATACAATGCAAAAACGCTACATGGACTAACAAAACAAAGCAAAAACAAACAAAAACAATTTAAAAACACCTCAAACATTTTCAATATCTTATATTTCATTCACTTATTTCCAGCGACCTCCTCACACCTCCATTTTTGTACTCCACTTCTATTAATTGTTTCAGCAATTCCTTTCCATCTTACTCTGTTTTCTATCCTATAATTATCTTAACACATTCTTGCCTTCTTTTTCCTTTAATTTTCTATTAATCTATTTATACTTAATTGCTTATGACATTTCTACTAAAGCCATATAACTTCATTCCAACATTTTTCTAACATTCCTTAATTTTACAATATTTCTATAAATAGTCTTTAAACTTTTTCCAATCTTCTTCCACCAACTCTTCTCCCTGGTCTCGGATCTTGCCAGTCATTTCCGCCAATTCCATATAGTCCATCAACTTCGTCTGCCATTGTCCAACACTTCAGTGCTTTCAAGAAGCAGCCATTCTCTCAACCAGCAAAAAGCAGATGGTTCACAACGAAATTTAAAGGTCTGGCAGGGCAGGTCCACCTCCTTCTTTGGCATCCATCAATATCTTAAGTTTTACTCGAGGCTTCCTGCCCTGCCAAACAACTCTAGAAACATCCCTCTGCCACCTCCTGAAACAATCCATCCCATCCAAAGATTGCAATGTTTGAAACAAAAGCAACATCCCCAGCAACACAGCAGCCCTCATCCCCACCACAGTAACTCAGCCCAACAGTAACAACTTCTGATTTGTCCATATTTCCAAATCCCCCTTCTCTTCAATCCAACATCCTTCACAGTTATCCTTAAACAGATTCACATTTTTGGCAGTCATACTAACCCCCAAATACCTCTCTTTCTCAACCGATGTTAGTCCTGTCGCCTCCTGAAACTCTGTCAAGCTTTCCTTTTCCAGTTCAGATAGGGCTCTGGTCCTCAAATTCATCTGTTCTTCTTTAAGTTCAATCATAACGAATGTCAGCTTATGTTCATCAGGTTGTCTTTGTATGGATGGGACTCTCCTCTCCAGTTGTATTGCTTTAGATTCAGCAGCAAGGGTTTTTTCCCTGACTTCATCTGCAGTTTGCCGTATCAGAGTAGATTCCTGTGTCAGTTTCTGGGTGGTTTCTGAATTGGTATTCACCTTTTGTCCCAAGTTATTTAAAGTTTCTACGATTAAGTCAATTTCAATATTTGCAGCATCCATTTTCACATTTATCACGTCTGTTTTCTTGTGAAGTTGTTCCAGCGAATCGTTTATTTTCAATAATGCAGCCACTAAGGCCTCTTCTGTCGACATCCTGTCTGTTTTTTCCTTTCCATTTGCCATAACACTTAAGAGATTCAAGGTCAATTCCAAAGTCTCACACTTTTTTATCTTGCAGCTGGAAATTCCCCTAGCCCAGCTCCTGTAAAGTAACCAATTTCAAAAGCTTCCACTAGGGGAAAACAGTTTCTATTTGTATCGGTCAGTATGTCCTCTTTTAAACACAGTTTCAATAATCCAAAGTTAGTTTCAATTTTCAGTTACTTTCCTCCTTTTTTTGAAAACAACCGGAGAGAGTAGAAACAATGTATTCTCTTGTTTAGCTACCTGTCAATGAACGTTCTAAACGCTGTCAATGGACGTTCCAAAAAACATCAATCCTGCTAGCAGCCCGTTTCCAGGGTCAGAGCGGCAGTATTTTAACTCTCTTAACTCTCTCCTACAGGCATATTCAGTCCACCACTCCCCCCCCCCCTTCTCCTGTCTCCAAAAAGGGGGGGGGGGTTAGTTCTTTACCGATGGAAATTTAGTCTTTTACAAAAGGCTTTCCAAGACTTTAGCTTGCAGCCTCCTTGCTTCAGTTTATCTACAAAAGGGGGAGGCGGACTTCCTGTGTTGAACCTCCCCGTTTCGATGCCAGATTAAACATTTAAAAATCCAATTCTTCCCAATTCAGCTCTACTCACGGGTAATCACTTTAGAGTCAAATTGTCCACAGGAAAAAGTCAGTGCTCTCCGACAACAGCTATGCGGCTTCGCTCCGTGGAAGAAGCAGACGATTCGAAGCACCGCGCCACTCACCCCACATCGCTCCGGATCCCCGAAACCCGGTTTCCCCGCGAGTAGGGGAGGCGCAAAAGGTGCCCGCCGAATCCCACGTTCACAGGCTTCTCCCGCCTGTGATTTTTACGGGTCTCCGCCTTCGCCGTGGCAGTACAGACCCAAATTCCCACGGGGCAAATTCCTCCCGATCAGAGGAATTCCGCCATTGCCGGAGGCACCAACCTGGAAGCCGGCCAGTTATTATTACATTATTATTATAAATTTAAAAATTATTACTCCACCCACTTTTGTACCCTGCTCCCCACTGGGCTGTGCCCTCAAAACACTACCCAGAATGGAGTGTGACCTTCAGACTGAGAAGGATTCTGCACCCATATGGTAGGAAATTTATATATATTTCCTCAAACTGATGCAGGCTTGTCGACTTGTATGAGCACAATATTTCGTGGCTGGGGAGATTCCCCTTTCCCGACAGTCGGTGTGTCTCTTCCAACTTTCACAGTCGCCTACTGTACAGCTCCCACGACGCTCCTAACAAAGGACAGTCATCCCCACCACATGATGGCATGTAATTTTAGAGAAATGTCTCCCCTCCTTTCAGTTCCTTTGGTGCCACACCTTTCATTGTCACATTCTGTCAGCGCTTACTCAATTCCCTCCAAGGCTCAGTGCACATCATACATCTCTCCCTCTCCCCTGCCAAAAAAAAAGAGAGGGGGAAAAATAATTGTGTGGTCTGTAGTTTAGCCTGTTAACGGAGAAATCCGAGGGCTCCCTTGGACAAAAACAAAGACACCAACCAGGATAACTTGGAGCAAAACAGCAGCCTGTAGGCTTGGCCTTTACTGGATCCTGTCGCGACAGGACTCCCACCCGCAACAAGATGAAGCAAAATGGAAGTCCAGTACAAAAGAAGACCCCAACTTTTATTAGTTACTAATCCCCCAAACTACACCCCTAAGACTACATCACAAAAAGGAGGGGTTGAGGGAGGAGTTGTGGAGGTAACCCGAGTATCTTGTCACCTGGCTGGTTCCCCCTTTCCCCCCTCCCCATGAGTACTTTCCAGGTGACAAAGGGGAGTTTGCAGTTTCCTGCCCCCAGAGGGAAGAGCTGATCATTGTCCTTTGTTCCAGTCCGTCCTGAATCCACTCCTATATGCAAGTTCTTTGTGACCTTGATGGTCTTCTGTCTAGGACCATCAGGGTTGGCATAGCAACTGGGCAGGGCTCCTGTATATGTGCTGGTATGCTCAAGGGATTATGGCTGCCCTGTATCAAACCTTCCCCATTTTGTGGTCCTTCCTTCATGGAGTAAAATAAAAGTGGAACGGTGCAGATCCGATGTATGGTTGATTTTCTATGAATTTATAACAGAAGCGTAGCATATGTTGTGTGTGTGTGTGTGTGTGTGTGTGTGTGTGTGACGTTTGTACAAACTGAATGATTCGGGGGGGGGGGTTCCTGTGACAAGCCCTCACAGAACTACAATTCCCAGCACCTTTAACAAGCTACAGTTCCCAGGAAGGATGCTTTAAATGTATGATGTTTCTGTTTGCACTTTCAGGGTGCTATTGGGAGGGAGATGACTCACGACCCGTCTCCTCTCCTCTCTCCACAGTGGTGGTTTGTTTTCTTTTTCTCGCACGGCTGATTGTGCAATTTCCCTCAGCATCCATACTGTTGGGGCGGGCGGTGAAACAAGCCGATATGATTCCATGCCCCAGTGAGGAAGGAAGGAAGGAAAAACCACCCGTCCGCTGGAAGACAAAGGGAGCAGAGAGTCTGGAAAGGCAGCTTCAGTGTGTGCGTTCCTCCCTCCTATTATGCACACACTGAGAGGAGCATGTGAACATGGAGGCCCTGAGTGTAAACATTTGCAATATAATTAGTGGTGATGAAGGGAGATAACTTCCCGGTTTACTTTGTCAACTTTCTGTGCGTGTGTATAAATAGACAGATAGACAGATGGACACAAAGACAGACAGACAGACAGACAGATGATAAATAGAGTCCACAACATACACATATTTAATGTGTTCATTCAGCTGTACGCACTTAACAAATAAAAATAAAAAGGGGGTGGGGGGAAAAGACCAGCCATCCCACCTGCCATTGAACCCAATGTGTTTTGACGATATGCGGTTTTGTGGATTGACTTCTGCATGAAATAAGAGAATTTCACAAAACCAATACAGTGGTACGTCAGGTTAAGTACTTAATTCGTTCCGGAGGTCTGTTCTTAACCTGAAACTGTTCTTAACCTGAAGCACCAATTTAGCTAATGGGGCCTCCCGCTGCTGCTGTGCCGCCGGAGCACAATTTCTGTTCTTATCCTGAAGCAAAGTTCCTAACCCGAGGTACTATTTCTGGGTTAGTGGAGTCTGTAACCTGAAGCGTATGTAACCTGAAGCGTATGTAACCTGAGGTACCCCTGTACAACTGAAATAACTGAGGAGAGATAAAGGAAAGTGCGCAGTCAAAAATGGAATTTAGGAACCACAATGGGGTGATTGGAAGTCATGTTGGAATTAGTTATGTATGAATCTAAATCTTCTTTTTTTGTAATATGGATCGATTTGGGATTGTTTTTGTTGACTTGTTTTGTTTTTAAAATCAATAAAGCATAAAAAAGACTGTATGTGATTTTGGCTTTAGGCGCGCAAAGGCAAATTTATGGGAGTGCGACTGGTTTGGTCGCACTGAGCACAGAACCTTGCGGCTGCCGTATTAATGCTGCAACGGTGTCGATCTAATAAATAAGGAAGGGATAAGAAGGACCCTGGACCCATATCATGTATGTAAATACACAGCTTTATTGGTTTATGGGGTCAATAGAAACTTCATGCACTTCAGCAGAAAGGGGAGGATGCTGTATGGAGCTTTGCTACGTAAAAGGAGGAGGGCTAACTTGGTCTGCTCGCATCTATTGTATAATCTTTTAACTGTCATGGTTTATCACAGAATTGTAGAGTTGGGACCCCAAGGGTCATTTAGTCCAACCCCCTGAAATGCAGAATCACAGCTAAAGAATTCCCAGCAGATGACCAGAGAAAACCATCTGGAAACCAATTCTGTCAAGCACCTAGGACTTTCTCACTGAAGATTTTCAGCAGCAGGCACTACAATTCCCAGAAGCTAAGACAGTTAGGCCCCATTAAAAATCCCGAAGCTTATCAGCTGCCAGGGTAGTGATTGCTACTAAATGGAACTCTCAGGACATACCAACAAAGGAAGAGTGGATTTGTAAATTAAGTGAGTATATAGAATGGGCAAAATTAACTTCAATTATAAGATATCAATCGAATCAGAAGTTAGGAATGGAGTGGAAGTATTTCGAAGATTATATGTCAAAATAGTGTTCTAAAAATGACGTGTTAATAGGCTTAGAATAAAAAAGGTAAGCAATAACAAAACAAAGAAAGAAAGGAGGAAAAATCAAAATTTAACAAAAATAATTTATTACAGAATGCAAGGAAAAAAGGTAGAAAGAAATATAAAGAATTGCTGTGGGGGGAAGAAGAGGGTGGGTGGGTGGTGTATAATTATGCAGCTGTTGCAATTTAGATATTATATTTTATGTGAGGGAATCATTGGGGATTTTGGTTATTACCGTATTTTTTGCTGTATAAGACGCACCAGACCATAAGACGCACCTAGTTTTTGGAGGAGGAAAACAAGAAAAAAAATATTCTGAATCTCAGAAGCCAGAACAACAAGAGGGATCGCTGCACAGTGAAAGCAGCAATCCCTCTTGCTGTTCTGGCTTCTGGGATAGCTGCACAGCCTGCATTCGCTCCATAAGACGCACACACATTTCCCCTTACTTTTTAGGAGGGAAAAAGTGAGTCCTATAGAGCAAAAAATACGGTATGTATATATGTTAAGTTTCAATAAAGATCTGGGGGAAAAAGAGCTGCTTATGTCAGCTGCAGACGTGCAGCGGGCGTTTGCTTCAATGACGAAAGGTTCAGGGGTTTTCCCTTCTGTGCCTCCTCCCGTTAGTAACAACTCGTAAAATGCCCCAATACTTTCCCTGTTCAAAGTCTCCAGATTCAGCCTGGCTCATCCCAGGGTGTGGTGTCAGAGTAGAAGGGCCCGATCCCATGGGAAGCAAGGGAGGAGGATTGTGACGGCGTTGCAAGCCGCTGGACCACAGGGACCCCGGCTACTCTAAGGCCGGGGACTCAGAATTTCATTTCGCCATCCTTGCTCTTCAGAACAACCAGGGTTACCAAGAAAGGGATGAGGCAGATCGGGGTGATGATCAGAGGCAGCAAAATGTCATCCGGGGGGTCCTGCAGGGCGTTACGCACGCTGCAGTTGAGGAAGTACATCCTGTGGCCATACGTGATGTAGTTGTGAGCCAAGGTGTTGGGGTAGCCGTACTTCAGGCGTTCTGCCCATTTTTCCAGGCACTCCCGCAATTCATTGTATGGCCTGTGGAGTTGATCAACAGAGGGAGGAATTCAGGATTTGGAGCATTAGATACAGTAGAAACTGGGGGAAGCTGTGCTCTTAACCCTCAGAAAGAAACCTTGCACTATAACCTTTCTAAAGGGTGGTGCTGTGGGTTAAACCACAGAGCCTAGGACTTGCAGATCAGAAGGTCGGCAGTTCGAATCCCCGCGACAGAGTGAGCTCCCGTTGCTCGGTCCCCGCTCCTGCCAACCTAGCAGTTCAAAAGCACGTCAAAGTGCAAGTAGATAAATAGGTACCGCTCCGGTGGGAAGGTAAACGGCATTTCCGTGTGCTGCTCTGGTTCGCCAGAAGCGGCTTAGTCATGCTGGCCACATGACCTGGAAGCTGTACGCCGGCTCCCTCGGCCAATAAAGTGAGATGAGCGCCGCAACCCCAGAGTCGGCCACGACTGGACCTAATGGTCAGGGGTCCCTTTACCTTTACAACCTTTCTAAGTAGCTGTTAAAATGTCTGCCTTCACAGGTGGAAGGACCCTGTGTGAAAGGCGGGGAAGGGGAGACCTCACAGGTGAGAGGCTGTGAGGAGAAGAACGATCCCAGGTGAGAGCTAGGAGGGCTCACCTGTCTCTGTATGGGATAAAAGTTAAGGTGCCGCAGTGAGAGAGGACTGGTGTTTTCTTTCTATTTTCTTCTTCATTTTAGTTCCCTTTCTATTATTTATTGTAGATTAGTTTGTTTTTCTGTTATGTGTCATGAAAATCTCAATAAAAGTATACCCAAAGGAGCGTCTCCATCCCCATCATTCAGCCTGGACACTGAGGTCCAGCTCCAAGGGCCTTCTGGCGGTTCCCTCATTGCGAGAAGTCAAGTTACAGGGAACCAGGCACAGGGCCTTCTCGGTAGTGGCACCTGCCATGTGGAACGCTCTCCCAGTGGCGTAGCGTGGGGGTGCAGGGGGGGCCGGCCGCACCGGGCGCAACATCTGGGGGGGGGGGGCGCTCGCACTCGCAGCTCTCTGCCCCTACCTGGCTCACTCAGGGTTAGGGGGCACAAATTACTTGCCTTGCCCCGGGTGCTGACAACCCATGCTACGCCACTGCGCTCTCCCACCAGATGTCAAAGAGAAAAACAACTACCAGACTTTTAGAAGATATCTGAAGGCAGCCCTGTTTAGGGAAGCTTTTAATGTTTGTTGTTGCTTTTTTATTACTGTTACTGGTGTTCTGTTGGGAGCCACCCAGAGTGACTGGGGAAATACAGCCAGATGGACGGGGCACTAATAATAATAATAATAATAATAATAATAATAATAATAATAATAGTTGTTAAAAACTTCATAGTAAAATGTCTGCCCACATTTCTCACCAGCTTCCCTGTTGTAGAAACCTTGTGCATTGCAGAAGGATTTTGAGCCACATTCTGCATTTGGGGTGGTCCTGTGTCTGACTTTACAGGGGTCAGTCATCTATTAGAAGGTCTGCCCTCTGTTTGAATGAGTTATTTTGCTGAAGGGCTGTCATGTGGCCAGCATGACTAAACCGCTTTTGGCGCAACGGGACACCGTGACGGAAACCAGCGCGCACGGAAAAGCCATTTACCTTCCCGCCAAAGCAGCACCTATTTATCTACTTGCACTGGCATGCTTTCGAACTGCTAGGTTGGCAGGAGCTGGGGCAGAGCAATGGGAGCTCACCCCATTGCAGGGATTTGAACCCACAACCTGCTGATCAGCAAGCCCAAGAGGCTCAGTGGTTTACAGTCTAAATATCATCATCATCATCATCATCATTATTGCTGTTCAGATAAACAGCATGTAACATTTGATTTTGGCCTTAAGACTGTTATTGATACATCTCAAAATTTCTTTATGAATTGTGGCAGAGTCAACATCTGAACGTCGTAACTCCAGAATTTCATATTCCTTATTTGACTCCCGAAAGAAACTGGCACAACTTTTGTTTACCACTCTCAACCACCCCTTACCCAGTGGAAAAGCTCCGTTCTTCATTACCTTCTAATGACCATCCACTCACACCAGTGCTCCTCTGTGATGTTGGCCATCTGCTTCTCAAAGTCTCTCCAGCAATCTGCCACAAGGATACTGTAAACTAGATGGGGGGAAGCAAAGCATAATGAGTAATGCCCTTTGTGTGTGTGACGCAGCATGGTAAGGGTAGCGGTGGAGGAAGCAGGGGTCTGGCTGTGTCGTGTGATACTGAAATCCAACGGTGGAAAGGAGGAATTGTGAAGAAATCTGCACATGGGCCAACGAGTGAGAATATAACCAACATTCTGCCTTCTGAGGTACATGCCTATTGCACAGGCAAGGAGGACGCCCCCCATCTCAGATCTCACCTCAAAAAACCAGGCAGTCATCTGTTTATCTATCAAATCAAATAGCACAGCAATTTTTCAGGACAGCACTGAGTCAACATTTTCACTTGTCTCTTCTCAAAGTGGCTCGCAATGGCAGGTGTATGGAAACAGTTATGGCTGCAGGGTTTCCCAAAGCGAATCGCAGGTTCTGGGGTGCCAACTTGAATAAAATATTTGGGGGACAGGTAAGTCACACCCCGCATAATCAGTCACAAGATGCGGCACGCACACACCAATTGAATGGTAATGCCCACTGACTTGGGGGCCCCCAGCCCCCTCAAATATTTTATGGGGGCAAAGGGACCTCAGTCTCTAGGATTTGGCTGCTATGCACAGGTTTGTTCAATGGGAACCACTGGGGAAAAAGGTGAGGTTCCAAATTTTTTACTGCAGCCTGGGACAGTTGTTTCAGGTTGGAGTAGTTCTGGGGAGTGTAGGGGCCCTGAGAAAGAGTGGATCAGGGCCGGCCCAAGACATTTTTAGGCGCCTGAGGTGAACGCAAAATGCCATCTCCCTCCCTGCCATGGAATCAGAGGTGAGTGAACATATGCATTAGGAGCAAAGGGGGAATAAAGATCTACATTGGGGTGTGCTGACCCTGTGAATCCTGCCGCCAGAGGCGGTTGCCTCATCTTGTCTCATGTGTGGGCCGGCCCTGTTTTGGTACACCAAACAATGTTTTCTGTTTTGAGATGTAAACAGCCAGGTTTGTATACTGGGGATACTTTTGGATTGGTGCTGAAAGCAGAGGTGACCTCAGCAGCTCATTTTCAAACTTAGGCCGGAAGTGGGGAACCTGTGGCCTTCCAGATGTTGTTGGACGCCAGTTCCTACAAGCCCCAGTTTCCCACAAGCCCCTCCAACTGGAGGGGTGGAGATGGTCACCCACCTCAGGAAAGGCCTCTCTCAGACAAGAGGACTAAAGGAGCCATGTTCTGACCCAAAGCGTCCTCATAACAAAGGGCATGTCACGATGTGTCTAGAGGGAAGAAAAGGCGGTCTGTACATACTCAGAGGCATCAGAATTTCTGGGCTTTGCTATCATCTCACCATCGTCCAGGCTCAGCTTCATTTCGGGGCCCAGAAATGTAGCGTTTGGTCTTCCTTCGAGAGAGACGCTGGCGTTGCCAGGAGCTTCTGTGGTCCCATTATGAGCATCGAGCCTGATGGCCACTGCAGGTGAGACAGAGAGAGCAGAAGGAATGCAAGAAGAGTGGGGACAAGTGGATACAGTGGTGCCCCGCAAGACGAATGCCTCGCAAGACGGAAAACCCGCTAGACGAAAGGGTTTTCCGTTTTTGAGTTGCTTCGCAGGACGAATTTCCCTATGGGCTTGCTTCGCAAGACGAAAATGTCTTGCGAGTCTTGAGATTTTTTTTTCGCTTTCCCCCCCTTTATCTAAGCCGATAAGCCTTTAATAGCCTTTTAGCAGCTAATCCGATAAGCCGATAAGCCTTTAATAGCCGCTAAACCGCTAATAGCGCTAATCCGTTAAGCCGCTAATAGGGTTGCTTCGCAAGACGAAAAAACCGCTAGACGAAGACTCTCGCGGAACGGATTAATTTCGTCTTGCGAGGCACCACTGTATTTTGGAACAGTCCCTCTGGAACATAGCTGTCAACCGTCCCTTATTTGGTGGGAAAGTCCCTTATCCCAGCACCGTGTCCCGCTGCTGTCCCTTATTGATGATGTCCCTTAAATTTCCCGGGTTTCAAAGGAAGCAGCTCCTCTCCCTCTCTCCCTGCTGGCCAGGGAGGAGGGAGGTTCCAACTGTGTTGCTTGGCTGTGTTGCTCACCCAATAAGGAGTCTAAGAACGACTGGGGGGTGGAGCTTGCATGCCTTGTGCCAATCAAATCGGCCGCGTTGCCTGGGGACTCGCCTTTGCTCAGCGCTTCCCAGCAGAGAGGTGACGGTGGTTTTCCTTGCTGCATCTCCTTTGCCGGGTTGCTGCGCTGTGGGAACCACTGCATGAGGCTTTGTTTGGCTGCTGGCTGGGCTTTCTGCCTTTGGCTCGGAGGGGCCCAGAAGTTGAACATACCTGTGCTTGGAAAATCCCTTATTTTGGCTGCTGATCCCTTATTTTCAAGGCTGCTGGTCCCTTATTTTCAAATCTGTAAGCTGACAGCTATGCTCTGGAACCATTGAGGGAATGGAATTGGGTTCAGGACAAACATGTCTGGTATTCCAGCAAGCAGGCTAGACATTTGGAGCACAGCATTGGCAAGGTGGGAAAGAGTTAAGCACTCCTTCCTGCCTTCTAAATGTCCCTTTCCTGAAGCTCTCCCTCCCCCCCACCCCAATAAACATGTACTTAGCCAATGCTTTGTAGCCTGCTAGAACAGGAAGGTTTCCTCCTTCACTTACTTCCTCTGGAGTTTAAGAAGTTGCTACAGCCAGGGACAGGGCATTGTGTACAAAAATCAATGTGAACTGTGGCGACTCTGTAAATGAGTTGTGTTTACACTGAGCCATGTCTACCGCTCTGAGATTTTTGAAATATCAATATATAGTTGTGAGTTTGTTTTTTTTGCAGGAGGTGGGTGTTAGGCTATATTTCTGAGTCCCTCAAAATTCCTGGATCCGGCAAGAGAGCCTCTTTATTTTTATATATATATATATTTTACAAAGTAATAATCATAAATAAATAAGAATAAAAATGTGCACCCCACCACCGAGGCCATTCCATTATAACTATCCAAACTCCCAAAATTTCAACACCTCTTGCGATGGTTTGACCCCTTTCCATTTTAACAGTACAGATTCTACAAACACCTTCCATATCTCCTCGAAATCATTTGTCCTGCATATTCCCTGTCTTACCTTAATGGCACGTGTTAATTTGTCATTAATAGCTATCTCCGACAGCTCTTTATACCATTCTTCCATTTTATATTCTGCTTACCCTTTCCACTTCCTGGCTATCATAATTCGTGCAGCTGTCGATAAATTTGTGAGCAAGTCCTTCATAGCCTGCGGACCTTCTACCCCATCGTAAATTGTTAATAATGCAACCTCTGGACAAGAGAGGCTCTTCTCACAGTCATTGGTTCAAACCCCACGTTGGGCAAAAGATTCCTGCATTGCAGGCAGTTGGACATAGATATGGGATGTCCAACAGGTCGATCGTGATCTACTGGTAGATCCCCGTGAGGTTTTGGTAGATCGCAGTCGATCTCTGGTTCCCTTTCCTTCGTGTTGCTAAAACTGACTCCTGCCTGCCCCCTCACCCTGCCCTCCATTGTTGTTTGATCTCTGGAAGAGAAGATAAAGCTTTCTCTGTGTTGCTGTTTTCATCCACAGCAATCTTTCTGTAAGTGACTTTACCCCTTTGTCCCTTGCCTTTAACACCCCCAAAACAGGGTTCTCCCCTCCTTAAAAAAAACGCAACAACCTTGAGCTGCCCCCTCCCAAAAGGGGCTTTTCTCTTCCCTAAGAAAGCTCAACAACTAAGCTGAAACCCCCCCCCCCAAAAAAAACAGGGGTAGATCACTGCCAGTTTTTAATTCTGAAGGTAGATCACAGCCTCCTAGGAGGAGGATGCGGGATAATATGAGATTGGTGATAGATGCCATAGAATATCTAGACATGAACCCAGGGAAAGCAGCAGCCTTCGTCTTAATGGATGCCAAAAAGGCTTTTGATAATGTCTCATGGAGATTTCTGGGAGTTGGCCACCCCTGACATAGATGATCCTCGTGGCCCCTTCCAACCGTACAATTATATAATTACTTTTGATTCCATTGTTGAAGTTGGCCTGTTGAAGTTGGCCTGGCAACATTGCAATATATCACCAGCTAAACTTTGTGATACAGTGGTACCTCTGGTTAAGTACTTAATTCATTCCGGAGGTCCGTTCTTAACCTGAAACCGTTCTTAACCTGAGGTACCACTTTAGCTAATGGGGCCTCCCATTGCCGCCGCACGATTTCTGTTCTCATCCTGAGGTAAAGTTCTTAACCTGAGGTACTACTTCCGGGTTTGCGGAGTCTCTAACCCAAAGTGTTCGTAACCTGAGGGGTTTGTAACCTGAGGTACCACTGTATACAGTCATACCTCATGTTACGTTTGCTTCAGGTTGCGTGTTTTCAGGTTGTGTCCAGTGGTGACCCGGAAGTACTGGAAAGGGTTACTTCCGGGTATCATCGCTCACACATGCGCAGATGCGCAGAAGCGGCGAATCACGACCTGCGCATGCGCAGACGTGGGTTGCGTTTTTTTCAGGTTGCAAACGGGCCTCCAGAACGGATTCCGTTTGCAATCAGAGGTACCACTGTACTGATATATTACAATGTCTGAAATAAGGGTGGAGCTATGTAGAGGCATTGGCTGTCTTCGCGGTTTCCCCCGCATTGTGACATTTGCATGGCACACACACACACACACACACACACACACACACACACACACCATGATTTGCAACATATTGCCAGGTCAAAAATTATGAAGGCAATATCATGATATGGACTTGAAACCGATTTGGGACGATACAGTGGTACCTCAGTTAAGTACTTAATTCGTTCCGGAGGTCCATTCTTAACCTGAAACTGTTCTTAACCTGAAGCACCACTTTAGCTAATGGGGCCTCCTGCTGCTGTCGCACCACCGGAGCCCGATTTCTGTCCTCATCCTGATGCGTATGTAACCTGAAGCGTATGTAACCCGAGGTACCACTGTATATCAATTTATCCCCCAGTCCTAGTTATGAGGCTGAGATGCAGTGAGAGAGGACAACCAAGCACATTGCCTTCAGCTTCTTGGAGGAAAGGCTAGATATAAATGTAAGAAATAATAAATCCGTAGAGGTGAGATAGCCATGCAAAAACAGTTCACCACAGGAGTGCTGTTTCCCTGGAGAAGTTGCTGTAAGCCTCAACTTGGAAAACGGAGGAAGTCACCCAAATATCTAATAACACAGAAAGAAATTGCCTCCTGCCTCAGAGAAAGGCAAATTCTCCCAAGGCTCCTGTACCTCAAAGTGTGGCTGGGCTGAGTATTTGGGGAGTCAGAAATGCCAGCAAAGCTGGAGCGAGAGGGGAAGAAAATGACAGTGGGGGTTTATCTAGATCCAGTGGTTTTTTTCCTTCTTAAAAAAATGTTTAGGGGTACTCTCATTTTCCTACTCATATTGAAATACTGCCCCTCAATGAGGCCAAACTTAGATTTACAAAATGTTTAGGGGTATGCGTCCCTCTCTGCCCCCCCCCCCCCCGAAAAAAGCGCTGCCTAGATCTCTGGGACATAATATTACTTTTGACTAGCCCTACTGAGACTGCGATGAACCTGGCCAGAAAAAGCACTGGAAGACAGCGTGGAAGCAGGACAAATCATGCCTGAGTAAGAAACAAGGGTGAGTCTGTGTCTACGCAGAGAGTCTAGAAGCTACCTCAGAGCTGGGACAAGAGCTAAGAAATCCAATTCTGATAAAAAGCAGGATCTGAGACAAAGACTCTGAGAACTCTAGCTGACCTGCGGAGACTCTCAGAAGGGATACCCATCTCCCTGCGGCGGACAACCTGTTGAGGGTGGAGATTATCTCTGTTCTCCACAGCTCTGAGAACCCAAGCCCCTCTCGACTGCTGAGCAGAAGCTTTCTGCTTCCCACCCGACGGCCACCCTGAAGTGCTACTCACCTGTAAAGACCACCAGAAACAGCAGCAAGGGCAGGCACCGGCCATCCATCTTGGTTCACCCTGCCACTCTCAGCACAGCTGCCTGTTTCCTCCTGACCAGCTTGAGATTTGAATCGGAATAACAGGAAGCGCCTCCTTTCCTCTGACAGGGCTGGTGGTTGAGAGTGCAGCCGACATGTGAAAAATGAGATCCAGGAGCAAGCCTGGCTCCCAGGGGCTTTGCTTCAGTGAGGCTCAGTTCTCCTCCCTTGCTCCCACACCCATTCGGAGGCACCGGGACCCCTGTAACCTCGGGGCAGCCACCTCGGGTCACCCTGCCTGGCAGCAGAGGAACGTTCTCCTCCGCAGCCCTTCCAACTTTTACAAGGCCCAGCCGGCCTTTGGATTGGCAATTTCCGAGTCGTTTCTGTCTGCTGGGTTGTGAAATCAAAGAGGCAGCTTGAAATGGGTAGCCAGGGCAGAGGGAAGAGAGGGGAACGCCTCTGGAAGCAAGACACTGGCTCTCTCTGTGTGTGTCTCCCGCGTGCAAAATCAGACAGGGGACAAGCAGCCCCAGGGGCAACTCTGCACATCTGTGCAACTCATCTGACTCACGCTTGGACGAGGTTTGCAAGATGACAGGAACCAACGCAATGCACAAAGTTGCTTCAAAGTATAGCGACAGGGAAGATTGCAGAAAAGGAAAACTGCAAGTTTATTATTATTATTATTATTATTATTATTATTTGATTAAATGCTTTATTGGTTTTAAAAACAAAACAAATGCAAAACAATACGCAACAATCAACAAAAGGCAATCCAATATCAACACTCGTTACAAAAAGGAGAAACGATTGAGTTCACACGTCACGAATTCTAACATAACTTCCAATCCCCCATTGTGATTTCTAAATTACATAACAACTGCGTTCTAAACTTTATCTCTCCTAGGTTGTTCGATTGCGTTAATTTTGTAAAGTTATCTTATTTCATGCAGAAATCAATCCAGGCCTGCCAAAGAATTTAGATTATTACAATGTTCTTTTAAATATTCTCTGTAAATATTCCACACTCTATTAAATATTTGATCTGTGTGGTCTCGGAATCTTGCTGTCAATCTTGCTAGCTCTGCATATTCTAACATTTTATTCTTCCAGTCTAATTTTGAGGGAGTAGAATCTCATTTCCATACCTTAGCAATTAAAATCCTTGCTGCTGCTATTGCGTACATTAAAATTTTCCTTACCCTTTCTGGAATTCCATTGCTCATTATGCCTAGCAGGAAGGCTCAAGGCTTCTTAGGGATAGAACTTTTAAACATTTTTTAAAGTTCATTATATATTGTTTCCCCCAAATCCCTGATTTTTTGGCAGTTCCGCCACACGTGGCTCATAGTGCCGTCTCCAACAGATGTTTTATAGATGTATACATTTTGGGCAGTTTTATAGGTGTTGAATATCATGTGGTAAAGTAATTATGTTTGGAAGTCAGAAAGAGGGATGGGGGGAGGTCGATGCTCAGTTAGAGCAACGCTTGGGTCCTGGTGGCTTTCACGGTGTTCCGTGTACACAATAGAGTAACCAGTCTGTGCGGTGTGGATGTTAATGCTCATAGACTTCACATTCATAACTTACATTCAGGGAGGTGTTTGTGACACTCATCATAGGGTCTGAACTATTTTATGGGTGCTGTGGTGCCACCCTTAACAAACTGCAGATGGCAAGTGGCAGTGGCCTCTCTTGGCGAACTGATTTCCCTCTCTTTGTTCACTCAGCCCAGAGGTGGAAGGTTAAGGGACACCTCACGGATGTGCAGGGAGTGGTCATCCGCTGTGGAAAGAAAAATACAGGCTGCATTAAAGAAAGTCCTTTGCCGCTCACTCTGTGTCTCTGCTTTCTTTGTTGCTAATATTGCCCTTATGACAACTTTGTGGGACTGGTCATGTTGTTCGGATGCCCGATTATCGTCTTCCAAAGCAACTACTCTATTCCGAACTTAAAAATGGAAAGCGTAATGCTGGTGGTCAACACAAGAGGTTTAAAGACTCTCTCAAGGCAAATCTAAAAAAATGTAGTATAAACACCAACAACTGGGAAACACTGGCCTGTGAGCGCCCCAGTGGGAGAACAGCCTTTACCAAAGGTGTCATGGGCTTTGAAATATACTTGGAGTCGAGAGTGGATTTCATGGTCTTTATTCAGCTCATAGTGGTGAGGAGGAATGGAAGTTCCCCCAGAATGTCTGCTTTTTATACATTATTTACACAATGGGCCCCATGTGATTGGCTAATTCTGGGATTCACCTGTAGGCCAATCAGGTTGCGGATTCACTTCCACCTGGAGCTGGATTGGGTGGCTCCTGTGGACCGATCAGACTGCTGCATTCTGGACCCTATTGTTCTAGGACCAATCAGACTGCTGCATTCTGAATCCTATTTTTCTAGGACCAATCAGATTACTGCCTTTTGGATCCTATTCAACTCAGTACATAACAGGCTTTAAAGACGCTCAAACTCAGGGCGAAAGGGAGAAACGAGCTAAGAGGAAGGCACATTTGGCAAACCCTCACTGTGATCGACTCCTGGCCAGAAACCTATGTCCCCACTGTGGGAGAATGTATGGATCCAGAATTGGCCTCCACAGTCACTTACGAACTCGCTGTTAAAACCATGTTTATGGAAGACAATCTTACTCGGCTACGAGTGATCGCCAAAGAAGAAGATTAAAATTAAGCGTCTCTCTCACTCCATCTAAACTTGCCTCGTGCAAGCATCAAGCAGACACCAAATGCTGTGACCTTATGTGACTCAAAGCACTTACACACTCTGTGCTCTCGTCCCTCCTGGATCACCACACAGGGGAAGAGGTTGTCCACAGAGGTTGCCTGTGTTCTGAAAGCGCACAGAGTGTGGTTTGCACACTCCCAGCTTTTTACTCTTCACCACATCCTTGCTAGGGCAGCCCTCTGGATGCCACATTTGGACATAACGGACATGATATTGTTACAAGCGTGAAATGAAGTCAGTTGCAGAAATCACTGCCGGTCCTACATGCACAATTCCAATCTCATTGTGCATGCATCGTGCGCACACTGTACAAGACTGAGACACCGTTAGTGGGCAGCTCCCTCTGAAGGAGGGCCGGGCTATATTTTGGAAAGGAAAAAAAACTGAATTTTTATGCCCCACAAATAACCCAGAGATGCATTTTAAATAAAAGCACACATTCTACTCATGTAAAAACACGCTGATTCCTGCACTGTCCGCAGGCCAGATTTAGAAGGTGATGGGGCTGGATCCGGCCCCTGGGCCTTAGTTTGCCTACCCATGGCCTACTGCATAACAGATGCCTGTAAAAGCGCCCAGTGGACCTCACTGGGGAGGGACATCACTTCTACCACTTGGACTATCTCTTGCTTGGACTACTGCAATGCGCTCTACCTTTGAAGATGACCCAGAAATTACAACTAATCCAGAATGCGGCAGCCAGACTGGTGACTGGGAGTGGTCGCCAAGACCATATAACACCGGTCTTGAAAGACCTACATTGGCTCCCAGTATGTTTCCAAACACAATTCAAAGTGTTGGTGCTGACCTTTAAAGCCCTAAAGGGCCTCAGCCCAGTATACCTGAAGGAGCATCTCCATCCCCATCGTTCAGCCCAGACATTGAAGTCCTCCTCTGAGGGCCTTCTGGCAGTTCCCTCGCTGCGTAAGTGAGGTTGCAGGGAATCAGGCAGAGGGCCTTCTCGGTGGTGGCGCCCGCCCTGTGGAACACCCTCCCATCAGATGTCAAGGAAATAAACAACTATCTGATTTTTAGAAGGCATCTGAAGGCAGCCCTGTTTACGGAGGTTTTTAATGTTTGATGTTTTATCGTGTTTTTAATATTCTGTTGGGAGCTGTCCGGAGTGGCTGGGGAAACCCAGCCAGATGGGTAAGGTATAATAAACAAACAAACAATAACAATAAGTGTTGTTGTTGTTGTTGTTGTTGTTGTTGTTGTTGTTGTTGTTGTTATACCAGCGCTTGGGAAATGCTAACTGAGGGGAAGGGGAGTAGATCGCACCAATGCACACTATTTTGTAAAGATGCCAACCTGTGTTTAACAACAGTGCAGATTGTAGCTGCCAATTTACTTAAATGCTATGGCACGAGGGTGTGTACAACTACAAAGCACTTGCTCCAAGGGAAAGTGACTGCTCGGAGTGTGCTTCATATGCCCACGACCCTTGCCTTTGCCCTGGCTCTCAGCGCCACCCTATAATAGGTCACTGTTATCACCAGAAGCAGTAATCTGGTGGCACTTTAAAGATTAGCAAATTTATTGCTGCATCAGGTTTTGTGGAATAGGCTCCACACGCATGAAGCATGATCCAAAACAAACAAGCAAACTACAATTTCTAGGATTATTTGGAACAGAGAGCAAGGAGCTTTGGAGATACGGTGGTGGACTGCCTGAAATGTACATTCTCTAAGTTGCCCTGTCTCCCAAAAGGTGTCACAAATTACTGCTTCAGGGTGAGGGGAAACTAGCTCTGTACATGCTCAGAGGCATCGTCCTCTTCAGGCAACACTCCAAGGCACACAAGGCTGACAACCAGCACCAGAAACAGGGCTGGCCTTTTAGCAATCGGTGGAGTGAGGAGTCTACCTCAGGCATCAGCTGCTGGGGTAGGGCATTGGCAGACCCCTCAGCCTCCCCAAGTCTGTTGGAGGGCAGAGCTGTGTGTGCCACACAGCCTGCCCTGCACCCTCCCCACTACGCTTAGCCCCCTGTTTTCCTTGCCAGAGCTGAAGAAGCAAGATATAGCTGCCAATCCTGCCGGCTTCTCAGGTAAGATTGGGGGTGTGGCTCTTGTCCTTTGCCCTGGTCCTGAATGGGGTAACTGTGGCCCTGAAGGACCAGGTGCGCAGCCTGGGAGTCATTTTGGACTCACAGCTGTCCATGGAGGCACAGGTCAAATCTGCGTCCAGGGCAGCTGTTTACCAGCTCCATCTGGTACGCAGGCTGAGACCCTATCTGCCTGCGGACTGCCTCGCCAGAGTGGTGCATGCTCTGGTTATCTCCCGCTTGGATTACTGCAATGCGCTCTACGTGGGACTACCTTTGAAGGTGACCCGGAAACTACAACTAATCCAGAACGTGGCAGCTAGACTGGTGACTGGGAGCGGCCGCAGAGACCACATAACACCGGTCTTGAAAGACCTACATTGGCTCCCAGTATGTTTCTGAGCACAATTCAAAGTGTTGGTGCTGACCTTTAAAGCCCTAAACGGCCTTGGTCCAGTATATCTGAAGGAGCGTCTCCACCCCCATCGTTCTAACCGGACACTGAGGTCCAGCGCCGAGGGCCTTCTGGCGGTTCCCTCACTGCGAGAAGCCAAGTTACAGGGAACCAGGCAGAGGGCCTTCTCGGTAGTGGCGCCTTCCCTGTGGAACACCCTCCCACCAGATGTCAAAGAGAACAACAACTACCAGGCTTTTAGAAGACATCTGAAGGCAGCCCTGTTTCGGGAAGCTTTTAATGTTTGATGTATTATAGTATTTTAATATTCTTTTGGAAGCCGCCCAAAGTGGCTGGGGAGGCCCAGCCAGATGGGCGGGGTATAAATAATAAATTATTATTATTATTATTATTATTATTATCAGGCAACAAAATGACTTGGGTTGACCTTGACCAGAAACCCTAGCTCTGGCCTTGGGTGCAGGGCAGCCAGCTGCCAAACAGGACAGAGCTTCTGCCCTTTTCATCCTGGGTATCCCAGCAGATGCCTGCTGCATGGCACTTTGCCACACCTGCTAAAATCCCCTCTTTGATGCCCAGCTATGAAACTCCGTTCTGGCTTCTGGATGCTTCCCCATCTGCAAACAGCAACACAGAGAAGTTATCCAGCAAAACTTTGTCAACTTTCCGTATCAAACTGGAGTCTTCCAGATGTTTTTGGACTGCAACTTCCAGCAGCCATAGCTAGCATGCTGGTTGGAGCTGATGGGAGCTGTTGTTATTATATATTAATTTATATCCCGCTAATATGCTCAAGGATGGTCTAAACCACTGAGCCTCTTGGGCTTGCCGATCAAAAGGTCGGTGGTTCGAATACCCGTGACAGGGTGAGCTCCCGTTGCTCGGTCCCAGCTCCTGCCAACCTAGCAGTTTGCAAGCACACCCAAAAGTGCAAGTAGATAATAGGTACTGCTCTGACGGGAAGGTAAACGGCGTTTCCATGCGCTGCTCTGGTGTTGGTGTTCCGTTGCGCCAGAAGCGGCTTAGTCATGCTGGCCACATGACCCGGAAAAACTGTCTGCAGAGCGGACAAACGCCGGCTCCCTCAGCCTGTAAAGCAAGATGAGTGCCGCAACCCCAGAGTCATTTGCGACTGGATTTGACTGTCAGGGGTTCCCTTTACCTAATATGCCTAAATACTGTATTTTTCGCTCCATAAGATGCACCTGACCATAAGACGCACCTAGTTTTTAGAGGAGGAAAACAAGAAAAAAATATTCTGAACTAAACAGTGTATGTAGGATTTTTGTGGTTCATGCTGTGGCCACAGACATGTGATTTGATGGTGAGTTTGGGGTAGCCCAATGCAAAAATCCTGAGGATCCATGTGGATCCCTGCTTTGTAACCACGTTTTTGTGCCATTGTGGCGTCCCTTATCTCTCTCCCCAATCGCTCGCCGATCAGCTGCTTCCTTTCAACACTCCCTTCCCTCTTGTTTGCCTTAGTGTCTTAGGTTTTTTGCTCCTCCTTTTCTACTAATTTCTCTCCTGATTGCTTTAGTCTTCCTGTCTCCTCTCCTTGCAAGTTTGCTGTCTTTACCTCCCCCCTCCCAGGCAGCCTCCTTTATTGCTAGCGTCCCTTATCTCGCTCCTGATCGCTTGCTGATCAGTGGCTTTGTTTCAACACCCACGTCCCTTTTTTTTTTTTTTTTAAAGCATGATCTGCTTTTCGCCCCTGGGCAATTCAGCTCCAGGGACCATGCATTCACTCCATAAGACGCACAGACATCCCCCTTTACTTTTTAGGAAGAAAAAAGTGCATCTTATGGAGCGAAAATACGGTATGTTCCTAAGTGGTTTACAGCTATAAAATCAAGACATAACTGAAATGCGCACTAACAGTTCCACTGGGGCATTAAAACAGCCTTAATTAAAATATACAATAATACAAACAACTAAAAAGCAGAATAATTAAAACATTTAGGAAAATAACAGGTTTCCTTTCAGGGGTCTGGTGGGGACTCTCTTATTTCAGAAGGGCATTCCACAACACTGGTGCCACTAGTGAAAAAGCCTGCCTCCTTGTTCCCACAAGCCCATAATAATCAGGTCGTAGTAAAAGTAACTGTGTCCCTTTAGCTGATTGCTGGGCAGTGAAGACACAGAAGTATGGTCAGGACCAGCCCAGGACTTTTTGGTACCTGAGGCAAACCACAAAATGGTGCCTCTCCCTTCTCGCCACCGGGGAAGATGAGATGAGTGAAGGTATAAATAAGGATCTTAAGGATCATAAATAGATAATGTAGATAAACATCTACATCAGGGTCTGTTGACCTTGTGGATCCTGCCGCCTGAGGCAGTCATGTCCCCTTGCCTCATGGGCGGGCTGGCCCTGAATGCAGTTTCACTGACTCCTCCCATCTCTAAAGGAAGTCATCTGTCAGGGGTTGTTGTTGTTTAGTCGTTTAGTTGTGTCCAACTCTTTGTGACCCCATGGACCAGAGCACGCCAGGCACTCCTGTCTTCCACTGCCTCCCACAGTTTAGTCAAACTCATGCTGGTAGCTTCGAGAACACTGTCCAACCATCTCATCCTCTGTCGTTCCCTTCTCCTTGTGCCCGCCATCTTTCCTAACATCAGGGTCTTTTCCAGGGAGTCTTCTCTTCTCATGAGGTGGCCAAAGTATTGGAGCCTCAGCTTCACGATCTGTCCTTCCAGTGAGCACTCAGGGCTGATTTCCTGAACCTGGGCTGGAATGGGTCCAGATAATCTGTCCCGTCCCCCCCCCCCCATGGTGCCTACAGCGAGTATTAGAGGCTGGGCAGTAGTTGTCCAACTCCTCAGGGTCTGTGGAGGGCTCTTTTGCTATTAGCTTGGAGAAGAACCAGGGAAAACAAAGAACTCTGCTGTGTCAGACCAGGTACCTTTTGACGGTCGTGTCGATAGCTCTCCTCATCTCAAAATTGCACAGTGAGGAAAGGACCACCATGGCTGGCGTCAAAAAACACTGAAAGGGTTTCAACCCGGAAAAATATCCAGCGAACACCCAGTGGATGGGAAAATTAGAATCCTGTTACTGGTGTTGCTTGTTTATGTTTTAAGTGTTCGGAGAGTTTTGCTTACTTGTTTCTAACGTTGCTACTGGATCTAAACCATTGGGAATAGGGTGGGCACAAGTCGGTGAATAATGCTGTGACTCAGGCCCAAACTCCATGTTTATTTGCCCCACCCCCACCAGATGCAGACTTCTGGCCATCACTTTTTAAAACTGCAACGTGTGTTATGGTGTTAACTCCTTTCATAGAATCATAGAGGCACCCCAGGGTCATCTAGCCCAACCCATCTAGTGCAATGCAGGAATAATAATAATAATAATAATAATAATAATAATAATAATAATAATTTATTATTTACACCCTGCCCATCTGGCTGGGTTTCCCCAGCCACTCTGGGTGGCTTCCAACAAAACACTAAAATACAATAACCTATTAAACATTAAAAGCTTCCCTAAACAGGGCTGCCTTCAGATGTCGTCTAAAAGTCTGGTAGTTATTTTTCTCTTTGACATCTGATGGGAGGGCGTTCCACAGGGCAGGTGCCACTACCGAGAAAGCCCTCTCCCTGGTTCCCTCTAACTTTGCTTCTCATAGCGAGGGAACCGCCAGAAGGCCCTCGGCGCTGGACCTCAGTGTCCGGGCAGAATGATGGGGATGGAGACGCTCCTTCAGGTATACTGGACCGAGGCCATTTAGGGCTTTAAAGGTCAGCACCAACACTTTGAATTGTGCTCAGAAACATACTGGGAGCCAGTATAGATCTTTCAAGACCGGTGATATATGGTCTCGGCGGCCGCTCCCAGTCACCAGTCTAGCTGCCACATTCTGGATTAGTTGTAGTTTCCGGCTCAAAGGTAGCCCCACGTAAAGCACATTGCAGTAGTCCAAGCAGGAGATAACCAGAGCATGCACCACTCTGGCGAGACAGTCTGCGGGCAGGTAGGGTGCCCCTGGGTGGGCTCGAACCGCCAACCTTCTGGTTAACAGCCAGATGCACCGAGCCATTGCGCCACCTTCTACCTCTGAGCAACACCCCCCACCACACACATACACCCATTTCGCAGATGAGGAACTGAGGCCAATAGTAGGGCATGCTCTGGTGCGGCACGGCAAATCTGTTGCGGAGGCAAGACTTGAACCTCAGTTTCATAGACCCAGGTACAACTCCGTCCCCTTGGCCTGTAGCCCCCAGCTGGGCCCATCTTGAACCTTTCTGAGTTAGAAGAAAATGCAGCCGTTTAGGATGAAGTGGTTTTCTGGATAAACTCAGGAAGAGAAGCAGGCAGAACCGAGCTCTGCCCAGAGTTCTTCCTGGCCAGAGACAGCAGCTCCCTCCAAGCTTTGCTGCCAATTCCCTCTCCCTCCCTCGCCTCCCGTCCTTGTGCGATTTATGAGACAGAAACCACCCAGCAAGATGGCTCCCACCCTCATCACCCAGAGCTTTCACAGAAAGAGACCCATTTTCCTTGGACTGTGGGCAAGCAGGAGTCTCCCTCCCTCCCCACATCTGGAACAGATCGTATCCTGGAGGGAGTCCAGGGCTGTCAGCACCTTTGATGCTGTTTGCTGAGGTCATGGCAGCTGGATCCAAGCCCTCGGTGAAAACAGCTTGTGCGCATTACTTACTTGCCGCAAACACACCCACTGAAGTCAGAACATCTTTAGAGTCTGAGGAGGCCAATTAGTACCCTGAGCTGGTCATCCCTTGGCAGCTCAACAGGCAGAAGCTAAGCTCCCCGTGACATAATTCTGCCTGCTTGCCATGTGCCATTCGGAGATACGAGGAAATAAATTGCGAACTGTTATGTACTGAGTTGAATAGGATCCAAAATGCAGCAGTCTGATTGGTTCTAGAACAATAGGATCCAAAATGCAGCAGTCTGATTGGTCCCAGAACAATAGGATTCAGAATGCAGCAGTCTGATTGGTCCTAGAACAATGCAGCAGTATGATTGGTTGGCAGGAACCACCCAATCATGCTCCAGATAGAAGTGAATCCACAACCTTATTGGCCTACAGGAGAATTCCGGAATTAGCCAGTCATGTGCAGCCCATTGTGTAAATAATGTCTATAAAGCAGATACATTGAGGGGACTTCCATTTCTCCTCACCAGTATGAGCTGAATAAAGAGTATGAAATCCACTCTAGACTCTGAGTATATTTAACAAACAGACTTGGCGCAGACGTCCTGGAGCTTTTCCTGAGGATATTTTGCTTAAAATAAAACTTAGCAGATCAACCTGAGCCCAGAGGTTGACCTCACAAGGGGTCCACACAGCCTTCCTAACTTCAGATTGGGATCATCATAATCACGTCTCTGACCAGGGAACTGTAAGCTGCAGATCGGAAATACAGTGGTACTTTGGGTTACATACGCTTCAGGTTACACACTCCGTTAACCCAGAAATAGTGCTTCAGGTTAAGAACTTTGCTTCAGGATAAGAACAGAAATTGGGCTCCAGCGGCGCGGCAGCAGCAGGAGGCCCCATTAGCTAAAGTGGTGCTTCAGGTTAAGAACAGTTTCAGGTTAAGAACGGACCTCCGGAACGAATTAAGTACTTAACCCAAGGTACTACTGTAGGGGGTACGCTAATTGACAAACAAAATAAGTGGAACTTCATTATAAGATGGATTGTTATGTGTATACCCTCCAACATTTCTCCAATGAAAATAGAAACGTCCTATTCCATCATCAAGGGACGCGAGTGGCGCTGTGGGTTAAACCACAGAGCCTAGGACTTGCCAATCAGAAGGTCGGCGGTTCGAATCCCCGCGACGGGGTGAGCTCCCATAGCTTGGTCCCAGCTCCTGCCCACCTAGCAGTTCGAAAGCACGTCAAAGTGCAAGTAGATAAATAGGCACCACTCCGGCGGGAAGGTAAACGGCGTTTCCGTGCGCTGCTCTGGTTCACCAGAAGTGGCTTAGTCATGCTGGCCACATGACCCGGAAGCTGTACGCCGGCTCCCTCGGCCAGTAAAGCGAGATGAGCGCCACAACCCCAGAGTCGGTCACGACTGGACCAAATGGTCAGGGGTCCCTTTACCTGTATATGTATATGTATATGTATATGTATATGTATATGTATATGTATATGTAATCGATATCCATATCCATATCCATATCCATATCAATATCTCTACTGAAATCCTTGGGATTCCCTCAGTCAAACTGATAGTTTCCTCTTCTTTCTTAGTGGTCAATTTTGGTTGGCGCTCTCAGCCTGAGATTGCTAATACATGCAGTTATTGTGTAGCATACTACATGCTTGAGATTACATGCTATCAATCAAATATATAACTTTTAAGGGACACCTGAAGACAATGGAGTAACTGTGGAAGGAGCAATGGAGGCCAGAATAGATTGGCCCAAGTAGCCTGTTAAGTTGTGGGTGAACATATCAGACGACACAGCGATTCTTCAGACAGCTCTTGTTTGTTCACAGACCCAGAACGGAACTGAACTGAAGGGTTCAGCCAGCCTGCTTATATAGAGCTCCATTACAACGCAACAGTAACAACTTTCTGTAACTATCCAATCACTGAACGTCACTTTCAATTCCTTATTTGCATATGTGGACCTGAGTGAAAACTATCTACAGTATTCCTCTGCTGGCCCAGGGTGAGAACTTCAGTACATAACATAGCCCTTGGTGCAAGCTGAAAATTGTAAGCAACACAAAACACAACACAACAGAGCTGTTGTGTAGACTATGAATCCCACAGGTCATTCCACCTTACATCTTGCATGATATTCCACATACCATAGGTAAAGAATACTGCTCCTCCTGCAAGGAATATGAGAGGGGGATGTGTTTTATTAAGGGCAAAGGCTGGTGGGAGTAGTGAAGGGGCTGGCAGTTCTTCCATGGCTTGGATTTTAATCAATCACAGATGAATTTGAAGGCTTAAAAAATTCACTTCTCCTTTGAAGTGGGAGATTTTTTATATATTTTTTTAAAGCAAAATGTGGAAAGACAAGCCCTGGGATTTGTTTTGCCTTTTTAAAAAGGAAATTATTTCCAAAGCCCTCAATAGAAGCCGGGGTGGGAGGATCTGCAAATCGTCATCTGGCTGTGGTGATCAAACTAATTAGGTAACTGGTACAAAATAAAGATTATGAAATGGATTGCAAGAACTCTCTGAGAATAAAGAAGGGAGTCTGTCTGCCCACTTGTACTGTTGTTTGCGGCGAAAGTTGCGGCTGTTTTTTTTTGGGGGGGGGGCGATTTGCCTTAAAAGACTGCAAGTCTAGGCACACACTTAGAAGGAAGTGCCTTTGGATAAAGTGGCGTTTCCTTCTGATGGGCAGGAGAAGGGAGACGTTTTGGTTAACAACCGAAGAAGGAATACAAAGATTGGTCAGCAGAGAAACTGCAGCTTTTAATGAAATGCAGATTGGCACTTGGGCCTAATGAGAAACACTTTACAAAGACGGGCAGGCACGATTGGCAACTTTAAAGAAAGCAGTCCAGCTGTTATGCCCTGCAATGTGGGGTTTGTGAAGGGCTTATTTTTCCCCATAATTTTTATTATTAAGGTTTCAAAGATTTAACATATACACTTCAATACTTAATAAATTTATCATTTCCTTCCAATTTCTTGGAAGAAATTTAAGGATTATTTAGCTAGATATTCTAATATAACGTAAGTAGAACTATTTGTAAGTACCAAACCGGCCTAGGAGTAAAATATGTTGAATTGTATAACATTATGGATTGAAATTACCATGAAGAGAAAGAAAGATAGCAACTGGATTAAGTTAATTTTATTAGAAAGTGGATATTGGAAAACTGCTACAATGAGATTTATGGAAACTCAGTCAGGGGGGATTTGAGGAAGTCACTTAACAATGAAAATCAAATTGGGCTTCAAACAGTTAGGTGTTTATATGTTTGTTTGTTTTTTCTTTTTAATATTGCAATGTTTTTCTTTTTTGTGTGTTTGTTGTAAATTTGGGGGGGGATTTTGGAAAATAAATAAACAAATTTATCATTTTCTGACTTCCCACCTCATTTTCCATGATGTTTTCATTTCTCCCCCTCTGCTGTGCAATACCTTCTATCTTTTACCATAACATCAATACTGTATTCTCTAATACCTTCTGTTGCTCTTTTTTAAATCCTGCTTGTGAGGCCATCAAACTGCAATATTTCCTTAAGTAGTCCAAAAATGGTCTTCCATTCTTCTGGGGCTTTGGGTTAACATTGCTATTGTAGAAAAATCTCCGTCTGGGCTAATGTGTAACTTCATACAAGTAGAATATGCAGTGCTTTTTTCTGGGGGGACACGCAGGGGTACGCATACCCCTAAACATTTTGTGAATCTAAGTTTGGCCTCATTGAGGGGCAGTATTTCAATATGAGCAGGAAAATGAGAGTAACCCTAAGCAATTTTTTTTATATATAGAAAAAAAGCACTAAGAATATGTAATTTCAGAAATAAAATTCAAGGGATGGGGAGTAGCCACTATGCAGAACTGGCGAATCAAACAGCAAAAATAAAAAACCAGAATGACGGTCTATTTTTGGAAGAATAGAAGCCTTTTTTTTTGGAATCTCTGAAAAACACCATAATCAGATGAAATTGCAAGCAGGATTTGAAACATGAGAAGCAGAAGAAAGATGATAATATTTGAAATGAAAGAATATATTTTCGGTGGAATGTTCATTAGAAGGCAGTATGTAGATGAGATGGGATTCAGAACAGCAGGGAAGAAAAGGCAGAAAGTCAAAGTTTAAAGATAGATAGATAATTTATTACGGTCGGAGACCAGCTTCTAAAACACACTTGGGGGTACAATCCCAGAAGGAAAACAAACATTTAAAACAATGTGCAACAATAAATTTGAAATTTATAAACGCGAAAAGCGTATAGACACTTAAAACTTTAAGCGAAGTTTAAAGAGAAATGTAAAACTTGAAAGCTGGAATTTAAAGATTTTGAAGTTGAATAAAAATGTGATGTCAAAACAAAACAACAGAATAAAATCCGCCTCTCCTTTCACACTTCAGCCCAGTTGATCTCAGTTGTCTTCCAGGCTAGATGTCTCGCACCTCTCAGCATTTAGCAGTACCACTCCCTTTCGAACTGTTGCCCACCGTGGGGGAGTTTGCAGTGCAGTTTCGGGACCCCGTGCCTTGCGGAGAACGAGGGCGATGGAGAGGGGCACCAAACAGACCGGCAGGGAGGTCAAGATGACGACCACTCCGGTGGGTGGCCGATGCTCTGTGGGGTCACGGGGGAGGGAGCAGTTGGCGAAGTACTCCGCGTGGATTCTCATGAAGAAGGCGTCCAACGTGGGGCTGGCCACCGGGCAGCCCATCCCTTCAGCCAGCAGCCCAGTGCAGAGGACCAGCTCGCTATATATACTGCAGAGGGACAAAATGAAAAGGTTTTAGTTTAAGGTTTTTGGTATAAAATTTTGGGCCACAACTTTATAAAAATACATAATCTGTGAGTGGTTGCTTAGGCATTGGTTATGACTATCTGTCCCCCCCACCTGGGACAGAACTGACTATCCGAACTCCCTCGGAAGCCAGTGAAAGGATAACAATATTGGGGATCAGTTGAGCTGAGCGTCAGTCCCTTACCGCTCACCCAATCTGCTCCCCAAGGCTTGCTGGCCCTGGTCCCATTTCAGGGATTGGATGAAATCATGGCAAGCCCCAGGATTCCTTTAAGGGAATTCCCTTCCACCACCATTGGAGGGGCAGGCACAGCCTATCCTGACCCCTCCTCCACCAATTTTTATAAACAATGCCTAACGCAACCTTACAAGTTCTGACGAATTGCTAAGTAGTAGGCAAAAACCAGATGGCACCAGCCAATCAGCCAAATGGCAAAATTCCTACTAGGCCCCTGCCCCAAGGCAGACGACCCCATGACAGGCATAGCAAGGTCAACACAGGGCGGGCGGGCAGGTGATCCGATGCACTCTGCAAAAGAGAAAGGAAAAGGCAGAGTGCCCCAATATTTAAAACCTTTGGTCCCGCCCACCCAAATTGCAACATGCAATTTGCCCCAGCAACCTAGTCATCCAATCGTTGCTTCAGGCAATAACCATTTAACCTGCCTGGCAACAGAGGTTTAGCCTGGCAGACCCCCCCCCCCCCGCAACCCGTGCTCTCATTTGGGGAGAACACGCTTTGTCATGGATGCTTCAGCTGAGATTCCTGCATTGCAGGTGGGTGAACTACGATTCTATGATTCTAGGGCATTTGCAAATTTATTCAGTGAGGGGTCTTAAAAATATGCATTTGGGTGGGAGGAATTCAAATACAGTCGGACCTTAGTTTTCGAACACCTTAGTTCTCAAACGTTTTGGCTCCCAAACGCCGCAAACCCGGAAATGACTGTTCCGGTTGGCAAACTATTTTTGGAAGCCGGACGTCTGACGGGGCTTCCAATTGGCTGCAGCAGCTTCCAGCAGCCAATCAGAAGCCGCGCTTTGGTTTCCGAATGTTTTGGAAGTCAAACAGGCTTCCAGAATGGATTCCGTTCGACTTCCAAGGTACAACTGTATGCTCTCTCTCTCTCTCTCTCTTTTTGCAAATGTCTTTCGTGAGGGGGTCTTAAAAATAAGTTTTTAGGTGTGAGGGAATCAAAACTGCTTTTATTTTTGTGATTGGACAACATCATATTGTAAACCGCCCCTTGCTCTTCAGATGAGATGCGGTATAGAAATTTAATAAATAATAATAATAACATTTGTTGAAGAAGCGCATGAAGTGCTTTTGGAAAGCCAAAGAGTGTTAATTCTGCTGTCTGAAAATATCTGGCAATGTTTAATAAATAAATTAATATTATATAACAGCAAGTACTTGGCAATCGTTTTTAATGATTGCTGTGCAATTTTACACACATTTTACTCACCAACCAAAACTAAATTGGATTAATTTAACCGAAATATCCTTTGAATTCCCAAGTTTTCAAAGTTTTCAAATTCCCCTTTATGGAAGCAGGCATTTTCAAAATAAAGTTTTTTATGAACCACCCTAACGTGGAGGTATGTGCCTGTGGAGGTGCATCCTCTTTAGCATTTTGGTGAGGTTCCTAGGCAAATAAAAAATACATTGGAGGGGGGAACCTTCCAGGCATGGACTCCCCTTCCCAAGCTCCACTTCCATGTCTGAGGAGTGAAAATCCTTAAAGGGGCAACCTTGTCCCTATAGAACTGCGGTAGCTTGCCTTTACTCCCTGCCTAGTGTATTCACTGCACCATCAACAAGAACATGGCAACCAATTTGTCAAGGAGCTCAGACTCAGGATCAATTATCTCTCAGACCCTCCAAGTGTCCCTATTTTCTAGGGACGGTCCCAGATTTACAGAAGCCGTTCCGGTTTCTGGCTTGATCCTAGCATGTCCCGCTTCCCCTTAGAACGTCCCTATTTTCACTGTATAGGTGTTGGAGAGTATGGTTGTTGTTTAGTCATTTAGTCATGTCCGACTCTTCGTGACCCCATGGACCAGAGCACGCCAGGCACTCCTGTCTTCCACTGCCTCCCGCAGTTTGGTCAGACTCATGTTGGTAGCTTCAAGAACACTGTCCAACCATCTCATCCTCTGTCATCCCCTTCTCCTTGTGCCCTCCATCTTTCCCAACATCAGGGTCTTTTCCAGGGAGTCTTCTCTTCTCATGATGTGGCCAAAGTATTGGAGCCTCAGCTTCAGGATCTGTCCTTCCAGTGAGCACTCAGGGCTGATTTCCTTCAGAATGGAGAGGTTGGATCTTCTTGCAGTCCATGGGACTCTCAAGAGTCTCCTCCAGCACCAGAATTCAAAAGCATCCATTCTTCGGCGATCAGCCTTCTTTATGGTCCAGCTCTCACTTCCATACGTCACTACTGGGGGAAACATAGCTTTAACTATACGGACCTTTGTTGGCAAGGTGATGTCTCTGCTTTTTAAGATGCAGAGTGTGGTAGGAGTCCCTGTTTCCATTGGAGAAATCTTGGAAGGCATTGTCTCTGCCATAGAAGGAACAACACACCAGAATGTAACCCCCACATAAATGGGGGGGAGGCCTATAAATCAAGAAACCAACCCCCCTGAGGTACCAGGAACCAGGTCTGTGGTTCAGAAATCTATACCTGCCAGTTGTTTCCCAGATACACCTGCTGCTCTCTGCTGCAGCCATGACGGAGGCATGAAACTTGGGCCAGCAGAACAGCGCTACCCAGTCATAGTAGGTATCTCCACAGTCACTGGCTTGGTCGTCCTCTTCTTCAAAAGGCCCTAGCCGAGAAGGAGAGATCGGAAGAGAATTATGACTGGGACTGTGGCAGGCAAAAATCCCCTGCCCCATCCCATCCAGCTCAATGTGTGCCTCCACCCCCTGCTCTAATAATAATAATAATAATAATAATAATAATAATAATTTATTTATACCGCCCTCCCCAGCCAAAGCCGGACTCAGAGTGGCTAACAACAGTAAAATAATACAACATTCTAAAACCATTTCATTATAAAATCAGTTCATGGCATCTTGCCAGCAATTCATTTATTAAACATCAGCTATGCAAATGCAAACTACCTGACAAACATCACTTCTAGTTTGGCTCTGGGAAAAAAGCGTATCAAACACTGCAGGCAACAGAAAGGATGCCTGATTCTGTTGTAGCACCTACACTGTGTGCAAATGGTGTTGAATTGGGAAAGGAATCAAATCACATTCCAGCCAGCTTTTTACATTCAACCCAACAGGCAAATGGTGCATGTAACTAGAGTTGTGCAAATAACAACAACAACAACAACAACAACAACAACAATAATAATAATTTTATACCCCGCCCACTCTGGGTGGCTTCCAACAAAATACAATAGTCCGTTAAACATTAAAAGCTTTCCTAAACAGGGCTGCCTTCAAATGTCTCCTAAAAGTCTGGTAGTTGTTTTTCTCTTTGACATCTGGTGGCAGGGCGTTCCACAGGGCGGGTGCCACTACCAAGAAGACCCTCTGTCTGGTTCGCTATAACCCAGCCAGATGGGCGGCGTATAAATAAAAAATTATTATTATTATTATTATTATTATTATTATTATGCAGTGTGTGTCACATGTGAAAACTTCCAAGAGAGGTCACAAAATAAAAAGCGAGATATTGGGTAAACAGACCATTTTGGGACACAGATCTCATTAAAACAGAAGCCTGTGGCTAAAAGAAGAACAAAGACTTCTGTTTGACAACAGAGGAGATGGGAGGAAGAGATTGTTGCTCACCTTCATCTGGATACAGGTAGGAGACTGGAAGGAGAAGGTAGATGTTAGTCTAGGAACAGCAGTAGGATGAGTAACAGTAATAGGGCAGGCCTGGGGACTCGCTGGCTCAACTATTACCTTCCTCAAGAAAGATCTATCTAAAGGCGGGGAACCTGTGAAGCCTGTTTCATCTCCCCTGTACTGTATACACAATTTCACCTTCAGCTTTAGGCTCCAGAACTGACACAAACTTAAGAGGAAGACAGATGGAATCAGCCCAAGTACTGATCCATAAAGGTAAAGGTAAAGAGACCCCTGACCATTAGGTCCAGTCACGGACGACTCTGGTTGCGGCGCTCATCTCGCTTTACTGACCGAGGGAGCCGACGTCCAGCTTCTGGGTCATGTGGCCAGCATGACTAAGCCGCTTCTGGCGAACCAGAGCAGCGCACGGAAATGCTGTTTACCTTCCCGCCGGAGCGGTACCTATTTATCTACTTGCACTTTGACGTGCTTTCGAACTACTAGGTTGGCAGGAGCTGGGATTGAGCAACGGGAGCTTTCCCCCCCTTGCGGGGATTCGAACCGCTGACCTTCTGATCGGCAAGTCCTGGGCTCTGTAGATCAGATCAAAGATATATCTTGGCACAGCACTTTTCTCTCCAGCAGAGACCTCCCCCACCCCAGAGGTTCCCAAGCGAGGGATGATGGAGATTATTAAATCTCTGCTGGGGGGACAAACATCTGGAGGAGGACAAAGGCTCAGCCCAGAACCCTGCTTAAGTTCACGAGTGCCTCTCTGAGGATGTGCATGTTGGTTTTCCCTCCTGTCACAACTACAAGGATCAGGAATGAGGAACTTTGAGGTGACCAGCAAGCAAGGCATCCAGGCAACCTTAAGTCCCAATGTCTGCGTTCAAATGCCGCGTTAAACCGTAGTTAAAAGACAAACTATCCGTTGTATCTGAGTTGATCACAGTCAGAGTAGACCCACTGAAACTGATGGAGTTGAAGTTAGTCCCATCTGTGCCATTCAAGGGAAGAAACTAGCCAGAGTCTCAATGTTGTGATGTGTGAACCCAGAACCATGGTTTGTTTCCTACAACCAAACCATGTCCTTAGTTTACCTCGTTTGGTTTATTTGAAGGTAACAAACCATGAGCACAGCTTCACACATCACAACAAGCCACACTCTAGCTTGCTTGGGGCTTGTTTCTCCCTCTGCATGGCGAGGTTAAGAGCAGCAGCTGTGCAGGAGATGTGCTTGTGCACATTAAGCTATAGTTTATTTTAAACCATGGGTAGGCAAACTAAGGCCCGGGGGCTGGATCCGGCCCAATCGCCTTCTAAATCCGGCCCACAGATGGTCCGGGAATCAGTGTCTTTTTACATGAGTAGAATGTGCCCTTTTATTTAAAATGCATCTTTGGGTTATTTTGGGGGCATAGGAATTCATTTAACCCCCCCCAAAAAAAAACATAGTCTGGGCCCCCACAAGGTCTGAGGGACAGTGGACTGGCTCCCTGCTGAAAAAGTTTGCTGACCCTGTTTTAAACTATTGTTTAACTGAAATATACTCGGAGTCAAGAGTGGATTTCATGCTCTTTATTCAGCTCATAGTGATGAGGAGGAAAGGAAGTTCCCCCAGAATGTCTGCTTTATATACATTATTTACACAATGGGCCCCACATGATTGGCCTACAGGAGAACCCCGGAAATAGCCAATCAGGTCACGGATTCACTTCCACCTGGAGCTGGATTGGGTGGCTCCTGTGGACCAATCAGACTGCTGCATTCTGGAACCTATTGTTCTAGGACCAATCAGACTGCTGCATTCTAAATCCTATTGTTCTAGGACCAATCAGACTGCTGCATTTTGGATCCTATTCAACTCAGTACATAACATTAACATTGCAAACCAAGCCAGTATTTCTGGCAACTGGGCATCATCCTGCTTTCGAAAGTAAATCTTTTATTCTTGGCTGCAATGGTCAATGGACATGAATGAACATTCCCCAAGAAGGCAAAAGAGAGAGAAAACAATTCTTTTGAAAGCCATCTATGCCACCAGAACACCCAGGGACAATGCGTTCCGTAGATACATCACATGTTGCACAATGCAATATTAACTTCTATCTGCCCTGGTGTCGTAAAAATTCACTGGTTGACCCTAAGTGTTACTGTTTAAAAAAAGAGAAAAGGAATCCCTGCCTTATCAGCTCCTTCCACATTGTTCCGAGTAATTTTTATAAACATCCATGGTTTCCTCTCAAGCACCTCCTTGTTCAAAAGCGAAAACTCACCAAACGCCTTCCTTCCCAAGGCAGCGACTCCCTATTCCTGATCCAAAAATATTAGGTAGTTCTGGGATCTCTTCCAGTTTGGGGAGGAGTGGGGAGGAAAGCACAAATGAAAAGTTCCCCCTTGCCCTAACCTGATGTCCTTATTAAAGACGGAGGGAATCTGTTACTGTCTTGGGAAGAGATTACCACATTTTTTTCTGGCAGAATTTGTGTGCCTTTAGCACCGTCATTGCAGGCAGAAATTCAGCAGCTGAAATCTTTCCTCCTCAATGTGCAGAGACACCAGAAACGCTTCACCTGCCAAACTGCTGCTTGTCGTACAATTTGTTTGGCTGTTCTTTCAATTTATTGGCCAACCTTTCTACAATATATTACCCAAGGCGATCAGTTTGTAATGTTTCATTATGTTTAGGGAAGCTTTTAATGTTTAATAGACTATTGTATTTTAATATTTTGTTGGAAGCTGCCCAGAGTGGCTGAGGAAACCCAGCCAGATGAGCGGGGTATAAATAATAAATGATGATGATGATGATGATGATGATGATGTCTTTATATATGTGGGAAGCTGCACAGAGTGACTGGGGCAACCTGGTCAGATGGCCGAGGTACAAATAATAAAATTATGATGGTGATGATTTACAGCAACCATTAAAAATACATCAAAACACTTTAAGAAATATAAAAAGAGAGAAAATAGGACCAAACAGTGGTCACATTAAAACACTTTTAGATGAATTTAAAATGTGTTTTCCTGACAGTGGAAAGAAAAGGGGCTAAGTCGGTGGTTCTCAAACATTTTTTCTGGGTCACCAGACCCCCCAAGTGTCCCTATTTCCCAGAGATGTCCCTAAATTAGAGAAGCTGTCCCAGTTTCTGATTTGATCCCGGAATGTCCTGCTTTTCCTTAGGACACCCCTATTTTCATTGGAGAAATGTTGGAGGGAACGGAGTTATCTGATCCCCGAGCCGTCTGAAGGCAATCCAGTATAGGGAAGTTTTTTTAATATTTAATGTTTTATTATGTTTTTATACATGTTGGAAGCTGCCCAGAGTGGCTGGGGCAACTCAGTCAGATGTGTGGGATATAAATAGTAAAATTATCATTACGGAATGGGACGACCCTATTTTCATTGGAGAAATGTTGGATTCTGGGCCACACTTCCAAAATAAAAATTTGCTCGCGCCACAACAAATTTTTTATCGATAAGAAATACCGTATTTTTCGCTCTATAAGACGCACCAGACTGCAAGACGCACCTAGTTTTTGGAGGAGGAAAACAAGAAAAAAAATATTCTGAATCTCAGAAGCCAGAACAGCAAGAGGGATCGCTTCGCAGTGAAAGCAGCAATCCCTCTTGCTGTTTTGGCTTCTGGGATAGCTGCACAGCATGCATTCACTCCATAAGACGCACACACATTTCCCCTTACTTTTTAGGAAGGAAAAAGTGAGTCTTATAGAGCAAAAAATACGGTACATTGGAAAACAAAACAACTTCTAGCAGTGCTTGATTTATAGCACAGAACACAACTACTTTGTCATATGATCGTGAGATATCCAGAAAGTACAGTGGTACCTCAGGTTAAGAACTTAATTTGTTCTGGAGGTCCGTTCTTAACCTGAAACTGTTCTTAACCTGAGGTACCACTTTAGCTAATGGGGCCTCCCACTGCTGCCACGCGATTTTTGTTCTCATCCTGAAGCAAAGTTCTTAACCCGAGGTACTATTTCTGGGTTAGCAGAGTCTGTAACCTGAAGCGTCTGTAATCTAAAGTGTCTGTAACCCGAGGAACCACTGTATAAAAGACTGTGGCTCTGTAACAACACAAATCATTCCCAGAATATAATATTGATTGTCCTTGAATGTTCCCACCACACTCGCCACCCTCTCCTGCCACACCAGTGTGGCACACCACACCCTTTGAGGACCACTGGGCTATGTGGACGTCCCTAGAGAGGGTCTTCTAAATCTAGGGTGCAGCCTCTGGGAAGGCCCTCCCGTGTCCCCATTTCTTAACGGCCCAGTACCCTCTGTATGAGAAGTGTGGAAATGGCAACGGAAAGATAAATGGGAAAGGGCAGTGCTAAGGACTGGTTTGCTCTCCTTGTTCCCAGAGAACAAATACTTCTTTCTCTCTTACTTTCATCTTCAAAGTCATCATAGGTCAGTGCTGTGCATCCTGAAGGAGGAAAGAGAGAGAGAAAGAAAGGTCAGAGAGGGAGAATTGCAGGAGTCCCTTCTGTCTCGGCCCCACCCTAAAGCCAGACCCTCCAAGTGCCCCTATTTTCCAGGGACAGTCCCAGATTTACAGAAGCTGTCCTGGTTTCTGATTTGATCCCGGAATGTCCCACTTTTCCTTAAAGGTAAAGGACCCCTGACAGTTAAGTCCAGTCGTGAACAACTCGGGTTGCGGCGCTCATCTCACTTTACTGGCCAATGGAGCTGATGTTTGTCTGCAGACAGTTTTTCCGGGTCACGTGGCCAGCATGACTAAGCCGCTTCTGGTGAAACTAGAGCAGCGCACAGAAACGCCGTTTACCTTCCCGCCAGAGCGGAACCTAATTATCTACTTGCACTTTGATGTGCTTTTGAACTGCTAGGTTGGCAGGAGCTGGGATTGAGCAACGGGAGCTCACCCCATCGTGAGGATTCGAACCGCCGACCTTCCGATCGGCAAGCCCTAAGCTCAGTAGTTTATACCACAGTGCCACCCACACTATTTTCATTGGAGAAATGTTGGAGGGCATGGAATAGGACGTCCCCAGGGGTTTTTTTTTCAGCCGGAACTCAGTTCCAGCACCTCTGGTGGGCTCCAGTGGGCGCCATTGCCATTCTAGGAGAACAAGAGAAGTGTTCATGGTGAGTTCTGGCACCTCTTTTTCTAGAAAAATAGCACTGCAATCATGCTCATTCTTAGCATGCTGCTTGGTCTATATTGGTCCGGGATCCTGGTTTGCCACAAGGGAAGGTGGGTTTACTTGATACGCATTAGAAAACCCTCCCTCTGATTAGGCGATTCACATTTTTTCCTTCCCGCTAATGGACACACGGGGGGGGGGGGATGCCAAATCACTCTGCAACAATTTTTTTTTTATTTTCAAAATGAAACCAGTTTCTCTTTTTTTTCTTTCTTTTAAAAAAATAAAATAAAATTTACAAACATCAAATTCAAAATCCATATTCATTTTCTAACATAAGCCTATTACCTAGATTACCTAAATTAAAATATATCTAATTGCTCTAGGCTTCCCTTTGCTATATGTAAATACAACACAATTAACAAATTATATTATAAATGATATTATAGGTTCCCACATACCCCCCCCCCCCCCAGTTTCTCAAGGAGTGCTTTTCAGGGCAAGATCTAGGTTGTGTGTGCACCATGAAGAGGAGGGGGGCAAAGTGCTGTACTTGGTCCCGGAAGAAAACGCAATGTGCACAGCAGCCTGACACAGTCCATTTCCACGTAGATGGGATTAAGCCTTAAGGCCTTACACAGAGACCTGTTTTTTAAGCAAAATAACCCCAAGGATGTTTCTGTTCAGTTTGCAGAACACTAAAAGCTGCCTCCCTGTCAGTTAGGTAAAGGTAAAGGGACCCCTGACCATTAGGTCCAGTCGTGACCGACTCTAGGGTTGCGGCGCTCATCTCGCTTTATTGGCCAAGGGAGCCGGCGTACAGCTTCCGGGTCATGTGGCCAGCATGACTAAGCCGCTTCTGGCAAACCAGAGCAGCGCATGGAAATGCAGTTTACCTTCCCACCAGAGCGGTACCTATTTATCTACTTGCACGTTGACGTGCTTTCAAACTGCTAGGTTGGCAGGAGCAGGGACCGAGCAATGGGAGCTCACCCTGTTGCGGGGATTCGAACTGCCGACCTTCTGATTGGCAAGCCCTAGGCTCAGTGGTTTTTAGACCACAGCGCCACCCGTGTCCCTCCCTCTCAGTTACTCAGGACTTAACTTCCGAAAACATTTCACCGGCGAAATGTTGGAGGGTATGTAAAGCTCTCGTTGTCGAGGCCACAGCTGCACCTCACGGGGCAACAGATGGAAGAGGTGAAGGAGGAAAGAATCTGGCAGTAGGAAAAGAGAAATCTAACTGGGGCTTCCCTGGACTACCCTTGTCAGTTCAGAATAACTGCTTTGGCTGCTCTTTTTTTGCATATTGTATGTTTGTGCAGCTGCTGGAAATGGAGAGGGGCTCCCTTGTTTCTCTTCGGTTGGGTTGCTTTGAAGCCAGTTCTAAGCACAGCAGGCAGCTTCCTTGCCCTTCTCTCTGCCCCACAAGTGACCCCAGGTCCACAACAAGGTCCATCAGGTTCACCTGCAAAGGAGTCACCTCCAGGTGTGCACCAACACAGCGTTATTATGCTAAAGCCAGGATGACTTTGTTGCTTTATTCGAACAATGCAACTGAGCCCAAGAATAGGAAATCAAAAGCAACTTTGCTGCCGCCAACTAAAATAATCCAAGCTAAACACCAACAGATGTCAGCCCACCCCCCAAAGTTAAATACAATAGCTTTATAAACCGTGAGGTAGAGCTTCTATGGAGAAGCTGGCCTCATAGATTCAGGAGAGGGGGGGGGCTCACCAAGGAAGGCAAATTTGTTGTAATTTGTTCCAAATGTTTGTTAAACTGGAATCAAAACAAGTCGTTTTGTGGGTTTCCAAATCACACAATTTCCACTGTGTTTTTTTTAAAATGTTCGTTCTTCCAAGAGAAGGAGAACAGCTCCAAGGGATTGCAAATGCCAAAGCCCTCATTCATCGTAATTATTGCAGAGTCCTAGCCAGAAATTTGGTCAGGTTGTGGAAATCAATATGCAGTATTGCAGTATTCCAAAACTGGAAACTACAGCTTAGCCCCACTGAACTGAATAGGATTTACTTCTGAGTAGGCGTGTTTAGGCTTGCACTGTAGCTAAAACTCGTAGAGTTTCCAAGCAAATCAGAACAAATACTCAATAAAAGACTGGATGCAATTCTAACTTCCATGGGAGTTTTGTGCAGGATCAGTGCTCAATTACATATACAGGTTGGTCTTTTCCCCATACAATTCAGACAAAACTTAGGGTTGGTTTTTTCTCTCAATAGCATTATACTCACATAAGCCCAGTCTACTGCCAGTATCATGGTATTTTTCACGCCATGTAGCACTGAAAGACAACTATATATTTTTTTCTAATGGGACGGGAAAGGGGACACTTACCTCTGCAAAAAAGCAAAAGCAGGATATAATACAGGAGACAACGCCAGAGAGGTTGGGGCATTCTCATCACCATCTTGGGAGAGAAATTCAGCCTTTCTCCTCTCTTATCAAATGGCTGTCTGAGACCCCTATGGCCCACATCGACTTGGGAGTTTGGCTGTGAAACCCTCCCATGTGAGCCTCTTGCAAACTGGACCAGTTGTTGAAAGAAAGAGTCATTCATCATAGATAACTATCAAGCAAGGGGCATGAATATCCTGAGGTTTGATGAACGGGAGATGATCGTTCCATGGGTGAGCTGGCTTTGGAGAATCCTAAACATGCTCCAAGATAATCTCATTGTTCACAGATTCCAGGGAGATGCTTGCTTCTTAATGCTGCCGTGCTGAGAAAATGAACAGGTAGGCACCACACTTGTTTTCTGAACAATGGAAAATTACCGGTACAGTGGTGCCCCGCAAGACGAATGCCTCGCAAGACGAAAAACTCGCTAGACAAAAGAGTTTTCCGTTTTTTGAGTCGTTCCGCAAGACGAATTTCCCTAGGGGCTTGCTTCGCAAGACGAAACGTCTTGCGAGTTCTTGCGAGTTTGTTTCCTTTTTCTTAAAGCCGCTAAGCCGTTAATAGCCGCTAAGCCGCTAATAGCCGTGCTTCGCAAGACGAAAAAACCGCAAGACGAAGAGACTCACGGAACAGATTAATTTCATCTTGCGAGGCACCACTGTACATGCAGGGACCAAACCACAACACAAGGTAAGGCATACTTAAGCATACAGTGGTACCTCGGGTTAAGTACTTAATTTGTTCCAGAGGTCCGTACTTAACCTGAGACTGTTCTTAACCTGAAGCACCACTTTAGCTAATGGGGCCTCCTGCTGCTGCGCTGCTGGAGCATGATTTCTGTTCTCATCCTGAAGCAAAGTTCTTAACCTGAAGCACTATTTCTGGGTTAGTGGAGTGTGAAACCTCAAGCGTATGTAACCTGAAGCGTATGTAACCCGAGGTACCACTGTATTTGTAACTTTAAGCCTAAAGCCTGCCTTCAGGGATCACACCGTGCTCTGCCTGATCATGAGTCAACTTGCTTTTGTTATTTATGAATAAGACTGTTGTATCTTTATTCTTTTAAGAGGAATTCAAGGGGTATTACCAGGAGCATATCCCAATCTGGGCAATCCAGATTGAATTGCTCATTGTCTTAAGAGATTCTAACGAGTCTGCAACCAACTTCCTGCTGTCTAATAGGGGGATGCACTCTGCTATATGAAGAAACTTGCTAGCGCGAGTTAGGAAAGATCATATTAATCAATACAGTGGGACCTCAGGTTAAGATGGCCCTGCTCTCTAGCTACGAAGCCAGCAGCATGCTGAAAATGTATCAGTTACCCCTATGCTCAGGTATATGGAACCAATGAGAAGGAAAACATAGTTTTGAAGCCAGTAAGATAAGACCAATTCTATAAACACTCCGCAAAGCAGGGGAGAGAGGTATTGGCAAATGATTTCCCTTCAGCCCTATGAGAGATATACAAACTTCAAGAGGGGAGTTGCTTGGCTGTTTTCCAGCAAAAACTCAAAATAGCCAAGTCCCAGTGCCAAAACAAATGGTGGTTCAAGTTTCTGAAGTGTCAGAGACTATGTGAGAGTTTTCCCTGTTGGGATGTGTATGCAGCAATGAGTGATATCGTTGCTCTCACCAGAGGCACATTTTGAAACCATGCGAGTTTGGTAAAGAACAATAGTGGTCTTTCAATGCATTGCATTTCAACTGTATTGTAACTTTTGAATAATTTTTTTTTAAAAAAACCAAAAACCAATCGTGGTGGTCTTCATAAGAAGGGAATGATTCACCTTACCGCTCCCCCCTTCATTAGGATAGAAAATTGTGTTCTATATTGTGTATAGGTTCTAAGGTGACCTCATGTTATGATCACCTCATGTTCCAAGGGTGAGTCCAACCACAAAAGATCAGTTCTGGAGGCAGTGTAGAGGTAAGGTCGGCAAGTACAGCCATTTTCTGGGAATAAGGCAAAGTGGTTATATATAGTCATTTCCCACAGTACAGTGGTACCTCGGGTTACATACGCTTCAGGTTACATACACTTCAGGTTACACACTCCGCTAACCCAGAAATAGTGCTTCAGGTTAAGAACTTTGCTTCAGGATAAGAACAGAAACCGGGCTCCGGCGGCGCGGCGGCAGCAGGAGGCCCCATTAGCTAAAGTGGTGCTTCAGGTTAAGAACAGTTTCAGGTTAAGTACGGACCTCCGGAATGAATTAAGTACTTAACCCGAGGTACCACTGTATTTATATTTTAGACTTGCTTCTGTCGCCGGAAACCCCCCCCCCTTCCATTAACACTGGTATCGCACAAGCACCACATTCACACACACACACGCATCTCCCCTCCCTGACCCTAGAGATGTCTCTTTAGAGGGCCATCTCTTAAAAGCCTTCCGTAAATAAGGAAGCGCTGCATTGACAACACTCTATTTAGCGCTCCGCGCCGCCCTATCTTTATTGAGAGTAGACCGGACGACCGAACTCTAGGCTAAACAGCGGCCGCCTCAACCAATCAGCATTATCGAACAGCGCCCCTTGTGGCGGCCACGCTGGTACTGCAGGCTGCGAGCGTCTGTTCCCTCACCTTTTGACAGCTCCCAATTCATTGTTTCCGAGTTCAATGGACCGTGACTGATCTAATCAAAATGTTGCAAGTTGTTTCCGAAAGAGGAAAGTACTTTGAACTTCAGTGACTATATTCTTTACAAATTCACCAAAAATCAGCCGTACCATGGATTTTCACCGGACCACTTTTATTTCACTGCATACTACAAGGACTATCAAAGGGGGGTGAGCTGGGATTGATCGGCCATAAGCCTTGAACCGCGCAGTCACGTACACAACGGCCCTTCTCCGGATGGCGGGGCAACCTTGATAACCATCGGGAAGGACTCAGACGAAATGCTATTAGGAACACAATAAACTGCATACGGTAGTGTATTCAATACAGACTCCGACAAAGGACCCTGACCGGATTCCCCTCAGGGGGCAGGAAAACTTCGCTCATTCCTTTGTTTATGGAAATGACTCATGTGGGGAGGGGGAAAGGTGGTCCCTGCCAGGTGTCAGGATACTCGGATTACCTGGGTAGCTCCTCCTCGACTCCTCCTGTTCTTTAATAAAATCATGATGTATATATGATGTAATTCTGGGGGTGTAGTCAAGGGGATTAGTGGTTAATAAAAGTTGGGGTCTCCCATTGTTCGGGGCTTCCATCTTGTTTCACCTCGTGGACGGTGGGAGCCCTGTCGCGACAGTCTTCTTCAAATAAAGACCAAGCCTACTGGCTGCTGTTTTGCTCTGTATTGCCCTGGTCGGTGTCTTCATTTGTCCAAGGGAGCCCTCGGATTTTCCGGTAACAGTATTGGCGACCGTGCTCTGGGACACTTGGTTCTCCTGCGAAGGTGAGGGGGGAGATAGAGGGGATCGGGCGCCGCTGGGCAACCTTAGCCCAGGAATCCTTCTTCCTCTCCTTGCCTCTTCTTTGCGGGCGGTAATCAACCGTCACCGGAAGCCCGACCAGGGAGAGCAAAGGCGAGGTAAAGCCGGCTAAAAGAAAAGGATCCCGGGATCTGCGGGGGACATCTTCGAACGTGAGTATGGTTTGAAGTAAAACACATTGGGAGGGGGGTTGGAGAAGCAGTGTCCCCACGACAGCCAGACTTTCCTTCTTTCATTTCTGACGTTACCCCTCGGAGTCGTCCGGGTACGTTCTAAAAATTCTGTCCTTTTCTACCCCGATTCTCCCCTTTCGGAAAGTGGCCAGGGAAATCGCGGAGCTTTACTGTCTGACGTTACCCCTCGGAGTCGTCTAGGAACGTCAACACCTTTCTCTGTCTCTCCCCTCAATTTCTTACGCGGAGTGTGTCCGGGGAAATTGTGGTACTTTTGCTGTTTTCCGGCGTCACCCCTCGGAGTCGTCCGGGTACGCCTTAACCTATCTGTCCTTTTCTCCCCCGTTTCCCGTCTTGGAATTGAGTCCGGGGAAGCGTGGCCCTTTATTATCTTTTTCTCTGACGTTCCTCTCTCGGAGTCGTCCAGAGGCGTCCGTCCAAATATCTCTCTCTCTCTCTTTCTCGTCTAATTATGCAAACGAAGCCGCCCCTCCTGCCCGGCGACCTTTGTTAGGGATGACCCGGGTACGTGAGAACGCAAGGTCGTTTGTTTCCTTTCCAAACTCTCATTTTCTCGGACCTTGATCTGGCACTGCATTGCGCAAGCGTCCAGTAGGGGTTCCGAACTTAGTCTCAAAGGCTAGGCAGGAGGCTGTCGTGGAGGGTAGAAGGGGTGGCTCACGGATTGGGGCCCCACACTAGGACCAGTTGTATAGGCAGTACTGCAGTAGAATTTGAGGATTTTTGTTTGTGCATCGGGTAGAGAGAGAGACCCGTGAGTTCAAGGTTGATGTTTGAGAATTATTGATGATAGGTTAGTTACGGTTCGATAGCAGGCAGGATTAAGTTCAGTAGGAATAAACTGAGGTACCTAAATTACTGAAAGAACACTATTTTTTATCTTCTCCCCTTGTCTTTGTGTTTTCCCCTCGTCTGTCCGTCCTCTTGTCTGTAGTGCACATCGTCCGCAAAACCCCGTTCTTGTAGAATAGAGTAATGGGAGCCCACGCTTCTCAATACTCTGACTGGACTCCTCCTGGCGACAAGGCTTCGAGGAAGCCTTGCCGCTCTGAAGAGGACTCCGATACCCCTCTGCAATTTGTCCTCCTCAATTGGAAGGAGTTGAGAGGGAGAAGGGGACTCTCAAAATCCAAACTGAGGGACCTCTGTAACATCTCGTGGGTCGCTCTTACCCACCACCTGGAACCACCTTCCCAATGGCCGCCTCATGGTTCCTTTAACCTCATAAGAATGCAAGCACTTAAGTCCCATTTAGCCGACGAGAAGCCCCGACAACTATACTACCTAAATATTTTCGTTGAAGCCCGCGAACTATTTCACCGGCAGCAGTCCCAAATTGTCCGTCAGATGGCTGTTTTAAAACCAACCAGACCCCCTCCATATGACGAGATTAGAGCCCAAGAAGAACAATTGGATAGGACTCTCGTTCCCTTCTATTACCCCGAACCACGGGCTCCCCGACTGCCAGAACCCGGGTCGGGGAACAGAACAGGATCTGGTGAAGGGGGTGCGGGACCGACAGGAAGCGTCATACACCCACCCGCTGCTACCCCTTCTCAAAACATACCGAATGCCTCACTGCCCGACCCATCCTTAAGCACACCCATCTTAGGGGAAAACCAAGTAGACTTGGATCTCGGACCCTTACTTAACGGGCAACTTTTAAACGGAGAAAGAGAGGGACCCGTCTCCAGCAGAACTAGGAACAGAGATAATCTGCAGAACGGGGAAATAGAAGGCGCTTTCCCTCTGCGAGCACTACCCATACCCCCAGTCAGGGCAGGAGACCCACCTCGCATGGTTTTTACTCATCAGCCCTTCCTTACTTCGGATTTGATGAATTGGTCCGATAAGATGCCCTCTTTAAGGGACGACCCTGACAAATGCCACCGCCAGGTGGCCACCATTTTCTCTACTCATAACCCTACATGGGCAGATGTGCATATGTTACTTGGGGCCCTCTTTAACGAGGCAGAAAAGAGAGAAATACTAGCAAAGGCGGGGGAGGCTCTAACCCGAGAAGGCTACCAACCAAATCGTCCCGCCTCGATGACCCCACTGACCGCACAGACGATACTTAATGACCCTGACTGGGACTATAACACAGACAACGGCATATGGGGCTTAAAAATTTTCAAAAAGGCCATCTTAGATGGAATCAAAGCTGCTGGTCAGCGAACTGTAAACTGGACAAAAGTCCAAGCTGTCCTCCAAGGGCCTGAAGAACACCCGTCCGACTATTACACCCGCTTAGTCTCTGCTATCAAAACCTGGGGCGGGATAGACCCGGAGAGTCCTCAACATGAAGTCATAGTTAAAGGCTTCTTCAAGGACCAAGCAACTGCAGATATAAGGAAAGCCCTAAACTCACACCTGGGTTACGACGGAAAGACTATAACCGAAATTCTTTCCATCGCCAAGTCAGTCTTTAATTCCAGAGACGAGCGGAGGAAGAAAGATCAGAAACCCGACTCTCCGCGAGTGTTAGCTTATGCAGGAGCGGCTCCCCCTTACAAAGACAAAAGCAAACCAAAGGGACCCGACTCTCGAGACCGGCGCGTTTGTTACAATTGCGAGGAAGTAGGGCACATAAGAAGATTTTGCCCCCTCCTACCAGAAATTCCTAGGCCTGACTATAGAGACTTTAAAACTTACAGACCAGATTATCAGGAACCCCTACACCCGAAACCCAGGGAATCGAACTTCCCATATGGACACCCTCAACCCATGACCCAGACGCAATATCGTGCGGGTCCTCCCCCTCCACAACCAAGACCCAGGAACCCCACTCCAGATCCTCAGAATCCCTTTAAAACAGCCACCCGCAACATTAATACAGCCCATGAAATGGTAATGGACGAATACCAACCGCATTGACAATCAGAAGCAGATCCCGCCTCCTTTTCTTTCCTCTGCCCGGTTTTACAACTGTCTTCTTCCGATCCCATCTGCACTATGCAAATTGATGGGCAATCCTACAATTGCCTTTTGGATACCGGAGCCACATACTCCACCCTCACGAACAGCCATTTAGCCCCCGGGGAAGAGACCAGAACTGTAATGGGACTGGACGGAATTCCTCGGAGTTGTCCTCTTTCTAAACCCGCAAATGTCTCCGTTGGACCTCTATCCGTAAAACACACTTTCCTGCTAACTTCTAGCCCCGTCAACCTCTTGGGGAGGGATCTGCTCTGCAAATTAAATGCCACTATACAATGTGGTCAGGAAGGTATTTATTTACACATGCCGAATGAGTCCATCTTTAATTTCCAAGGAGTTCTACAGGAAGCCCAAAATACCAACATTGATCTTCCACCCGAACTCATACACAATGTCTCCCCTTCCTTATGGGGAACCGAATCTACCTCGGTAGGACTTTTAAAATCTGCAACCCCGGTGAAAGTAAACTACAGGCACGATTTGCCCTTCCCTTGCACTAAACAATACCCGCTTCCCCCAGAGGCGATTGAAGGACTCACCCCGATGATCGACGAATTCTTGAGAATGGGAGTTCTAGTCCCATGTGCCTCCCCTTGCAATACCCCCCTACTTCCCGTCAAGAAGCCTAATACCAATCCAGTTAAATGGCGCTTGGTACAGGATCTTCGACTCATCAACTCTTTTGTTATTCCGAGGCATGCCGTCGTTGCCAACCCCCACCATCTCCTCAGCACCATTCCGGAGGGAACTGTGGTGTACTCTGTCATAGATCTATGCTCTGCCTTCTTCAGCATCCCCGTACATCCCGAAAGCCAATTCCTCTTCGCCTTCACTTGGCAGACAGGGCAACTAACGTGGACCCGGTTACCCCAAGGGTATGTAGAATCCCCAGCAATTTTTTCGTCCATACTACATCAAGATTTAGCAGATGTGACCCTGCCAGGAGGCTCTGCTCTGAGGCTCTACGTAGACGACATCCTACTCTGTGGGCGTGACCTAGAATCCTGCAAAAATGACACCATAACTCTCCTAAACATACTAGCACACAAGGGACATAAGGTATCCCCAAAAAAGATACAATATTGCAAAAAGGAGGTCAAGTACCTTGGTCACATACTGGGAGAGGGCACCCGCGCCTTAACTACGGATCGGATTGAGGCAATAACAAAACTACCCTTACCTAAAACAAAAAGGCAGCTCCGAGGATTCATAGGGATGAGCGGATTCTGCCGGGCGTGGATCCCCCGCTATGGAGAATTCGCCCGCCCCCTTACAGCAATGACACATGATAACTCCCCAGACCAACTACAATGGTCCGCTGAGGCACTCGAAGCCTTTGAATCTATTAAAAGAGAACTAAGATCCTCGCCCGCCCTCGGACTCCCTGACTATAGACTACCCTTCTCTTTGTATGTACATGAGAACAAGGGAGTAGCTTCGGGTGTCCTTACCCAACCGTTCCAGGGGAGGAACAGGCCTGTGGCTTATTACAGCCTTCAACTTGACACTACAGTACTGGGAAACGTGGGATGCTTGAGAGCTGTAGCAGCGGCAGCCCAACTTTTAGAAAAGGCGCAAGAAACAGTCCTGGGACACGACTTAACTGTGAACGTTCCCCACGCTGTAGCTACCTTACTTAGCTTACAAGGGTGCCAACGATTCACGATACAACGCCTAAACAAATACGAAGCCATTCTCCTCAGTCCGTCCAACGTCACCATCAAGAGAGTAAACTCCCTGAATCCCGCGACCCTTCTGCCCCTCCCCGACGATGGCACACCGCATCATGACTGCTCTCAAATAGTTCGTCACCTCGAAAAACCCAGAGAAGACCTCGATTACCTCCCTTTAACGAACCCTGACCTCATCTTATACACTGATGGGAGCTCCAAAGTTGTGGGAGGGCAACGGAAAAGTGGGTACGCCGTAGTTACTCATAGTGACATTCTAGAAGCACGACCTGTCAATCCAAAATACAGCGCACAAGCGGCTGAACTTATCGCTTTGATCAGAGCTTGCGAACTAGGGGCTGGCAAAAGGATCACTATCTACACAGATTCTAAGTATTGTTTCGGGTTGGTGCATGCCACCGGACAAATCTGGTTGCAGAGAGGGTTTCTGACTGCTGCAGGTACCCAAATCGCACACGCATCCCTAGTACAGCGCCTTATGAACTCCATCCATCTCCCTGAGGCTATTGCAGTAGTACACTGCAAGGCACATACGAAAGGCAGGGACCCGGTCTCAACTGGGAACCGAAGTGCTGACAGCGCAGCACAAGAAGCAGCCCTCGAGCCCCTCTCCACAGACAATGAGTTCCAGGGACCACAAGTTCTATCCGATATAAATTTTACTGAGATGTACCAAACTGCAACCCCAGAAGAAGTTAAAGTATGGGAAGAACAAGGGGCTCACTTCGAAAATGGCATTTGGTATTATCCGGATAAAAGACTCATAATGCCCAAGCTATGGGTACCTAAACATTTGAGAGTTCTCCATCAACGTACCCACTGGGGAAGGGAGAAACTTATCGACACGATGCAACGCTGCTGGTATGCCCCAGGTCTTACACTTGCCGCTAAGGCAGCCGTAAAGAATTGTCATACTTGCCAGAGTTTTAACCCAAAACATACCGCCAGATGCCCGCCAGGGGCCAGACCATGGGCTTTTGTCCCATTCGAAAGCCTTCAAATAGATTTCATAGACCTACCCCCGTGCCAAGCCTACAAACATGCTTTAGTAATCATAGACCAGTTGACTGGGTGGGTAGAATGTTTCCCTACTCGCAGAGCAACTGCGCACATTGTTGCAAAAATTCTGATACAAGAAATCATACCTCGCTTTGGGGTTCCCAGGCACATAGACAGCGACAGGGGTTCACATTTCACATCGGATATAATCCAACAAATTGCTACTGCCCTCGGAATCAAATGGAAATTACATACCCCATACCATCCTCCTTCCTCCGGACAAGTCGAAAGAATGAACCAGCAGCTTAAATCGCAGCTGGGAAAACTTTGCAAAGAATCCGGCATCAAATGGGTAAATGCCCTTCCATTAGTCCTCCATAATTTAAGAGCATGCCCCCGCGGAAATCTTAAACTATCTCCCTACGAACTACTATTCGGACGGCCTTCCCCAGTATATAACACCCAGTTTCCAACATCAGAACTAGAGGTGGGCGAGTCAGAGTTAACTAGATACGTAATACAACTCCAAAAACAACTCATTGATCTTCACAGATACGCAGCCTCAGGTCAAAACATTCCTCTAGATGAAAACATCCACCCGTACCAACCAGGCGATTGGATACTAGCGAAAACTTACCATAAGGTACCCCTACAGCCCACTTGGGAGGGCCCTTACCAAGTACTTTTAACCACTCCAACTTCCGTTAAGGTAGCAGAGAAGACAGCCTGGTTACATCACACCCGCTGCAAACCCGCTTCGCCACCCGAGCCTCCCTCTGACGACCCACCATACTGCACCCCAGACCGACCGGCAGACAGCGACACCGATACAGAGGACGACCAACAGACCGGACCAGACCGGGGCACGAATCGAGCCCAACAGACCGGACCAGACCGGGGCACGAATCGAGCCCAACAGACCGGACCAGATCGGGGCACATATCGGGCCCAACAGACCGGACCAGATCGGGGCACATATCGGGCCCAACAGACCGGACCGGACCGACCACATTCGTCAACCACTTGGACCTCCGAAATCATCCCGGCAGCCAATCAGGACGAGCAACCCCCAATTCGTCTCAAACTCCGTAAAACACACGCAGTTTGACAGCTCCATATTTGACAGCTCCACAGTTTGACAACTCCACATTTTGACAGCTCGGCAGTTTGACAGCTCCACATTTGACAGCTCGGCAGTTTGACAACTCCACATTTTGACAGCTCGGCAGTTTGACAGCTCCACATTTGACAGCTCCACGGTTTGACAGCTCCACATTTGACAGCTCCACTGTTTGACAGCTCCGCTTCACACCGCTATTCACAATGACAACAACTGTACCCACCTTCCTCATCCTCTCTATCACATCTGCCCTTTCTCAACACACCATAACCACTCACATCTCATGCCCTGGATTACAAACTGAATACAAATATCTGGACTTTGGAATCGTTGATATGGTGAAAAGAGGGACACCAGACCGCCTAGGAGATTTTGACTTCTGCCTACCCGAAACCCGCGTTCTCCTTCGACATTCCATACTACCGACCCTCGCTACTCACCAAAACTGGGAACTTTTTATTCGCTCGCCCTCCTACACTCCACTTGGCAGACTCACCCTCACCACAGATGGCCCTTGGTACAGAGCCCACTGCCTCAATGGATCTTACGTACTCTTTTCTGATGGCACACTCGAACAAACTCTGAACTGGACACTTATAGACAACGGGGGTGGTGACTCAGTTTATACTGACCGGAATCACCCCACAGACCACCTAATTCATGGGTTCTACTGCCAACGAGTAGACTCCGCTCCCCGCCAAACCCTCCTACAAGGAGTTTGCCTCCGGAGGTACTGCTGCGTCTGGGACATCGGACTCGCCTCCGCTTGGGACGGGAAAGCGTACCTCGAGGGCTGGCATTACTCCGTTATGCCTCCGGCAGAATGGGACACTACCGGACCCCAAAGGTGCGGGGGCCTCACCACAAACCTCACCTACCTACTCCGTCAAGACCCCCTTCACCCCCCCGGTACTGCACCTCGACAAAGGGGGGAACTGTCAATATCCGAAAACCCTCAAAATAATGACTTTCTGTCCACTTGGCATTCCAACACCTACGTAAAACTGATCTCTCAAATTGCAAAACAGACAGCAACCAAAGAGTGCTGGATCTGCGCCAATGCCCCCTCACACCTCTACAGTGGCATACCATTTCTTGGAGTACCTCTCACCCTACAACAACATCTCTCTGCTAATGTGCAATCCTGGAACCTGACTGCGGTGAATCTGACACACCAGTACATCTACCTAACCGGACCCACAACAGGCGACCTTTGCCGGAAATTCAGCGGGAACGACAAGGTCATCGGCGAGAGCACCTGTAAGTACACCATTGACGTTGCTCTAAACGGGAGGATCACCCTGTGGCACCAAGGTAACCCCTCTATCCAACCCAGCTTGATGTCCGCATGGAAACGCGTTATGACCTTACCCGACTCCTGGAGCCCCTCCCCGGTCTCCCAGTGTTTCTTCCGTACCTTCCTCACCGGGCGTATAGACTCGTGCCTACAGGGGTTGTTCTGGGTTTGCGGCCACCGCGGCTATGTATGGGCCAGCCCCCACTCCCGCGGCACTTGTTATCTCGGTCTAATCTTGCCTGGAGTCCGGGTCACCCAAGATCTACCCTCCGGAAGGAGGCGCAATAAGAGGGCAAAAGACTTGTCACAACTCTCCGACGTAGCAGCCAATAGTGAAACTTATGGTCGGGCTCTCTTTCCCGCATATGGGGCCGGCTCCAACCACGTCGATATCCTTAAGTTAACGGACATCCTGTTAAATTTCATGGAGGAGTCCAATGCGGCTACCCAAGCTATCCTGACAGAGTTAACGGAAGTCAGGCAGACTTCGATACAGAACCGCCTTGCTTTGGACTACGTTCTCGCCTCGACTGGAGGCGTTTGTGCCCTTGTCGGGACCGAATGCTGCACACACGTATCTGATCAAACCCTTAATATTACCGGACATCTTAACAACATCCATAAACTAACGGACGGACTTAAAGACATCCAACATGAAGGACTCTCCGATATCCAGTTGTGGAGCTGGCTACCTGGGTCTGGCTGGATAAAACAACTCCTGGGGAACGGACTTTTGATCCTCATTACTCTGACAATCTGTATTGCTGTTTTCTGCTGCGCGATCCACTGCTTCCCGATGTGCTGTCAAGCTTGCGACTCTTGCCTTCCAACCCCTCGCTCGCGGTCGACTATCACCTACAGACCACCGGCATCAGGAACCCAGACGAACCCCATCGAAATGGGGCCCTTAAAGGACTTCCAGAATCTGGATTCTAGGTATGGCATGTCAAACTTTTATTGATTTGTGCGGAGAAAAGGATTGCGCGGCTTCCCTGCCTTCGCAATCTTATCTCCGAAGGGGGGAACTGTCGCCGGAAACCCCCCCCTTCCATTAACACTGGTATCGCACAAGCACCACATTCACACACACACACGCATCTCCCCTCCCTGACCCTAGAGATGTCTCTTTAGAGGGCCATCTCTTAAAAGCCTTCCGTAAATAAGGAAGCGCTGCATTGACAACACTCTATTTAGCGCTCCGCGCCGCCCTATCTTTATTGAGAGTAGACCGGACGACCGAACTCTAGGCTAAACAGCGGCCGCCTCAACCAATCAGCATTATCGAACAGCGCCCCTTGTGGCGGCCACGCTGGTACTGCAGGCTGCGAGCGTCTGTTCCCTCACCTTTTGACAGCTCCCAATTCATTGTTTCCGAGTTCAATGGACCGTGACTGATCTAATCAAAATGTTGCAAGTTGTTTCCGAAAGAGGAAAGTACTTTGAACTTCAGTGACTATATTCTTTACAAATTCACCAAAAATCAGCCGTACCATGGATTTTCACCGGACCACTTTTATTTCACTGCATACTACAAGGACTATCAAAGGGGGGTGAGCTGGGATTGATCGGCCATAAGCCTTGAACCGCGCAGTCACGTACACAACGGCCCTTCTCCGGATGGCGGGGCAACCTTGATAACCATCGGGAAGGACTCAGACGAAATGCTATTAGGAACACAATAAACTGCATACGGTAGTGTATTCAATACAGACTCCGACAAAGGACCCTGACCGGATTCCCCTCAGGGGGCAGGAAAACTTCGCTCATTCCTTTGTTTATGGAAATGACTCATGTGGGGAGGGGGAAAGGTGGTCCCTGCCAGGTGTCAGGATACTCGGATTACCTGGGTAGCTCCTCCTCGACTCCTCCCGTTCTTTAATAAAATCATGATGTATATATGATGTAATTCTGGGGGTGTAGTCAAGGGGATTAGTGGTTAATAAAAGTTGGGGTCTCCCATTGTTCGGGGCTTCCATCTTGTTTCACCTCGTGGACGGTGGGAGCCCTGTCGCGACAGTCTTCTTCAAATAAAGACCAAGCCTACTGGCTGCTGTTTTGCTCTGTATTGCCCTGGTCGGTGTCTTCATTTGTCCAAGGGAGCCCTCGGATTTTCCGGTAACACTTCTCTTCACCCTCCCTACTCCTGCCTGAAAGATTCTGTGGAACCCAAAAGCTTGCTGCACTGTGAACATGTCTCACTCGGAAAAGTCTGAGGTAGCCCCCCCACAATTAACACAAGGCCCATGCCACTGTCACCACTCCCAGTTCCAACCTGAGGAATTGTGCTGCCTATCAGATGTTAGTTACTCAATTCTAGTCCGACACAGAAGCTGCTAAACCCTAAGGCAGACCCTCCAAGTGTCCCCAATTTCCAGGGACAGTCCCAGATTTACAGAAGCTGTACCAGTTTCTGATTTGATACCAGAATGTCCCGCGCTTCGTTAGGCTATCCGTATCTTCATCAGAGAAATGTTGGAGGGTATGGAGTTATGCAACCCGCGAACCAAGGAGATAAGTAACTCTACAACCTTTAGAAGACATCTGATAATCTGATAAGAAAGTTCTGAGAATTTAAATTCTAGATTAAAATTGATTACTTAATTGAGAAGGGGATTGTAACAAAAACACTGGGGCCTAATTTGAATAGTAGAGTGCCTGGTATCTGGTGGGCAGACCAAAGCACTCGTCAGGAGAGCTATGAGATTCAGGTGAGGGTCAGATGCCTTGTCAGTCCCAGCAGGTATATAACAGGAAGACCTGGCCTGAAGGTAGCCCTGTATAGGGAAGGGTTGTTTTTTTGTGTCTCTGTGTTCAATGTTTTATTATGTTTTTATAGATGTTGGAAGCTGCTCAGAGTGGCTGAGGCAACCCAGTCAGATGGGTGGGGTATAAATGATAAAATGATGGTGGTGGTGGAGGAATAGGATGTCCCTATTATGGAATAGGACATCCCTATTTTCATCAGAGAAATGTTAAGGCATAACTGAGAACTGTAGAAAAAGGAGGAAAGAACTGGGAGCTGCCAATAGGTATCGGCGTCTCCACGCCCAAACACAAAACAGCAGGGTTGTTTATACTCTTTCCAATTTGGATTTTATTTCTTGTGATTTGTTGTTTATGGAGTAGTGTGCCTTAAAAAACAATAAAATCAAATCAAATCCGTTTATTGTGAGGACCATGCCTGTACACAAACATCAACACAACAATAGTTAAAAAATATTAAAAAAACAATAAAATAAAATAGAAGAAGAAGAAGAAGAGTTTGGATTTGATATCCCGCTTTATCACTACCCAAAGAATTCTCAAAGCGGCTAACATTCTCCTTTCCCTTCCTCCCCCACAACAAACACTGTGAGGTGAGTGGGGCTGAGAGACTTCAGAGAAGTGTGACTGGCCCAAGGTCACCCAGCAGCTGCATGTGGAGGAGCAGGGAATCGAACCCAGTTCACCAGATTACGAGTCCACCGCTCTTAGGTATCGTTTACAGAGCTGTGCAAAACAACCTTGCACTATACATTCTGTTGCCAATATTGCAGAGTGCTGGGAGTGTGGACTGGTTTGCCTTTTCCAGTCGAAAATCCCTCCTGCAAAACACTCCTCATCTTGTTGCCTTCCTCTTGGCTCAAATTAGGAAGTATCCTGGCCATGCTATGAGTTAACTATGACTTTGTTGAATTGTATTGCTTGCTTTGATGGATTTCTTCTTGTTGTTCGCTTCATAGGCTTTTGCATTTGATATTATAGTGATTGCAATTTTTTATTATTACTGTTCCTGCTCAGCAATCGCTGTTGGAAAAGTGGAGGTGCAAATATTAAAACCAACTCAGCTCCAAAACCGTGTCGCACGCAGAAACCACGTGGGACACATTGACTGGCATGCGGAGGTGTCGCCCTTTTAAACCCTTAATTCTTTCAAAACCATCCTCTCTCTAAATACAGTGGTGCCTCGCAAGACGAATGCCTCGCAAGACGAAAAACGCGCAAGACGAAAGAGTTTTCCATTTTTTGAGTCGTTCCGCAAGACGAATTTCCCTATGTCTTGCGAGTTCTTGCGAGTTTGTTTCCTTTTTCTTAAAGCTGCTAAGCCGTTAATAGCCGCTAAGCCGCTAAGCCGTTAATAGCCACTAAGTCGCTAAGCCACTAATAGCTGCTAAGCCGCTAATAGCCGTGCTTCGCAAGACGAAAAAACCGCAAGACGAAGAGACTCGCGGAACAGATTAATTTCGTCTTGCGAGGCACCACTGTAATGCCTTAAATTAGAGGAGGGGATGAGAATGTCTGACTTCTTCCCAACTACTGTAAACTGATGCAATATGCGCAGCTTGCGCACCTAATGTTAAATTGTGGGTGAACATATCAGACGACACAGCGATTCTTCAAACAGCTCTTGTTTATTCACAGGCCAGAACAGAACTGAACTGAAGGGTTCAGCCAGCCTGCTTATATAGAGCTCCACTAGAACGCAACAGTAACCATTTTCTGTAACTATCCAATCACTGAACATCACTTTCAATCCCTTATTTGCATTTGTGCACCTGAGTGAAAACTATCTATAGTATCCCCCTGCTGGCCCAGGGTGAGAACTTCAGTATATAACACCTAACATATAGAATAAGAGAATAAGAAGAACACGCGTTTAGAGAAGATTGGAAAACGTTTAATGAATATATGGGGGGGGGGGATTGTGTATATTTGAAAACGTGGGCAGCATACAGATAAATTCAACAGTGTAAACAAGTTTTGATGGGTATAATGGAATACTGAATGGTTTTGTGTATGTAAAATATTCAAGGATTTATGATATGCAAACTGAACCGTGGAAAGGGAAGAAGGGAAGTCATTGACATTTTAAGGTTGTTTAAATGAATGTTTTAAATCGTAAAACGGAATAATATTTAATATTTAATAAATATTTAATAAATATAATTGATAAAAATTATACACACATTAAAAAATGTCTTACTTCGCTGCTCTGTTTTTTTTTATCTGGGGGGGAGGGGGGATACCTGCTACCCAGACGCAGTCCCGCTAAAAACTTTGAAAACAGACAGACAGACAGACAAACGTGTCGCCCCCCCCCCCAATTGCCAATGTCCACTTAATTCACCGCACGAGAGGAAACGACTACGGATCCCGGAATCCGCCCCCGACGCGCCACCTCTACCCTTGAGAGTCTATGGGTCTCTGCGGCAAAGGGGGCGTGGCTTTGCGGGAAGAGGGCCGCGTCGGGGAGCCGGAGAGGAGGAAGCGGTGACGCGATTCCCCGCGCATGCGCGCATCGGAAGGCGGAGGAGGAGGGGGGTGTTTGCTTCTGTGGTCTCTGTAGGTCACCTGAGTGCGATGTCTGTGGAGTGAGTGACGGGGGGGCCTCGAGGGGGGGGGCTCTGGGGGTGGGTTGAGGAATAAAAGGGGGGGCCGCCACGCCTATGCAGTAAGGACCTTTGAGGGAGGGGGGAAGCATTGGCAATTTGGGGTGCCATGGGGAGCCCCTTCCTCAGAAATGGCGGGGAAGGGTGTGGGGAAACGGTTTTCCGGGGTAGGAGGAGGCGGAGGGGAGAGGGACCCCCCTGAAAATATGTGTTTGTGGCGGGGAGGGGGTTCATGAAGGGGTGGGGGTTGGGCTGGGGGTGTCAGGGACATCTTCCCATAAGGGGGTGCAAAAAGGGGTGGGGGTGCAAAAAGGGGTGGGGGTGTCGGACATTTTCCCATAAGGGGGTGCATGAAGGGGTGGGGGTGTCAGGGAATTCTTCCCATAAGGAGGTGCAAAAAGGAGGAAGGGGTGTCAGGGACATTTTCCCATTAGGGGGTGAAAAAAGGAGGTAGGGGTGTCAGGGACATTTTCCCATAAGTGGGTCAAAAAGGGGTGGGGTGTCAGATAATTCTTCCCATAAGGAGGTCAAAAAGGGGTGGGGGTGTCAGGGACATTTTCCCATAAGGGGGTCAAAAAGGGGTGGGGTGTCAGATAATTCTTCCCATAAGGAGGTCAAAAAGGGGTGGGGGTGTCAGGGACATTTTCCCATAAGGGGGTGCAAAAAGGAGGAAGGGGTGTCAGGGAAATTTTTCCATTAGGGGGTGAAAAAAGGAGGTAGGGGTGTCAGGGAAATTTTTCCATTAGGGGGTGAAAAAAGGAGGTAGGGGTGTCAGGGACATTTTCCCATAAGGGGGTCAAAAAGGGGTGGGGTGTCAGATAATTCTTCCCATAAGGAGATGCAAAAAGGGGTGGGGGTGTCAGGGATATTTTCCCATAAGGGGGTGCAAAAAGGGGTGGGGTGTCAGGGATATTTTCCCATAAGGGGGTGCAAAAAGGAGGAAGGGGTGTCAGGGACATTTTCCCATTAGGGGGTGCAAAAAGGAGAAAGGGGTGTCAGGGACATTTTCCCATTAGGGGGTGCAAAAAGGAGGAAGGGGTGTCAGGGACATCTTCCCATAAGGGGGTGCAAAATGGAGGAAGGGGTGTCAGGGACATTTTCCCATTAGGGGGTGCAAAAAGGGGTGGGGGTGTCAGGGACATTTTCCCATAAGGGGGTGCAAAAAGGGTTGAGGGGTGTCAGGGACATTTTCCCATAAGGGGGTGCAAAAAGGAGGAAGGGGTGTCAGGGACATCTTCCCATAAGGGGGTGCAAGAAGGGGTGGGGGTTGGGCTGGGGGTGTCAGGGACATCTTCCCATAAGGGGGTCAAAAAGGAAGTGGGGTGGGGGGTTTCAGGACATCTTTCCATAAGATGACAGGGTTGCATTGGGGCTGACCCTTGTGGGGAGGGAGGGCCCTTTGCATCTCCCATGCCTGTGAATGCTCCCAAAGCTTTGCACTTTTCAGCCTTCTCTCCCCCGCTTCCTGGCCTTCGGCAGAGGCATGTGTGGAAAAAGAAATGGGCGTGAAAAGCTCGGGTTTTTTTGTTTTTGTGTGGTGTGTTTCCTGGCTGCTGTGTGAGGAATTTGTGGGCAATAGGCGAGGCTTCGTCGCTTCTTCCTCCACCCCTTTATTTTCGACACTTGTTCAAGTGTTGATCTAGGCAGCTTTCTGTGCTTTTTGACCTAAATGGTGCTGATGGAAGCACCTGAAAACGCCCAGGTATAGGTACAACAGCCTTCCCAAATGTGGTGCCCTCTAGGTATTTTGGACCAGCCCCAGCCAGCACTGTTGGAGAAAGCTGCTCTACAAGGTTTCCTCCGTTCTGTTGAATGAGGAGAGATGAAAGGGTCTTTTGCGTTTTCCCTGTTCTTCCTAGTGAAAGAAAAAAGAAAAAGAGATCGTGGTTGGCTCTTCACTGTAGTAGAGAACTATGTCTAGATCTATAGCAGTTTCTGCTTTCTCTCTGCTGTGGCTTCTGCATTCTTTGAGGGTCTGGAGTCCTTGCCTCCCCAATTCATAGTTCAGCTGTATGAGAAGGAGTCATGCCATCCTCTTCAACTAGTTGTTAATCACAAGCACTCGTTGCCTTCAAAACTCTAATTATATCCTTTTGATTGCATCCTGAAATCCCCACATACTTCAGCCATTGCAGTTCTTAAGTTATTGCAGAAGTGTTGGTAGTGATGGTGCTGTATTAATTGAATTTCTAAGGGCCCATCCACCTTATGATTAGAGCTTTGCAACTGCACGAAACAAAAGCTGTTAATGGGTGCAGTTCAGCAACTTGAGAATGCAAGCTTTTATTATAAAGGGTGAGGACTCTGGTGTGAAGAGAAGCCACAAAGTAGGAGCAAGGCATAGTGAAATAACAAGAACCAGAGGTAATTCCGAGTGGAATATCAGCTGATCGGAATTTCCCGCTTCCTTTGCCATAGGTTTCCTACTTTCCCAGGACTAATAGCTATGTAGAACAAGTAAATATATCAGTTTGCATGAATGATACAGAACAGAGGGATGCAGCTTTTCTTGAGAAAGAGATTTGTTGCCGATAATATTAGCAACAACAACAACTGTGGTTCCATTTACTGTTCACATAGCTCATATGCTCCTTCTTGTCGCCCCCAGGAAAATGGAGATTCCAGCCGTACCAACGTCCAAATGCATCCATTATTGGAAAAGGAAGGTCAAGTCAGAATATATGCGCCTTAGGCAGCTCAAGAGACTGCAAGCGAACATGGGAGCCAAGGTAAAGAGCCATGAAGGGAATGACTGCCTTTTTTTAAATCTTAAAATTATTAACTAAGGAAAACCAGAACTCACTTATTAACATGTGAGAGAGCAAGGAGGTCTCCCAGTTGATAGAAAAGATATGGTGACATATTTGAGACCGAAGGCAAGCAGGTGTCGTTACAGGCTGTTATGTGGGAGAGATTGCTCTCCGCTGAACCAGCATAAAAATTGTGTGGATTTCATCTTTGAAATTCTGCCAACCTGCATAAGATCGTTAATCGTTCCTTTATCAGGGATGCAGGCTTAACAGCAACTTCCTGCTAGCTAAGTTCAAGCAGTCTCCATGGAGCACCTTCTTCCCCAGTGGCAAAAGGATTTGGGTGAGGTTGGCAATCAAGCATCTTCTTTTTCTCTAGGCGCTGTTTGTGTCTAACTACGCAAAGGTTCAGGAGAAGATAAACATTCTGAACGAAGACTGGAAGAAGCTTAGAGTTCAACCTATTCAATCAATGAAGCTGGTTGGGGGGCATCCTTTTCTCAAACAGGTATGTTGAGGAGGCAGCTGTTGGGTTCTGTGGATGTGCCAGTCTGCCATGTTGTGACCCTCTGTGCCTCCTCCCCTAGGATTTGTATCCACACACCAAGATATCTCTACTTTTTTGTGTTCTGCAATGCCATATTATAAAGCAGGGTTTGTGACCTTCCAGATGTTGGCTTCCAATCCTCATCAACCCTGACCATTGGCAGTGCTGACGGGAGCTGACCAACATCTGGAGGGCCACAGGTTTCACATCCCAGGTTTACAATTTATTCATAATGAATCTTTTTCAAAGTGCTTTTGAAAAGCTTAAGTAGTGTGGAATTATTGTCCCATGGAGAATCCCAGTCTGAACTTTCAATAAAAAATGCTAACCTTTACAAAACCAGGGAAACATGCAGAAATGGGTTTGGATAGAATGGTTTGCTTTCAATAGTATAAAGGCTTTCCTGCTTAGTTGTACTCCAGTTCCTCCTGCTGGCTAGTTGCAGTCCGTTCTGCTCAGCTGTACCCAGTGACGATGCGAAAGGAAGTTACCACAGTCTCTTCGAGACCTAGAGGATGAAAAGAGGAATATTGTTTTTAGAATGCTGTTACCTCCTGCCATGTGCCCCTCATTCCTTGCCATTGTTCCATTTTGTGTACAGATTTCTGTTAGAGAATAGAGGAGGTTGAACAAAACAACAGATGTCGAGAATTTCTGTTCAGCCTGCGTTGTTCTCTTGTCCCTTCTTTCTAGAGACTTGCCTTTCTAGGACAGAGGTAGTGAGACTGTGCTTGTGAGTTGAGCAGGTTTAATATGAGTGAGGGCTTCTCCCCAGAATCATGTCTTGATGCCCTTCCAAGGAATACAAATAGGTGCACCTGGTCATATTGAAGGGGCCTTGTTTTGGTCTCTGCATAGACACAACCAACTCTTGTACCACTGTTATGGCTTGGCAGCAGACAAGATCAAGCCCATTTTAATACAGCAGCACAATTCCAGGTCACAGCCCACCCTAGATTCCCATCTGAATGGAATTATCTTAATTTGTTGCCTGATTGAACGCAGAGGAATCATCAGCAGGGTCTTATAGGTCAAAAGAGAAGCACCAGCAGAGCCACACACAATGACTACAGTACAGTATGTTGGTGTTTTTCAATGTTCTGGGAGATGGGCCTTGGCATTTAAGAACCAGCACCTTCAATTGGGTTGAGCAACCACTGAGAGTCGGTGGAGCTGAGGTTGCCTTGGCATTGGATGACTGAATAAATTGCTACCTGTCAGCTGTGTAACATTTTTTTCTCACCACTCCAGTGCACAGTCGAGAGCATTTTCCCCAGTCTGACCACCCAGACCTTGTTCATGCGGACTCTGAACACTGTGGCTTTGGTGCCTATCATGTATTCCTGGTCCCCACTTCAGCAGAATTTCATGGTAGGTGACCAGCTGCTACCATATATACAGAATCCCTTGCTGCAAATAACAGTTTTGCGTGAGAACTTCTTACTTTGAGCAAATGTTCCTGATTCAGGCTTTAGTGTCTGGTTGGGGAAATGGAACTGCTTTGCATATTGCCCGGCTATATTGTGGGGGTGCTGCAAGGGGTGGTATATCTCTCACACTCTGCCCCATGTGGGACTGAGGAGGTCCAGCGTGATTTGCAGAATAAAAAAAAAAGTCCCACTAATGGTCTGCCAGTAGAAGCTTGAGTTCCACTGGATTATTGTAACTCGCTCTACGTGGGGCTGCCCTTGGGACTGACCCAGAAACTCCAGCGGGTGCAGAATGCCGCAGCAAGACTCCTTACGGGGTCCTCTCTGCGGGATCACATTCACCCGGTGCTATACCAGCTGCACTGGCTCCCGGTGGAGTACAGGATCAGGTTTAAGGCGCTGGTTTTAACCTTTAAAGCCCTATACGGCCTAGGACCCTCGTACCTACGGGACCGCCTCTCCTGGTATGTCCCACGGAGGACCTTACGGTCTTCAAACAAAAACATCTTGGAGGTCCTGGGCCACAGGGAGGTTAGGCTGGCCTCAGCCAGAGCCAGGGGCTTTTTTGGCTGTGGCCCCGATCTGGTGGAACGCTCTGTCACCAGAGACTAGGGCCCTGCGGGATTTGACATCTTTCCGCAGGGCCTGCAAGACAGAGCTGTTCCACCAGGCCTTTGGTCAGGGCACAGTCTGACCCCCTCCTTTGGCATTCCTCACAGAACTCTAGCCCAATGGTTGCCATTAATTTGATTTGAACTGATTTTATAATGAAATGATTTTAGAATGTTGTATCATTTTAATGTTGTTAGCCGCTCTGAGCCCGGCTTCGGCTGGGGAGGGCGGGATATATAAAAATTATTATTATTATTATTATTATTATTATTATTATTATTATTATTATTCCAATGTGAGGCTGTTTCCCTGCCCACCTACAGAGAGGATCAGAGTGAGAAGAGATAGATAAGGCATGCTAGCAGAGGTACCTGTCTTCAGATTCCCACATTATAAGGAACTTTTCGCAAAAACCCAGGTGCAGAGGCAGCAGGAAACAATCCATTCCAGCTGTTCCATTCCAGTTGTTGAGCCCCCTCCATTCTTTCCCCCTGTTGCCTTCTTGCATCTGGGTTGAGATGGTAAGGTTATAAAATGCCCACCACTCATCATCTAGCTGCACCTCTCAAGGCTGTCTCTTCTCTTTGCCTGATAGCCAGAAGAGTCAGTTGTGCACCTTGCAATGGTCAAGTGTGTGCTGTTGTATGGGGAAGTACTTTGTCTAGCTGTCTCCCCACCTCAAAACTATTTAATCCAGGAGACCAACAAATAATTAGGGAGCAGAAATTCTGAAAATGCCCTGCTGCTTCCAAGTGGGTAGGATCAGAACCGTGTGCGCCACATCCTACAGCTATGTTTCCCAAACTTGGGTCTCCAGCTGTTTCTGGACTACAGTCCCCATCATCCCTGACCGCTGGTCCAGTTAGTGAGGGATGATGGGAGTTGTAGTCCAAAAAACGGCTGAGGACCCAAGTTTGGGAAACCCTGTTCTACAGGAAAGGATAAATCTCTAGCAGGTGTGCATGGCCTTGCCATCAGAGGGTGGCAGAGGGGAATACTGCATTCAGGATCCCCTCTCCCACTGATGAAGGAAGATCTGCTCTCTGGTGCTGAGAGAGGGGCTATGCAGCGAGACCACCAAATACCCCTCTGGGATCTCGTTAAGGTAGCCGTGCAATCTGCCATTTGCAGGCGCTCCTGGTGAGTGGACAAGGGACAACCACCTGCTGTGTCTACTCCGTTTGCAGGTGGAGGATGAAACCGTTCTGTGCAACATCCCCTACATGGGGGACGAGGTGAAAGAGGAGGATGAAACCTTCATTGAGGAGCTCATTAACAACTATGATGGCAAAGTCCACGGAGAGGAAGGTAATGAGGGCAATAGTTTTCAACAGGGATGTAAGAGGCCATGTGGTGGTGGCTGGTGGACAGGAGGGGAGATTCCTTGAGTTCTTAGCATTTCAATTTTGGAAGAGTCTATCACCCTTACGGACACTACTCTGCTTGCACGTACAGTGGTACCTCTGGTTGCGAACGGGATCCGTTCCAGAGGCCCGTAAGCAACATGAAAAGAGCGCAACCCGCAGTGGTGCGTCTGCGCATGCGCGGGTCACGGTTTGCCACTTCTGCGCATGCGCGTGACACCATTTTGCACATCTGCGCATGCGCAAGTGGAGAAACCTGGAAGTAACCCTTTCCAGTACTTCTGGGTCTCCGCAGGACGTAACCTGAAAGAACGTAACATGAAACGGACGTAACCAGAGGTACCACTGTACTGGATTTGTGTGTCATCGTCGACATTATCATCGTCGTTGTGATGACAGAGAAGCTGCATCTTTTCCACGCTTGAGTATATGCCATCCCACCTTTCGCCTGATTCTCCCATCCAGAAATGCTCTCGACCTCCGTCCTGATCAGCGATGCTGTGTTCCTGGAGCTAGTGGATGCGCTCAATCAGTACTCTGAGGAGGAAGAGGAAGGCCACGATGCTGCGGAAGGCAAACAGGAAGTGGCGAAGGACGAGCTGCCTGTCACCCGGAAGAGGAAGTGGCTTTCCATGGAAGGTAAACCAGTTACCCTCCCAGTATCACCCTCCCCCCCTCCTATTACGGCGCACCATGATGCTGTCAGAACCATAAGGGCCTTGCTTGTTATACGGATTGGAGTACATTTCTGCTAAAATTCACAGCTCTTGTATCACCCCGGAAATGATGTCACCTTATGGAAGCCACCCCACGCAAGTTTCGCTAAATTTGCTAGCATTTTTTGTCACTAGCAAGGCTGCTGCTATTGATCTGAGAAGGAGCAGGTTAAGGGCTGCTGCAAACACTCCACAATTCGTATGCGGAAGTTCCTTTTCTTATAAGAACTAAATTTCAACTTACATGCAGATCAAGGCCGTAAGGTGTGTATTTTGCTGCATGGGAAGCATTGAATGGCTACCTGCACACTATGTACAATAATTCCATGTAACCTGTTTGCTTTGTAGAATAAAATTGTGGGATTCCTCTATCTTACACTTGGCGTATTATCTAATGCTTGTATGAGCATCTGCTTTACTTTTATAGGGTTTTTTCTAACTCTGCTCTGGGCCACTCCTATCTTGGAAGACTCTTTCCAGGAGGGGAATAAAGTGCTTTAATTCAGAAATCACCCCCCTTCCCTCCTTCCCTGTGATGCAGGCAACAAGAAATGTCTGAAGAAGCACTTTCCAAACGACATGATCTTCACTGCTCTTTCGTCAATGTTCCCAGAGAACGGCTTTCCTGAGGATATGAAGGAGAGGTAGCCGTTTTTTATTCTTGACACAGTCTTTTGGCATTTCTAGTCATGGTTTATAAGAGTAGGCGGAGTTATAAATTCCCAGGATCAGTAACTGGAATACAGTGGTGCCTCGCAAGACGAAATGAATTCGTTCCGCGAGTTTTTTCGTCTTGCGGTTCTTTTCGTCTTGCGAAGCACGGTGTCGGAAAAGCTTTGGAAAAGCTTCAAAAATCACCAAAGTCCTCAAAAACCTCAAAAAAGGCTACCACACCGTGTGCTATGAGTTGCTCCTCGAAGTCAAGTTGCAACTGTATTAACGGTTTTAAGAAAAAGGAAACAAACTTGCAAGACGTTTCCGTCTTGCGAAGCAAGCCCATAGGGAAAATCGTCTTGCGAAGCAACTCAAAAAACCAAAAACCCTTTCGTTTTGCGAGTTTTCCGTCTTGCGAGGCATTCGTCTTGCGAGGTACCACTGTACATGGTTTGCACTGCTTAACTTGTGAGTTTCACCCATTGCTTTGCAGTGTAGGTAAAAGGTACCCCTGCCCGTACGGGCCAGTCGTGTCCGACTCTAGGGTTGTGCGCCCACCTCACTTAAGAGGCCGGGGGCCAGCGCCGTCCGGAGAAACTTCCGGGTCATGTGGCTAGCGTGACGAAACTGCTCTGGCGAGCCGGCACCAGCGCAGCACACGGAAACGCCGTTTACCTTCCCGCTATAAAGCGGTACCTATTTATCTACTTGCACTTCGGGGTGCTTTCGAACTGCTAGGTGGGCAGGAGCTGGGACCGAAAGACGGGAGCTCACCCCGCCACGGGGATTTGAACCGCCGACCATACGATCGGCAAGTCCTAGGCACTGAGGTTTTACTCACAGCGCCACCCGCGTCCCTTTGCAGTGTAGGTAGAGATGCTGAATTTAAACCAAGGTTTTCCCCTTAATTACTACATGGAAGTGATCCTGGGGTGTGTGCTGCCTTATTTTGGCCTCACGCCACTGCAGTGTGAGACTCTGCTTGCTTGTCCAATGAACCTTTGAGCAAGATGCTCTGTAGGCCTATGCCCTGCCATGGACTTGGCTTCCTGCGTGCTAAGGTCTGGACCAGGTGGGCTGATCTTTGGGCACTGGGCAGCGGATGAATGTGGTTCATAAAAGGAGCTGGATTAGACGTCTTCTTGGCTCTGCCCTGCTCTAACTCTGTGATCCCAGAATCTGCAGCATAATGAAGATTGTCCAGATGTCTGGAGCTCTCTTGAAGGTGTCCGGTTGTATTCCTGGGCATAGTGCTTTGTGCTTGAGTAACACCAAAAGCGGCATCTGCCTCTTAACAAGGCAACCCTGAAATGGCAGGGTTGAAATGGCGGAAGAATTTTAGAAAGTGGCAGGTGTTTTCAAGTCCGTCACCGATGCAAACTGTCCGTCCACCCAGCTGGCTCCGAGCAGTCCTATCATTTGGAGCACCTTATTGAGTGCCTTCGAGTGACTTTTCTATCCACCCCACTCCCTCCACAGATACAGAGAACTGACAAAAGAGTCTGACCCGAATGTGCTCCCTCCCCAATGCACGCCAAACATCGATGGACCGTGTGCCAAATCTGTTCAGCGTGAGCAGGCCCTGCACTCTTTCCACACTCTCTTCTGCAGGCGCTGCTTCAAGTATGACTGTTTCCTCCATCGTAAGTTTCCGACACAATCCCCGCCTCTCTTTTTTTTTTTAAAGATATTTATTAAAGTTTCACAAAAAAAAGAATCACATTAATAAAAAAGAAGAATTTAAAAATAAAAGGAAAAATGCACAATACAAAATACAAAAAGAAAAAAGAAAAAACAGTTAAAAACAATTCCGTCTTTTCATCACTTCTTTTACATTTACTTATTTCCCGGGCCTCCTCATACCTCCCTCTTTTGTATTCCAATTCAGTTTGTTAGTCCAGCAATTTCTTTCCCTCCTTTGTAATCCCAATCCTTAATCTTAATATATTATAACATTAAATTTTTACCTATTAAAAACCAATTTTTCCATTCTTTTAACCTTTTTAATCCTAATCCTTAATCTTGATATATTTATAACTTTAAAGCCTGTACAGCTAGAAGCCACTTAACTTCAATCCAACATCACTCTAACATTCATTAATTTTGCAATATTTCTGTAAATAATCTTTAAATTTCTTCCAATCTTCTTCCACCGACTCTTCTCCCTGGTCACGGATTCTGCCAGTCATTTCCGCCAATTCCATGTAGTCACAATCCCCGCCTCTCTCACCCCAACCTTTTCTGTTCCGGCTTTCCAATTCAGGGAGAAGCAGTGGCTATTCCAAAGCGGTTACATCCAAGTATTTGAGGTGGCCCAGATGCTCCCTATGACATGGGAAACGTTCCCTAAAGATCTTAGCCAATCTTGTCTTGCCAGGTCCCTAGCAGGATCCAACTTCTCCTCTGTAAATGTATCCATACCCACCATTTGGAATGTGCCTCTGCAAAAAGTTGCCCTAGAGAAATTCCCCACTTGCCTGCTTATCCATTCACCCACCTGTCTACCCCAGAGTGGTTTAACAAAATCTGTAAAACACATGTCGTGATTACAAACCATAATTCATTTGCAGGTGAACATTTCAGTTAAAATTCCTATTGGTTAGCTCTGCGTTTCCCAAACTTGGGTCTCCATCTGTTTTTTTGTTTGTTTCTTTGTTTTGGACTACAGTTCCCATTGTCCCTGACCACTGGTCCCACTAGCTAGGGATGATGGGAGTTGTAGTCCAAAAAAACAGCTGGAGACACAAGTTTGGGAAACCCTGGGTTAGCTCTTGCAATACTAGTGGTAACCTCAGCCAGCCAGGCTCAATTGGGATTATTCATCCATAATGAAACATCGCAAGATTAATTAGCAGCATGTGAAAGACACGAGCAATTCCTCAAGTTCTTTGGGAGGATAGATTTTCTTTCTTAAATGCCCCCTAATCTGCCCCACTCTTGCATTCTTAACGCTGGTGTGCTGGATATGGGTGGGGTTATTACCAAGTTCTCTCAAACTTGTAATAGTAACTTTTATTATTTAGTGCTGGGCTTGGGGTGCTCTCACAGGAAGGGGGAGGGTGGACTTCTGATGAGGATCAGAGCGACAGGTGATCTCGTCAGCTTCTCATTGTAACCCAGACAAAATAACTTCTGTCTTCTAGCTTTTCACGCTACTCCCAACGTTTACAAGAGGAAGAACAGAGAAACCAAAATTGAAATGGAGCCTTGCGGGCCAGAGTGCTTCCTGTGGTTGGTATGTTGGGTAGAGGTTACGTTAGGGTGCGAGAGAGATGTACACTTAGGAAGAAGATATTCTGTTCACTTAGAAGTGAAGAATTGAGGGTGGTATATGTTGGAGCAAAGGGACGCGGGTGGCGCTGTGGGTTAAACCACAGAGCCTAGGACGTGCCGATCAGAAGGTCGGCGGTTCGAATCCCCGCAACGGGGTGAGCTCCCGTTGCTTGGTCCCTGCTCCTGCCAACCTAGCAGTTCGAAAGCACGTCAAAGTGCAAGTAGATAACTAGGTACCACTCCGGCGGGAAGGTAAACAGCGTTTCGTGCGCTGCTCTGGTTCTCCAGAAGCGGCTTAGTCATGCTGGCCACATGACCCGGAAGCTGTACGCCAGCTCCCTCGGCCAATAAAGCAAGATGAGCGCTGCAACCCCAGAGTCAGCCACGACTGGACCTAATGGTCAGGGGTCCCTTTATCTTTACCTTTATGTTGGAGCAAAAAAAAAAGAGAGGGGAATTCTTTAGCACCTTTTAAGGCTAGCACATTTATTGGACCGCAATCCACTCATTAGAGTTAGCACTATTCGTTCTCTCTGTCTTATGCACACACACATTGACAGAGAGAGACAAATGATAGTCTGTGAGAATTTCTGTGTAAACCTTGAATGTATACAAGATAAGTGTAGCAGCCATTCACAGCAGCAACAAGTGACGATAACACAGTCATCCTTGGTTTGTTGTGCTGGTTAACACCTGTAAGTGGGAAATGAAACTGTTGCCTCCATTCTGACCTGAATGAATAGGATCAAATTTCCTGATCAGTTCCAAGTAATGCCAGAGTCTCCCTTATTCTTTTGTTGAAGAATGGCAGCTTGTAAGGCCAGCACCAGAATGTCTTGGGAGAGTGTTAAGTTCTCCGGGTGGTTTCCGAATGTTTGTTTTATTTACTTTTATTTAAAAGCTCTGTTCTTTAGCTACAAAAGGCTCACAATGTGGCTTACAAAAATCACTAGTAAGCAAGCCCTTTTATGTCAGATTGGCATCCATTGCCTGTTTGTTCTGTGTGTAGAATATAGAAGCATTATTGGCAAATAATTGCTAATGGCAGAACATTTCAAATTCCCCACCCCCAGCTCTCTGATACTGACCTGAAACCCACCGTTCTTCTTCAACAACAGAAACTTCAAAGGCAGGTGCTAGCCTGATCCTGCTAGCAAGGGATGATGGGAGTTGTAGTCCAATAACAGCTGGGGGCCCAAATTTGAGATACGCAGCACTAGGGAATCCCCATGTCTCTGTGTGGACTCTTCTAATGAAGATTTGCTTATAGGAGGGAGCCAAGGAGTTTGCTGTGTTGCACAACCCGCGCTCCAAGTGCTCTGGACGACGTCGCCGCAGGCATCTCACACTCAATAACACTTCCAGCGCTTCCGCCTCCACGAGCAACGAAGCGAAAGAAGGCGATAGCGACCGAGACACGGGCAATGACTGGGCCTCCAGTTCCTCTGGTACTTGACAGATCCTCTCATTGCCCTATGGGAAGGGTGTGTGTGTGTGTGTGTGCAGGAGTTGCAGGAATCGTGGCCGCCAGCAGTTCCCGCTGAGCAAGATTTTCCTGTGCTTCTTGGGGTTGCTGGTTAAACAGATATAAGGAGACGCACAGCCTGCTGTTTTCAAGGCAGAGTTCCTCCAGAATTCACTGTATTTTTCGCTCCATAAGATGCACCTGACCATAAGATGCACCTAGTTTTTAGAGGGGGACTGCAAGGGAAAAAAGATTCTTTAAAGGGAGCGCAGAGCAGAGCCTATATGCATCCCAGGCTCTGCTCAGCGCTCCCTTTCATGAGCCGCCTGGAGCGTGTGTGCGGCTCTTGGGGGCTGTCAGGGAACTGCCATCAGTGCCGAAGGGAGAGAGAGAGCTCCAGAGGGATCCCAGAGAGCATCACGGGATTGGGAGAGGCAGCCCATCTTCTGGGGAAGGGAATCAGCTCAGCTCCAGTGGAGAAGGGGGGCAGATGGGGGAATCTGAGAGGGAGTCACATGACTCCTTGCCTGGGACCAGTGGTGGGAGGAAGGGTCCTCCGCTGCCTACGCCTTCCTTGCGCAGAAGGCTTCCGCGCAGGGAAAGTAGGAGGCGACTGGGCGTGAAAGAACTTCTTTGCTGGAAGAAGTTTAAGAAACGGCCACTGACGGATTCTGCCAGCGATTGAGACAGCCACGGGTGAGTGGCTGTCCGGACAGAAAAGGTTCACTTAGGCAACCCAGCCAGGTGTGGGCACCGGCTTACGCACGAGCAACCCCTTGAACCATTACAGGGGCTTTTCCCCGAGGAGGGAGAAGGGCAGCCTGTGCTCTGTCCCTTCCCCCACCTCCCGCAAGAGCCGCATGCTAAGCCAGAACAGCTAGTGGGATCGCTGTGCAGCTGGCTGTCCTGGCTTATGGGATAGCCATGTGCAGCCTCTCCCACGCAGTGGGATGAAGGCTCCCCCAAGAGCTGCGCTCCCTTTAAAGAGCTGCCTGGAGCGTGTGTGCGGCTCTTCGGGGCTTTTCCCCGAGGAGGGAGAAGGGCAGCCCATCAGTCCCTTGATCACGCGGCTCTTTAAAGGGAGTGCTGAGCAGAGCCTCCCGCCTGCATTCGCTCCATAAGACGCACACACACTTCCCCTTTCTTTTTAGGAGGGGGAAAGTGCATCTTATAGAGTGAAAAATACAGTACTTCCAAACAGAGCTTAATCCCAGAACCTGCTTTCTGCGTCCAGGTTCAAGCCTGGAGTGGGGTTAGAGATAAAAGCATCTGATAAAGGCCTACTTTTTTTTTTGAGGATTGTCCCGCGGCAAAAGGGACCAGTAGCTCCCTTGCAGCTTGCTTTGTTAGGCGGATTCTCTTCCAACCTTTTGTGTTTGTTCTCATGTTGCTCTAGAGGCAAACTCACGTTGCCAGACCCCAACTAAGCCGAAGCTGAGCCCTGCCTCTTCGCAGCCCTTCGTGGCTGACATGCCGCTGGAGCCTGTCGAGTGGACCGGAGCCGAGGAGTCCCTCTTCCGCGTCTTCCACGGGACTTACTTCAACAACTTCTGCTCAATCTCTCGGCTCCTGGGAACCAAGACCTGCAAGCAGGTATGGTGGACCTCTGGGTGGCTGGGAAGAGCAGACCGGCAGCAGAACCAGGAATTGCATGTGCAAATTCCTGACGCCGAGAGTCCTTTGAACGAGCTGCGTTTCTCTCCTGGCAGGTCTTTCAGTTTGCAGTAAAGGAGTCCTTGATCATGAAGCTGCCCATGAATGAGCTCTTGAATCCTTCCCAGAAGAAGAAGAGGAAGCACAGGTGTGTGGCCAGGACAGCCTGTCCAGTAGGAGGCTCATGAGGAAGTCCCACGTAAAAATAGTTCCATTGGGCTACAGAATATAGTTGCCCCTTGATGAAGCCTATGGCGGGGCGGGGATTGCCCAGGACAAATGAATCCCTAGCTGTTGTTTCTGCTTTTCCACACATATTGAGGAAAGGGGTCAAAGATCTAAGATGTGGCTGCTTCATGCCCACACCCCTCTCTGAGTGTTGTTTGGCTGGAAAGCCCCCTGCCGCCCATATTGCTGTTCCCCCGGCTCCCAGTTCCTCGGGGAAGGATGTGTCAGGGAAGATCAGGATAGAAGCTACTGAGCCTTGGGGATTCAGCATGGTGTGTCATCAGGATTAAAACCGGGCGTGGCGATCACACAGGGTCCCTGGACGTTTCACCGTCTATTGATCCCTGTGCCACCACTTTATTTCCCACTGCCACCACCCAGGCCCTACCTGGTACAATACTGAGTCCAGTTAAATTGGAACATAAACTTTTGTTTATTTATTGCAGTTTAACAAGCGTGTGGTTTCATAAACGGTAGCAGTCAATTACGTTCATTGGGTGCCTATCCAGACCTATAACTTCCGCTACCTGCTCTCACTCACTAAACCAACTCTCCTATATTTACTTGTCTGCCTAGCCCCTAACTGTTCCTGACTCAGCCTATTTTGTTACACTAACTCAACCTACCCACAACTCTAGCCCAATTCACTCCCACTCCAACCAACCACCCAACTCCCAACGAACACCACCCTTTGCCCCTCCCAGAGCTGGTTTTATAGTCCCTCTGGCTCCACCCCCTGGGTTCTGATAGGGTAACCTGTTTAACTATTTCACCTCCAGCACTTTCATATGTTAACGTCACACTGGGGCATTATTTTCTCTCTCCTCTCTCCCCCTGCCCCTGTCTCCAACAAAGGCTCTGGGCTGCTCACTGTCGGAAGATCCAACTTAAAAAAGGTACTGTGCATTCTCCCCCAACAATGTCCCCATGTGATTTTCTGCCCAACTGGAAATTTGGGGGGGGGGGTCCAGAATGTCAACAGGCACCCGGTTTTGCCATGCCTGTCGTCTTTCGTGTTTGAATCTCGAACAGAATCTCCTTGTCGCTTCCCCTAAGGCAGTGCCATTCAAGTCAGAGCAGGTATTCCCTCATTGCCCTTCGTGTTATTTAAAGAAAAGCCCTTAACGGGGAAGTTATGGTTGCCAAGGTCTCCCGCCCCGACCTGGCCACAGCGATCCATGCGACGGTCATCTCCAGGCTTGACTACTGTAATTCGCTCTACGCGGGGCTGCCCTTGAAGCTGTCCCAGAAATTCCAGCGGGTACAGAATGCTGCAGCGAGGCTCCTCACGGGGTCTCTGCCATGGGAGCATATTCACCCAGTGCTTTTCCAGCTGCACTGGCTCCCGGTGGAGTACAGGGTCAGATTTAAGGTGCTGGTTTTGACCTTTAAAGCCCTTCACGGCCTAGGACCCTCGTACCTACGGGACCGCCTCTCCCGGTATGCCCCACGGAGAGCCTCAAGGTCCATAAATAGCAACACCCTTGTGGTCCTGGGCCCTAAGGAAGTTAGATTGGCTTCAACCAGAGCCAGGGCCTTTTCAACTCTGGCTCCGGTCTGGTGGAACGCTCTGCCTCACGAGACCAGGGCCCTGCAGGATCTGATTTCTTTCCGCAGGGCCTGTAAGACAGAGTTGTTCCGCCTGGCCTTTGGCTTGGAGCCAATTTGATTCCCTCCCTCCCTCTCTTTCTTTTTTCTTTTCCTTCTCCCTCTGCGATGAGGCTACATTTTAATATTTTAATGTTTCAATATTTTAATGTTGTATTTTTTAATTTTGTTTTTAAGTTGTAATCATTTAACTTGTTTTTATTATTGCTTGTAAGCCGCTCTCAGCCCGGCCTTGGCTGGGGAGGGCGGGGTATAAATAAAAATTATTATTATTATTATTATTATTATTATTATTATAAAAGCGTAGCCTCTTGTTGTTCAAGCCCTATTCTAGCGCTGGGTGAAGCTGAGCGTGGCCCTCTGCGTGTGGGGCACACTGTCTGTTGGGGGTCTCCTGTCTGTCTGACCCTCAAACTTCCACGGGGCTCAGCTCACAGCTTCCCCCTCTTTCTCTTTGTGCAGACAGCTCCTCCACTCAGGTGTACAACTACCAGCCCTGCGACCACCCGGACCACCCTTGCGACAGCTCCTGCCCATGCATCGTGACCCAGAATTTCTGCGAGAAGTTTTGCCAGTGCAATCCCGACTGTAAGGGGCGAGGCACTAGGCCAGGCCGGAAATTCCTGGCGCGTGGCGTTCCAGGAAGAGTGGGCAGGCACTCGGCCTCATGTGGGTTTGTTTTCCGTCTTTCTCGTGGCGCGTGAGTCCCTTTGAAATGTGTCTCTGTTGTTTCCTCCCGCAAGGCCAGAACCGTTTCCCAGGCTGCCGGTGCAAAACGCAGTGCAACACCAAGCAGTGCCCGTGCTACCTGGCGGTCCGAGAGTGTGACCCGGACCTCTGCCTGACCTGCGGCGCCTCGGAGCACTGGGAATCTAAGGTGGTCTCCTGCAAGAACTGCAGCATCCAGCGGGGTCTTAAGAAGGTATATCTCTGTTCAAAGAGTGGGGAGGAGAGAGAAGGTTAGTCGAGATTGCATGCTGTGGGTTGGTGTGGATATTTGATGTGGATATTTGAATTTGCTGTGGAAGGGGTGGGGGCGGAACGGGGAAAGCCTGCATAGGAATTCTGTGCAACTGATGTATTTTGCATAACTCCTTTTGCTTCTGCTAGCCATCGGGAGGAGCAAGAAGTAATGACCAATGCTCAACCCCAAGTATTTCTCATTATTTCTCGCTCCTCCCCATCGCTAGCGGAAGCAAACTGAGCTACGCAAAATAGATCAGTTGCACAGACTGATGTGTTTTGCGTAACTCGTTTGCTTCCGCTAGCCATGGGGAGGAGCAAGCGGAAGCAAACAGGCCACTGTAAACACTTCAACTCTTTGGCAGGTCTTAAATAGCTCTTGTAATGTTACATAGACTTTGGATACGATGGAGGAATGGAAAAACAGGAGGATTTATAATAATGCAGTTGAAAAAGTTAACTACAGAACCCACAGAAGGGAGGAGGGAAGTGTTGAGATTCGGAGGAATCTTGTGTAATTATTATTTGCGGTTTTGAGCGTGAATGAATTTGTAAAAACCACTTAAAAACAAAGAAGAGAAATGCTCAACCCCAATGCCATTCTTTAATGGGAATGCTAAGTAAGTTTCACAGCAACACTGGGCTTATTTCCGCAGCCGTAAGGGCCAAGCAGCTTGCTTTTCCGAAGGGGATCCTCTGAGCATTGCTGCTCCGGGCTCAGAGCACCAACAGATTGGGAGCTTTGTGTTAGAGCAGGCTTCCTCAACCCCGGCCCTCCAGATGTTTTGAGACTACAGTTCCCATCCTCCCTGACCACTGGTCCTGCTAGCTAGGGATGATGGGAGTTGTAGTCCCAAACATCTGGAGGGCCGAGGTTGAGGAAGCCTGCATTAGAGCATCAACGGATTGTGGGTCTTTGAAGGACAGGCATCTTCCAGAACGGATGTGGGTAGTGGATAACGGATGTGTTGAAGGGGGCCTGGAGTACCTATTTGGTCCCTCCCAGCCCTCTGAGTCCCTGGGTCAGTGTGGCCTGCCGCCACTTTCCCAGGGACCCGGCAGGGCAGGCTGAGGCACCTTCCATCTCTCCTCCTCTTAGCACCTGCTGCTCGCCCCATCGGATGTTGCCGGGTGGGGAACCTTCATCAAGGAGGCGGTGCAGAAGAATGAATTTATCTCTGAGTACTGCGGGGAGGTGAGTTGGGAGGCAGGATGTGGCATGGGAGCTCCAAATTCCTCTCTGGCGCGGCCTTCCTATGCTCTGTTGGTGGTGGAGGGGGTGGGGCAGCAAATCAAAGATTTCTTGGCATCCCACCTCCATAATCTCGTAAGGCGGGAAAGGGACTTCGTGGAGGAAGCGCAGCTTTCTTTGGTCAGGTCTGGCGTTGGATGGGAAACCTGTGCAATTGTCAAATCCTTCCCCAAAGTGCGTTTTGTGGCTAGCTCTGGTTTTGCCGTACCCCCATAGCCCAAAGGCTAAGATGAGGCAGCTGGAAATTGCCTACCATTGGATTTTGGGGGCCCTTCCGGGGTCAGCAGTCCTTCTAAGTAATGGCACCTGGGGCTTGAAGATCCAGGCAGACAGCCTCTGCGTTTGTGATCATTTGTGGCCAGCTGACTTGATGCTATTCTCTCAAACTCTTAGGGGAGGGGGGATATTGTAACGCATAGGTAGTGGTCTTTGCCATTCTACGGGAAAGTGAGGCTGAGCTAGGGTTAGGTGCTCTCTTCTCCTCCATGACTATACAGTGGTACCTTGGAAGTCGAACGGAATCCTTTTGACTTCCAAAACGTTTGGGAACCAAGGCGCAGCTTCCGATTGGCCGCAGGAAGCTCCTGCAGCCAATCTGAAGCCGCGTCAGACGTTCAGGTTCCAAAGAACGTTTGCAAACCGGAACACTCATTTCCGGGTTTGCGGCATTTGGGAGCCAAAACATTTGACTCGCAAGGCGTTCGGGATCCAAGGTACGACTGTATTAGCTCCCCCGCTGTGCTGTTTCTTGCAGGGAATGTATGCTGGTCTTTTTCCGCTTTGGGGGGGCTCTTGTCTGCCCGATCTAGGGGTTCTTTGCAGGAGGTTGATCCCTGTAACAACCCTATCTGCTTGCTTGACAGGATCTGACTTGGTCTCCTTTTGCCCACTCACTGGCTTTTATCTATTGTCCTTCCTTCCTTGCTTGCTTCAGCTCATCTCTCAAGATGAGGCTGACCGACGTGGGAAGGTCTATGACAAGTACATGTCCAGCTTCCTCTTCAACCTCAATAACGGTAACTGACCGCGTCGGATCAGTGGCACAATCCTGAGTAACGGAAGGGGATGGGGGGAAGCAATTTGCATGGTAGTGGCAATGGGGGAACCCCTCCCCCCAAAAAACCCAGCCCTTCTGCTTGGTTTGGAGAGAGGCAATTCAGCTTTCTCAATAGGTCCCAGTAGCGTCTGTGGTCTCTTTAGCTCTGCTTTTCTTCCCCGGACAGATTTCGTTGTTGACGCCACCCGGAAAGGCAACAAAATCCGGTTTGCAAACCACTCCGTCAACCCCAACTGTTACGCCAAAGGTAAGATGAGTGGCTCAGCGACTGTTCTGTGGGAGCAGAATAGCCCCTTGGTGTCTTTCTCATCCCCGCCCCCCATAAATAAATAAAGCAGACATGGTAGGGAATGCATTTTTAAATAATCAGGTCAGATAAAGAGGACCACAGCAAAGCGGTTCTGTAGTCAAAACCCCCAGAAATGTGGCTGCAGGTTTTTGAAAGTAGAAATCTTTGGTAGAATTGGTTTTCCTGGAAGGGGGAGGTTTTGAGCACAGATAATAATAATAATAATAAATTTTTATTTATACCCCGCCCTTTCCAGTTCGAAAACCGGGCTCAGGGCGGCTAACAACAAATTTAAAACACTTAATTATAAAAGCAACATAAAATACAGTATAAAAACATGAATAACAATAAAATTCAAAAATCAATTTAGGGGAAATAAGTATTAGATAATCCCCAGGGCTAGCTGGCTGAATTGGTCCTACTTGAGCCAGCGAGGAAGCCAGGGGAGAATTAGTTGTGGGATCCCAGAGCGGGTGATCTTCATAAAAGGGGAGGGGGAGGGAAGGGAAATAAAAGATCAGGCTGAATTCAAATTAAAGGCCAGGCGGAATAGCTCTGTCTTACAGACCCGACGGAAGGAGGTTAAATCCTGAAGGGCCCTAGTCTCATGGGACAGAGCATTCCATCAGGTCAGAGCCATCACTGAAAAGGCCCTGGTGGAGGATAGTCTGACTTCCTTAGGGCCCGGGACCTCTAAACTATGGTTGTTCATGGACCTTAAGGTCCTCTGCGGGGCATACCAGGAGAGGCGGTCCCGTAGATACGAGGGCCCTATCAGGGATTCTGGGGGAAAAGGGAGTAACATCCTGCAGCTGTGGGGGAGAAACAAGAAGCTTAGATGGGATGAAGGCTCAGTGTCTGAAAGCCCTAATTCAGAAACTGCTGGAAGTCACTCACTTCACTGAGTGCCTCTTGCAAAATCCAGAATGGCAGAAAGATAATGATAGCTGTTGGCTGTCTAATGAATTTAAGAAATAGATCCTAGCGTTCAGTAAAAGCTTTTGGGTTTCTAGTCTTCGTAAATAAAATGGGGGGGGGGGGTTGGATTAACCAGTTACTGTTGTCTATGCCAGTTTGATGCTTATGTGCAAAAGTAGATTCTGGCTGTGAAGATACCATCTGGAACCTTCATCCCAAGTTTTGCTGTGTCTTAGGAAGTAACGTGAACTCGGGACCACGTATGTGGATGGTTGGTGGGCGGCCGGGACCCTGAGGAGCTGGGGGGGGGAGGGAGGGAGGAGCGATTGTCCTACATTGATGTGGCCTTGCAACTGACGCGCTCCCTCTCTTGCTCTGACTCAGTGGTCATGGTGAACGGGGACCACCGCATTGGGATCTTTGCCAAGAGAGCAATCCAGGCCGGTGAAGAACTCTTTTTCGATTACAGGTGAGAGTGCGTGCGACAGGGAAGGCGCGCAAGCTTTTTAGCTCCGGGAGGTTCTGAGAAGTTGCGGAGGAAAGTCCACGTTGCTTTCTCTTCTCCGCAGGTACAGCCAGGCAGACGCGCTCAAATACGTTGGCATAGAAAGAGAAGGCGAAATAATCTAGCCGTGCTCCCAGCAAGCATCGCCACACCCTATCCATGCTGCTTCCCTTGTTGCTGTGTGTGTCGTGAGCGCTTCATTCCATCCAGGTCCCTCTTCAGAGAAGGAAAGGAGGAGCAGGAGAGGCCCACAAACGTCCTACAGAAGTGAGATTCTGACTTCCAAGGCCTGAGCTGGGGAGCACTTCTCAGTTACCGTTGGAGGAAAATTCAGAGGTGCTGAAAAGGCGTTTGAGCGCTGCCCCGTGCAGAATGAACCTGGGGTTGGGACGCTGGGCTTTGTGGACTCTGTTGGTCTTTTGCAGGGAAGCCTGGTTTGAGCTGCAGGAAGTATTATTTTCCTCTGGCTGCCCCCTACCTTCTCTGCAGGCAAGAGCAACACAAGCGAGAACCCCACCTGCAGGGAAGGATGGGCCGTGAAGTGCTAAGCACAGGAGGTCATTGGAGCAAGGAATTTGTATAGGCTAAGGAGCTGTAGTTAAAAGCAAGGAGCATGGGCACATAGAGATGTGGGCAGAAAGGTGAGGAGGAGTGTTTGGGGCAGGTAAAGTGGGTCAGTAAGATGCGGCAGAAGGTTGTAGGAGGCATCAGGGCATGGGAGACAAGGCGCAGACGCCATCGGCTCTGGTTTGGGTCTCCCATGGTGGTGATTTGACCTCTTTTGTTGGTTGCATTAGGGTGTAATGGGGCTTCTCCTCCCTGGCCATAATCAGTTCTCTTCCATCCCGTCAGTATGTGGTAGATATTGGGAGACGGGAAGTACAAAGCATTCTCAGAGTCCAGAGGAAGCCCCGGTTGTTTTCAGTCTTGCCAGGCTGAACCAAGAGTCCCTGCCAGTAGCGACAAAGCGACTGCACAGAATGGTGCTGCAGCTGCGCTGCCCAAGACCCGCTGTTTTTGAGAAATGACTCTGTGGCTGCAATCCTGCAGGATTAATTCCCCCAGAGTCTCGTGAGCAATTCTCCCATCGCCTCTGAAGCAAGGAAGTTGCTTATTCATCATCTGTCCTCTCCCAAGCCCTCCAGCAGAATCTCAGGCCCTGCAGCACTGGCAACACTCCACATTTGCTGAGTTCACGTTTTTGGTCAGACTCTACCCCTTTAAGCTTTTTTAAATAAATAAGTGAATGAATGAATAAATCAGCACCTTTGAAGCTGCAGGAGGTTTCATGCAAGGGATGTTTGGTGGTACATGTCCCAGCTAGAATGAAACCTTACGAAATGCTGTTTCAGGGATGGTGTCGGGACTACAACTCCCATCTGCCCCTTCCATCGTGACCAGGGATGATGGGATGTGTAGTCTGTTCCTGACCAAATTCCTCTCCCTCAGAAATCAGGATTTCCCCCTGCCTATCGATGTACAAAACAAACAAGTTAGCATGCACTTTAGAATAATTTGCTCCACCAAGGGTAGGCCGCAGAGAGCTGGGCTCTCTGTGAGCTGTCGAGGGTGGAAAGCTGAGTCGATGGCGTGAATTACTGTAAGGGCTGAATCCTCATCAGCTCCGGCAGTAATAATAGCCAGCTTTTCCTGCTGTTGAGGTTATTTGCAGGCACCAGCAGAAGACGAGATGTTCTTCTCAAAGTTTGGCATAGCAGCTGCTGCGTGTGACAGTCTTGTCCATTTAGAGGTGGCGAAAGACGTTTTACACTATGGGGCTGGGTTTCGTATTAGTAGTATGCAGAGCTTTTGAATTCTACATAATTATCTCCTGGAGCATCAGGGAGCGTTTTCTTACTACCTGCAAAGAGCAACATTTGGCCTAGTCTGAAGGATTTTCAGCCATTTCAGATCAAGAGAGCTGCCTAATTGTAGAAGCTCCTGCATTTATCCCAAGTCGAACACTCTTTGAAAGGGTTCATTGACCAAATCCCTTTTCCTGCCTGTCCCTTGGCCTACATTTGACATGTAGAGTAATACTATGGATAGTGTATAAACATGCGTAGAGTGCGTTTTCTCCCGTATAGCTATAACCTTCCCTCTGTCATCTGGGATCAGGGCTTTCCAGGCAGGGGGGCTGCGATTGCTGGACCGCCTAGACTTCCCAAATCTTTCTCGGAAATTAATCACAGAAAGAACTAAGCAGCAGTGACTGCGCCCCTTTCCCTGTTGCTCATTGTTCCCCAGCACCTGAATACTCGTGGTGGCGGGGAAACAAGGACATCTATCACACACATAGTCGCTCAAACCATTTTACTGTGCTTCCCAACACGAATATTGATTCTGTTGTGAGAAAAGGAGATCCAGTAGCTGTCAGCTTGCAGTCCTCCTCCTCTCCCTGGCTGTTGCTCATACAGGACCCTCCACAGCAGCCCTTATCTGTAAAAATGCGCAGAAACTGACTAATTGTGATGGGAGCTTTCTGGGGCAGCAGCCTGCTTCCGAGATTACATGCGTGCGCGCTGGATGCCGAAGTTAATAAAAGAACTCCTCGATGCATTAAATCAGGGTTTCCCAAGCTTGGGTCTCCAGCTGTTTTTGGACTACAACTCCCATCATCCCTAGCTATCAGGACCAGCGGTCAGGGATGATGGGAATTGTAGTCCCAAAACAGCTGGAGGGCCAGGTTTGGGAAACACTGTGTTAAATGCTGCCTAAAGCCATGAAGGAGGCTAGCGTTCGGATTGCTATCGGCATAGCAGCAAGTCATTTTTGGTAGCAGGGAAGGTGGAATTGGAGTGTGAGATTAGCTGTGGGGTTGTAGCTAAATAAAATAGATGCAAATGCACTTTCCCACCTCAGCTACCTCTGCACCCAACTTTAGATTAAGGAGAATATGGTTCCTGGGGCAGACTGCAGTGGGAAGGTCTGCAACTCTCTGATTTGACCAATGGCTTGAAGTGCCAAACTGAGCTGCTGCCTTTCTGAAAGGAGCTATCCAGTGCTGAACCAGCAATTGGTTTTAAGGTGATGCAAGTTTTAATACTTTGCTAGGGGCTGGCTGGGCCTTTAGTAACAGGCGCTTCATCTGCTCATCTCCGTTGCAAAAGTACCTTAACCCATAAAAAGGCATTGTTTGTGCAGCTGTTTGGGTGTTTGGACCTCACATCCATAGTGCATTCTGTTCCCTCTTATAATGCAAGCCTGTATCGCTTGACACTTTTGAGGCACGGCACAGAGGTTGGCCGGGGCAGAGGCCTCCAGTCCCCTCCCAGAACATTTATAGAGTGGTAACAAGAGCAGGTTTAGCATTGTGGACTTGTGGACTTGTATGCTTACTTCCACCCCCCACCCACAACACAACACAACACACACCAAAAGGAAGTTTAATGGAACTGCTCTTGTGTTGGAGAAGTGGTGGCGGGGCAGAGCAGTTTCTCTCAAAGCCACTCTTGCCTTGGCTTCTTCCTCCCAACTCCTCTGGCTGCTTGTGTCTCTGTGCTTTGCTGCTGGCAACTTATGTGCACTTTATATATTATGGCTTGTAAGAGTTTTGTCTTAATAAAGTTGTAGTGACTGCTGAGTTAAGTCTGCCTCTTTTCCAGCCTGCCTGGGGACAGTAAGCTGGAGTGACCGTTTGTCTGACCCGGGGAGTCGGGGCCTTTGTTCAGCCTGCGGGAAAAAGTTGATAGAGCAGTCGTTGGGATACTTACCTCTCTGCGCAGCATGTGGTCCTCTCCATCCAAGCAAGGAGGCAGTATTAGCACAGGCCAAGGGCAGGCAAAAACACTTGAGGGCGAAGAGCAAGGGTGTTTGGGTCCCAAATAAGAGAGATCTGGTCTAAACCCACCCCCACCCCCCCGGCACTTCCCACACCCTCAGGAGACCGAGGGACACAACCGTACATGCATGTTTCGAGATGACAGCACTGTAACTGAGTAACGCATATACAACTTGAGATACACACGCATAGAATTGTTGAGTTGGAAGGGACCCTGAGAATCATCCCCGTGACATTTGCGTAGGGCAGCGTTCCCCAAACTTGGGTCTCAGCAGTTTTTTAGACTACGCTTCCCATCACCCCGATCATCTTGCTAGCTAGGGATGATGGGAGTTGTAGTCCAAAAACAGCTGGAGACCCAAGTATGGGAAACACTGGTATATAGAGTCTCACAGCAGAGGGGGAAAGACAAAAAAAAAGTGGGGTGTGATGATGTGCTTTCTACTTTGTTTTGTATTGCGCTTGTGGTTTGTGTCTCTGAAAATGCTTGCCTCACGAAGTCAGAGGTACCCAAAGGAATGTTTCATCTCAGTCAGCCTACAAATAAAGGCCCATAAGAGGGGGGGGGGGAGCCCATATTAAGACAGTGCCTTTATTAAGCTGACTGAAATGTCATGAACTGGTGTGCAAGCTTTTGATTTCCCTAGGCTAGATGTCAATGAAAAGCAATGACAAACCTAGACAGCATCTTAAAAAGCAGAGACATCACCTTGCTAACAAAGGTCCGTATAGTTAAAGCTATGGTTTTCCCAGTAGTGATGTTATGGTAGTGAGAGCTGGACCATAAAGAAGGCTGATCGCCGAAGAATTGATGCTTTTGAATTATGGTGCTGGAGGAGACTCTTGAGAGTCCCATGGACTGCAAGAAGATCAAACCTATCCATTCTTAAGGAAATCAGCCCTGAGTGCTCACTGGAAGGACAGATCCTGAAGCTGAGGCTCCAATACTTTGGCCACCTCATGAGAAGACTCCCTGGAAAAGACCCTGATGTTGGGGAAGATGGAGGGCATAAGGAGAAGGGAGCGACAGAGGATGGGATGGTTGGACAGTGTTCTCGAAGCTACCAGCATGAGTTTGACCAAACTGCAGGAGGCAGTGGAAGACAGGAGTGCCTGGCGTGCTCTAGTCCAGGGGGTGACGAAGAGTCGGACATGACTAAACGACTAGACAACAACACCACTAGATGGTAAGAAAAAATCCAATGAGAGAGAAAGCAGGAGGGAAAGAGAAAAGTGGAAGGTGTGGGCATTTGGTAAGAGTCTTGAGGTGGCATGGTGGAGTGGCAACATTAGAAACAGAGATATGAAAGTTGGAGCTAAATGGCACCTTCAACCTAGGTTCTGGGCACAACAACAGAATGTCTAGGTGAGCCTTTTCTTTATAACAAGAATACAAAGCTGAGAATGAAGGAACTGCAGCTAAAATATCATGTTCATTTTTCACATGGTCTAGTCCTTCCCCTGCCCACCCCCCTAATATTCTTAAGAGGGTCTCTCTTCCAGTCTTCAGAGAGTAGCTGGAAGTGGGGAGGCAGAAAAAGGTCCTCCTTTCCTTCCACTCTGCAGTTTTAATCTGAAATCTTGGGCTCAGTACTGCGCCCAGAGCTCAGAAACTGCTCACGTTAACGAAATTCCCTGTCGCAAAACACGCCTAGAACAATGGGAGTTTTGACCGTTGGGGGGAAGTAGCAGACATTTTGCACAAATCAGGATGCATCCAGGCCGCCTGGGAAGAGGAAACGCATTTACAACTACGGGTGATTCCATCCTCTCTTCAACACTTGATGAATTTTCATGAGGACCTTTTTTAAAAATAAAAATAGGTACAAGTTGCAGCAGAAAAGGGAAGAACAGACTTTGAAGACTGGGGGGAAAGAGAAACTGAAATATAGACTCCCTCCCACCCTCCCCTGCTTGTGGGTTGCTGGTGTTGTTTTTTTTAACTATTAACTTGATGAAGAGTTCTGGGGAAACCGAGAGCTTGCATGCTATTTTGTGACATTTTGGTCAGCTTAAGAAAGCTGTTGCCTTAATGCAGAGTTCGGGGCAAGGGGTGCCCATCATTCTAGTGTTAGCTGTAGGAGCCAAGGTCTCTTCACCCTGTTATTCACCATAGGAGCCACACATAGGAGCTGGCCTTTGCGACAAACGATGCCTGTTCGGGTTTTATGTGTTGTGAGATCCGATTGCCTTGCATAGCTAGGGCAGCTCCGGCCGGTTTCGCTGCTGCCGTTCTCACCCCAGCACGTCGATTCTCTATGTGCAAAAGGAACGTGAGTCTAGAGCAGGAACTTTGCAGCAGTGGAGATTTTGAACCATCCTAACACACCCTCGGGACGCAGGTGGCGCTGTGGGTTAAACCACAGAGCCTAGGACTTGCCGATCAGAAGGTCGGCTGTTCGAATCCCCGCGACAGGGTGAGCTCCCGTTGCTCGGTCCCTGCTCCTGCCAACCTAGCAGTTCAAAAGCATGTCAAAGTACAAGTAGATAAATAGGTACCGCTCTGGCGGGAAGGTAAACGGCGTTTCCGTGCACTGCTCTGGTTCGCCAGAAGCAGCTTAGTCATGCTGGCCACATGGCCCGGAAGCTGTACACCGGCTCCCTCGGCCAATAAAGCGAGATGAGAGTCACAACCCCAAAGTCGGTCATGACTGGACCTAATGGTCAGGGGTCCCTTTACCTTTAACACACCCTCATTGATTGCACCACATGGCTGTACAGTGGTACCTCGGGTTACATACACTTCAGGTTACATACGCTTCAGGTTACAGACTCCGGATGAGAACAGAACTCGTGCTCTGGCGTCGCGGCGGCAGCAGGAGGCCCCATTAGCTAAAGTGGTGCTTCAGGTTAAGAACAGTTTCACGTTAAGAACAGACCTCCGGAATGAATTAAGTACTTAACCCAAGGTACCACTGTAGTTACAATCCTGGTGGTTGCTTGGACTAAGCCTGCAGCCTTTCTCAACCTGTGGGTCCCCAGATGTTGTTGAATCACAACTCCCATCACCCCTAGCTAGCAAGGCCAGAGCTCAGGGATGATGGGCGTTGTAGTCCAACATCTGGGAACCCACAGGTTGAGAACCGCTGGAGGGCTGCCTGTTAAAACTCAATTCATAATTTAGATACTTTTGAACAACAGCCTTCACACCATCACCTCCCCACAAAATGACACAGGATCACGTCGTCATCGCCCTGACTTAACTTTCTTTACATTTATTTATTTAGGTAACCTTCACGTTTTGTCCAGACAAACAGCTCCTTAGAAAAAATAAACCGCCCAAGAATAGCCCTGGGCTTTTGGATAAAATAAATCCATTTTGCTTCTGCTACACAGTTTTTATCTTCTTAACATTTCACGAGTGAACTTAGCTTTTCAAAAGGTAGGGGGAGGAAGAGGGTCGGAAGAGTTACCCAAGAGCAAAACCTCCTTCCCCGAAGTAGCAAACTACAGACCACACAGACGACATCACTTCACTTGAAAAAACAGAACATCAGACTTCTGCTTTTGTGTTTTTTATACAAACCGATAGAATAAAAAAACTAGTCTGTCTAATAACCCACAACTAAAAGGGAAGAAGGGAAGGTAGAAAGAATCTTAAAATTCTCAAAACCCTGATTTACGAAAGCAGCAAAGTGGTAGCAAAGTGCGAGTGATCCTTCCATGCGCTGCAGCTGCACACAGAAATATATTTATATTTATATATATTTTTATATATACTGGCAGGCAGGTACCTACATTGCACATTGGATTTCTCTTAGGGCACAATATAACGTGCCGAGATCTAAAATATGCTGTATTGCATGGCTCGACTAATGGCTTTTTTTTGTTTTTTTAATTAAATGCTAAGCAATTAAGCAAGGAAGACTATGTGCTAGTGAGTCACGCGTGAAAAGGCCAGAATGGATATTGCGTTGCATTTTCCCTTGTTCCGTAAAAACAAAATAAAAAGAAGAAAGTGCAATATTGACCATCCAGTGTCTCTCTTCAATAACGGCAAGGATCTGTGGAGTTTGGCATGGAGAAAGTCTGTCTTGCGTCACCTCTGCCACCCCAATTTTACTCCAAAGGAGACTCTGCGCGGTCCAGAAACAGGAGTGCAGAGAGACTTGATAGCTCTGGGGGTCAGGGAACAACCACCGTCAGGTATCATTTGGGCATCTTCTTAGGCACCACCTGATCAAGAGATGAGAAACGGGACTGGGGAGAATCAGGCTATTAAAGAAAAAAAAACTCGGGCTGGGGACCTTTGATTGACACCTGCCCATCGGTTATTGGATCCAACCGGAAGATGCAGCAACACTCCACAGGATGTGCAGGTGAAACAAGGCAGAGGCGCCAGGAGCGCCGTCGTCAGGGGGGAGAAGGTCGGCTAACCAGAAAGTGGCACAGTTGGCAGTTCAGGTTTGGTCTTGCCAAAAGGCTACAGCCAGCACCATCGGAGGGAGGAATCGGCGCTCCTGGCTCCGGTCGGCTATTCGGTTTTGGACTCCTCCAGGATTTGTGGCAAGTTTTGATCCTTCCGCGAGGCGGCAGGCTTCGCCGGCGGGACGGGAGGGGCTCCGCCGCTGCCACTGCTGCTGCCGCCACCGCCACCACCGCTGCTGCTACTGCTGTTGTAGTCCTGGATAGCCTTGGGCTCGTTGGTGTGGTACGAGCCCTTGTAGCGGTGATGGTGCAGGTACATCAAGAGGAGAGCGGCCGCCAGCAGCAGGAGCAGGAAGAAAATCACTGAGGGAGAAAGGCGAGAGTGAAGGGGGAGGACGAGAATAACCCAGAAGGAAGGCTACACATGGGCAGGGCATCTGGGTTGCCTGCAGGTGCCAGGTTCAACTCCCAGCTTCTCCAGTTATAATATTAATTAATAATAATAATTAATTATTAATTATAATAATTAACCATTAATTAATTAATAATAATAATAATAATAATACTTAATAATAATAATTAATAGTATTAATAATAATAATATAATGGGTGCTGGGACAGCGCTGGGAATGGCTGAGTTCTCCACTGTAACATTATCATCATCATCAAAATAATAATAAATATTATAGTTTGTATTATTTATAACCCACCCAACTGGCTGGGTTTCCCCAGCCACTCTGGGCAGCTTCCAACACAATATTAAAATACAGTAATGCATCAAATGGGGACACGGGTGGCGCTGTGGGTTAAACCACAGAGCCTAGGACTTGCCGATTGGAAGGTCGGCGGTTCGAATCCCCGCGATGGGGTGAGCTCCCGTTGCTCGGTCCCTGCTCCTGCCAACTTAGCAGTTCGAAAGCACATCAAAGTGCAAGTAGATAAATAGGTACCGCTCTGGCAGGAAGGTAAACAGCGTTTCCGTGCGCTGCTCTGGTTCGCCAGAAGCGGCTTAGTCCTGCTGGCCACATGACCTGGAAGCTGTACACCGGCTCCCTTGGCCAGTAAAGTGAGATGAGCGCCGCAACCCCACAGTCGGTCACGACTGGACCTAATGGTCAGGGGTCCCTTTACCTTTACCTAATGCATCAAACATTAAAAGCTTCCCTAAACAGGGCTGCCTTCAGATGTCTTCTAAAAGTCTGGAAGTTGTTTTTCTCTTTGGCATCTGGTGGGAGGGCGTTCCAAAGGGCAGGTGCCACCACCGAGAAGGCCCTCTGCCTGGTTCCCTGTAACTTGGCTTCTCACAGGGAGGGAACTGCCAGAAGACCCTCGGCGCTGGACCTCAGTGTCCGGGCAGAAAGATGGGGGTGGAGACGCTCCTTAAGGTATACTGGACCGAGGCCGTTTAGGGCTTTAAAGGTTAAGGCTGGGAATGCCCCCCTCCGCATCTGAAACCCTGGGGAGCTACTGCCAACCCACGCAGACAGTGCTGAGCCCTTAGGTGGATTCGTGGTCGGACGTGGCACCCTGTGGCTTCCTCTGTTCTTAGTTGTGGCTGTAGCACAGTAGGCCACAGTCAGCATCTAAATCTGAGCTCTCAAAGCTCCCATGGGCCAAGCTCTTGGGCCAAAGTTCCTAGCAACCCTCTTGGTCTCCCACTCACCTCCAATGATGATCGCGATCCAGCCGTCGTCGTGGATGTACAGGAAGTCAACTAGAAGGACACAGAGGACCAGGATGAATAAAAATCAATGATTTTTTTGAAAATCGGATTTAAAAAATAATTAAATTGGATTTTTTATTTAAATCAGGTTTTTTTCTATTTAAATCAGATTTTTAAAATAAAATGTTTTTGGAGGGAAAATCTTTCTAAAGATAGTTTTCTTTTTAAGTTACAGTGGTGCCCCGCAAGACGAATGCCTCGCAAGACGGAAAACCCACTAGACGAAAGGGTTTTCCGTTTTTGAGTTGCTTCGCAGGACGAATTCCCCTATGGGCTTGCTTCGCAAGACGAAAATGTCTTGCGAGTCTAGAGATTTTTTTTCGCTTTCCCCCCCCTTTATCTAATCTGCTAAGCCTTTAATAGCCTTTAATAGCCTTTTAGCAGCTAATCCCCTAAGCCTTTAAGCCTTTAATAGCCGCTAAACCGCTAATAGCGCTAATCCGTTAAGCCGCTAATAGGGTTGCTTCGCAAGACGAAAAAACCGCTAGACGAAGACTCTCGCGGAACGGATTAATTTCGTCTTGCGAGGCACCACTGTACATTATAGGCCAAAGGCTATTGATCAGGAAATAAGGATTTGTTTTAAGTTTTTCATGTGTGCTAAAACTCGTAAGTTTTTTTAAAAAAATGTTTAACCACATCAGTTAACAAACATGGATACATATGCTATATGTTATTGTTTTAGTTAAATAAATTGTTATTAAGGAAATGATTATTTATCTCCTTCCAATAAAATACAGCAAAAAAGTTGTCCAAATATAAACAGTTAACATTAAACCTCACAATAATTTCTTAATTATCTGTCTATGTATTTCTAATAGTATAACCAAATCTGTAATTTTTGATATAACTGTAAAAACTACTCTGAAAATTTATTATTCCAAAAATAAAACCTTCCTCTGGTTGTAAATATTAAGATAATACCAGCAATAATGAGTCTTTCTGTAAAAAAAAAAAAAAGATTTAAATCAAGTCTTATTGACTGGTGATTTAAATCGTGATTGTAAAAACGCTCAAAATAAAACAAGAGCGATGCAATTTTACATTGATGACAGCGCCCTCTGGTGTCACATGTTGATAACGCATTTGCAGTGGTACCTTGGTTCTCGAACTGAATCCATTCCGGAAGTCCGTTCGACTCCTGAAACGGTTCGAAAACCAAGGCGCGGCTTCCGATTGGCTGCAGGAACTTCCTGCCCTCAAGCAGAAGACACGTCGGATGTTCGGCTTCCAAAAAACGTTCGCAAACCGGAACACTTACTTCAGGGTTTGCGGCATTCGGGAGCCGATTTGTTCGTCAGCTAAGCCATTCGAGAACCAAGGTACCACTGTATAATGTTTTAACTCACCAGTGTAGATTAGTCCAAGGGTTCTGGGCCAAACATCACCTGGGGCACATGAAGGAAGGCTAGGCATGCTCCAGTGGGTGCATAACGCCGCGGAAAGGCTCCTTACGGGGTCCTTGCCGCAGGATCACATTCATCCAGTGCTTTTCCAGCTGCACTGGCTCCCGGTGGAGTACAGGGTCAGGTTTAAGGTGCTGGTTTTGACCTTTAAAGCCCTATGCGGCCTAGGACCCACGTACCTACAGGACCGCCTCTCCTGGTATGCCCCGTGGAGGACCTTAAGGTCCACAAATGACAACAGGTTGCAAGGTGGTTAGATTGGTCTCAACTAGGGCCAGGGCCTTTTCAGTACTGGCCCCATCTTGGTGGAACGCTCTGTCACAAGAGACCAGGGCCCTGCGGGACTTGACATCTTTCCGCAGGGCCTGCAAGACAGAGCTGTTCCGCCTGGCCTTTGGTTTGGACTCAGTCTGACCCTTATGTTTCCCTCCCCTTATGGTTTTGCTCTATGGGCTACTTTTAAAATGAGGCTGCATTTTAAATTGCATTTTAACCTGTATTTTAAATTGGTTGTTTCCTCCCCCACCCCCCATTATGTTTTTACTGTGATTTTATTGGTGTTAGCCGCCCTGAGCCCAGCTCTGGCCGGGGTGTAAATAACATTTATTATTAAATTTATTAAGAGGTCTCCTCGCCCCCAGGTAAGCACAGTCTTGCCCCCAACCCTTCCTGCCCCATAAATGCTACCTTACCTGGGTCTATGTACCAGGGGTCAAGTTCCGGTGGCGTTTCGACGTAAGAGTTGGGCATAGAGGCACAGCTAGACTCCACCAGCCGCCCTTTGATGCTGTAGGGGCGGATAGGATTTTTGCCACTGGCCCGGAAGATGGTTTTCAGAGGCACAATGCTGTTGAATTTCACTCCTGAGAGGCAACCTGTGAAGCCCGGTGTGTTGTACCTTTGGATATCCGGGTGAATCAGGCCCGTTTCTATGGACCATGGAAGATAAAAGGAACAGGACACAGTTAAACAGACGCCAGCTTCTTCCTCAGCTCCCCCTCAAACCTTAACCCCCCTCAAAACTACCCCAAATCAGGGAAATTATATATAATGAATTGAAAAAAAAATTTTTAAAGTACATTCCTCCCTCAAAAAACCCCCAGAGTCCTTCTTGTTGGGGATAATTCAGAGGGAAATTCCCAGGTGTCAAAAAAGACTATTTATGTATGCCACTACCACGGCCAGTGTCTTGGAAAATGAGGGAGGCCCCAGCCAAAGAAGAATGGCAACTTAAATTGATGGAATACAAGCATCTTGCAGACTTAACATATAGAATATAAAAGAACAAGAAGAATGCACGTTTAAAGAAGACTGGAAAATGTTTACTGAATATCTGGGTGAAATTTGTGTTCATTTAAAAACGCTGGTAGTGTTAAGATAAATTCAATAGTGTAAATAAGTTTTGAGGGATGTAAAAATGGATTACTGAATGGTTTAGTTCATGTAAAATATTCAGGGATGTATAGGATGCAAAATGAACCACCGAAAGAGAAGAAGGGAAGTCATTGATTTATGGTTGTTGAAATGAGTATTTTGAAATGTAATTTAGAAAATTAAAAAAGAAATTGTGTGTGTCAATGGGTTTAAATGTATGTAATAAAACAGGTTGTTCAATGAAATGAAATAAAAACTACCCCAAATCAAAAGCACTGACAACGGTCAGCCGTTTCAGTTTTTGAAAAAGCCTTGAGATCTGTAAGGACAGGCTTAGGAGTCATTGTCTGTCAGGACGTGAAGCAGCACTCCAGGGGGAGAGGGGCTCTTTGTTCCTTTCCCCATCTAGCGACAGAAGGGCATGCTATGCAAATTAAGGACGCGCATGCAAAATTCATATGATCTGCATAATTTATTCAGCCCAGAACCTGCAAAATCATTTTCAGCCCTGTTACAGAATGTTCATACAGAGAGGTCTGCGTTTGACGGATGCAACAAGGGGGAAAGGAAAGGGAAAGTGGGGGGGGGGGAGAGCTTGCAGAAAGTGGGGTGGAAGGAGAAGACGTGAAAAAGTGGTGCAGGAGGGAAACGGAAGAGCAGAGGAGCTCGGGCGATGGTGGCTCTTTGAAGAAACGAGTTCCCCATTTACCTTAGAGGAGACCCTTCTCCTCCTGTTACAGACTTGGCTGCCACCAAATTCTATTACCGTATTTTTCGCTCTATAGGACGCACCAGACCATAGGAGGGGGAGAACGGGGGGGGGGATTTCTCTCCCTCTCTGCTCAGCGCCCCTTCAGTGAAGCGGCAGGAGAAACGGAGCCCCTTCCATTTCTCCTCCTGCTTCGCTGAAGGGGCGCTGCGCAGCTCTCCCTCTCTGCTGAAGCTGGGAGAGTCTTGCTCTCCCAGCTTCAGCAAAAGGAACCCAAAGCCTTTGGAGCGCAGCGCGAGTTCCCGCTGCGCTCCAAAGGCTTCAGGCAGCTATCCCTGAAGCCTGGAGAGCGAGAGGGGTCGGTGCGCACCAACCCCTCTCGCTCTCCAGGCTTCAGCGAAAGCAACACAAAGCCTCCAGAGTGCGGAGGGAGCGCTCCTTCTGCGCTTCGGAGGCTTTGCGTTGCTATCGTGGAAGCCAAGGAGCCTGTATTCGCTCCATAGGACGCACACACATTTCCCCTTAATTTTTGGAGGGGGGGAAGTGTGTCCTATAGAGCGAAAAATACGGTAAGTATCGAAGCTCACAGTTCCCTATCGGGCATATATATAAAACAACAAACTTCCATATACCGAAGGGAGGCCCCTGAGGATGCAGAGGCCATCTCCTCATTTTGGGGTGGCCACATTTTGCTTTGGAACTGATAGGCACTCCCAGGTTGGCAATTAGAAGGAATGGGGGTCTCCAGGAACACAGGGGAAAGAGGACAACAGAGGCTGTTTCGAGGGACAGGGCAAAATCCAGAAATGTGGAAGTGGAAGGAGAGAACTATGTTTGTGAGCCTAAAAGCAAAGCAGAGTTGGATGTCAGGGTGAGCTTATGTGGAGCAGGCATCCCCCTCAATCTGGAGCTTTCTAGATGTTGGCCACTGGCCATGGGTTGGGAATCCAAAGTAAGTGGAAGGAACCAGGGCAGCAGAAGGCTGACTGGCCCATCCAAGGAGCTGGGAATGGGACAATCAATGTCAAGAATGGGCAGGACCCATGACTCTCACTCACCCATGAAACGACCGAGATAGAGCGCCTTGGGCGAGTCAAGTCTGCCATCCACAAAGAGGGAGAGCTGGTACACCTGGACTGGGTAATAATCCAACTAAAGGAAGGAAGAAGAGAGAGGACATACTATAAGGCTGATCAGGATACCCTCACAGAGAACAGTGGACTGGTGACCTGGAAACTACAACTAATCCAGAATGTGGCAGCTAGACTGGTGACTGGGAGTAGCTGCCGAGACCACAGAACACCGGTCCTGAAAGACCTACATTGGCTCCCAGTACGTTTCTGAGCACAATTCAAAGTGTTGGTGCTGACCTTTAAAACCCTAAACGGCCTCGGCCCAGTAGACCTGAAGGAGTGTCTCCACCCCCATTGTTCTGCCCGGACGTGAGGTCCAGCTTCGAGGGGCTTCTGGTGGTTCCCTCACTGCAAGAAGTGAGGCTACAGGGAACCAGGCAGAGGGCCTTCTCGGTGGTGGCACCCGCCCTGTGGAACGCCCTCCCATCAGATGTCAAGGAAATAAACAACCTTCTGACTTTTAGAAGACCTCTGAAGGCAGCCCTGTTTAGGGAAGCTTTTAATGTTTGAAGTTTTATTCTGTTTAATATTGTGTTGGGAGCTGCCCAGAGTGACTGGGGAAACCCAGCCAGTTGGGTGGACTATAAATAATACTAACATCATCATCATTATTATTAGTATTATTAGTAGTAGTAGTAGTAGTAGTATTTTACAGTGGATAACTCAGCCATTCCCAGCGCTGTCCCAGGCCCTGTGGGCTACTTGTGGAAGGTTGTGTTCCCCACACCTCAACAACCAGTTTTATATATCAGCAGAGTATGTGGAGCCCCAGCTATATACTATATAGAGTTCTTCTGGTCTCTGAAGTAAAGATACATATGTACAGAGAGATCTGGTAACACTATCTCCCTGCTAGGTAACGCTGCTGGGTAAAACGCAGAGCCTTTTCCTCACATGCAGAGTCAGACACTCCCATGGAAACAGGGTAGTATCCAGACAGGACAGAACAATATGGCATACATCATAAAAACAATGCCTGTTATACCTGTTTCTACACCTAGGCATTCTTGGACTAATGGAAGGGTAAATGACTCACCAAGACATACACTTGGCCTTGCTAGTGTTGCTATGGCAACCCAGCGCACCTGGCACCTTATCTCAGAACCTCCAGGCGCTGGGAATGTGTGCCTGGAGACATGAGGCCAAGCACTGCATAATTTAACCGTTTGTCCGCATGACACCAACGGGCCCACACTCCGCAGAGCAGAAAGCTGCTGGGCTACTCTCCCGTGAGTCCCTCCCTCCCTCCAGACAGTGAGAGAGCCACAGGGCCAGAGGTGAAGACCATGTGTAGTCCTCTAGGCATTGCTAAACTGCGGCATCCATCACTCAACTGAGGCTGATGGGAGTTGGGAGCCAAGCAACATCAGGGGGCTCCAAGTCCCTTCCGCCGCAAGACGCCTTTCTACAGGCCCCTCCCCACTCGTGCAGCAAGAGGGGTCCCCCTTACCTGTGTGTACAACGTTCGATTGACGCGTGTGACGTTGATACTGTGTGGCTGTCCGTCGGCCACAGAGCGTGTGCTCAGGGGGTAGATGGCAGGGAGGGCGCCCAGTTGGTAGTGTAGCTGCAGGATGCCTGCAAGGGAAACGGCAACAGGTAGAAGGGGACGGCAAGGAGGAGATGGTGTTACTTTGAAACAAGAGCTCTCAAAGGGGTGCCACGCTGGTGCAACAGCAAGCGTGGCCGGAACAACCAAAGAAACATTTGAACATTTCAGTGTTGAGTCCTGAAAGACCTACATTGGCTCCTGGTACATTTCCGAGCACAATTCAAAGTGCTGGTGCTGAACTAAATGGCCTCGGCCCAGTAGACCTGAAGGAGCGTCTCCACCCCCATCATCCAGCCCCGACACTGGGGTCCAGCTCCAAGGACCTTCTGTGAGAAGTGAAGCTACAGAGAACCAGGCAGAGGGCCTTCTCGGTAGTGGCACCCGCCCTGTGAAACACCCTCCCATCAGATGTCAAGGAAATAAATAACTACCTGATGTTTAGAAGGCATCTGAAGGCAGCCCTGTTTAGGGAAGTTTTTAATGCTTGGTGTTTTATCGCATTTTTAATACAGTGGTACCTCGGGTGGGTGCAGAATGATGGGGCGGAATTTCCCTCTCCTCAGGGCCAATTAATGAAAATGTGATGTTGTATAGAAGACACAACTTCAAACCCATCACATCGTGTCTCTTTCCAGTGAAAAATGACGCCAATGGTCCATTTAGTCTGGCGTCCTGTTGTCGCAGTGGCTGACCTGTGAGAAGCCCAAAGGCAGGATCCGAGCGCAAGGGCGCTGTCCTCTCCTGCGGTTTTCAGAAACTGTCATTCTGACAGTTGCTGCTTCTCACTATGAGAGGTAAGAGGAATGTGTGTGGATTGAACATTTATGCTCCCTGTTCTCACCCACCATAGAGCAATAAAGCCAGCCCTGAAACAAATCCCTTTAGAACTACAGTGGTACCTCGGGTTACATACGCTTCAGGTTACAGACTCCGCTAACCCAGAAACAGTACCTCAGGTTAAGAACTTTGCTTCAGGATGAGAACAGAAATCGTGCTCTGGTGGCGCAGCGGCAGTGGGAGGCCCCATTAGCTAAAGTGATGCTTCAGGTTAAGAACAGTTTCAGGTTAAGAACGGACCTCCGGAACGAATTAAGTACTTAACCCGAGGTACCACTGTATTCTGGTGGCAGGGGAAACCCAGCCAGATGGGCAGGGTATAAATAATATATTATTATTATTATTATTATTATTATTATTATTAGGCCATCTGCTGTGGATGCTGTAGTTAAGATTCATGCGTTGAAGGGGGGCTGAACTCGATTACCCCTGGGAGGAACCCCTTCCAACTCTACAATTCTATGAACTATCCTGACGCCATGGCAAGATGCGTTGTCAACAAGAAAGAGGCCAGATTCGGAGGGCCCTGAGCTAGCTCCCGTGGTGCTCACCGTCCTCGCGGATCAAAATGGTCATGTAATCGTGCACAAAGGTGCTGACGTAGATCAGGACGGCGGGGGCCGAAGTGGTGCGGAAACTGAGCCACACATCCTCCCTGGTCAGGTTGTAGCCAGGGAGCGGCTGAATCGGCTGGTGGAGAATGTTGGAGAACTCCCGGACCACGTGCAATGGCATCGTCATGATGTCGTAGCGCACCCAGGTGCCTTGCTCGAAGTAGGCGCCGATGTCTGCAAAAGGGGATAGATGGGGGAACACGGCAACGGTTAGGCGGAGAGTCAAAGGCCTAAGGAAAATAATAATAAAAAATTATAAAAAAAATTATTTATACCCCGCCTTCCCCAGCCAAGGCCGGGCTCAGGGCGGCTAACAAGCAATAATAAAAACAGGTTGAATGAATACAACTTAAAAACAAGATTAAAATACAACATCAAAACATTGAAACATTAAAATGCAGCCTCATCACAGGGGAGAAAGGAAAAAGAAAGAGGGGGAGGGAATCAAATTGGCTCCAAGCCAAAGGCCAGGCGGAACAACTCTGTCTTACAGGCCCTGCGGAAAGAAATCAGATCCTGCAGGGCCCTGGTCTCATGAGGCAGAGCGTTCCACCAGACCGGAGCCAGAGTTGAAAAGGCCCTGGCTCTGGTTGAAGCCAATCTAACTTCCTTACGGCCCGGGACCACTAGGGTGTTGCTATTTATGGACCTTGAGGCTCTCCGTGGGGCATACCGGGAGAGGCGGTCCCGTAGGTACGAGGGTCCTAGGCCGTGAAGGGCTTTAAAGGTCAAAAGCAGCACCTTAAATCTGACCCTGTACTCCACCGGGAGCCAGTGCAGCTGGAAAAGCACTGGGTGAATATGCTCCCATGGCAGAGACCCCGTGAGGAGCCTCGCTGCTGCATCCTGCACCCGCTGGAGTTTCTGGGACAGCTTCAAGGGCAGCCCCACGTAGAGCGAATTACAGTAGTCAAGCCTGGAGGTGACCGTCGCATGGATCACTGTGGCCAGGTCGGGGCGGGAAAGGTAAGGGACCAACTGCTTGATGCGGCGAAGGTGGGAAAAAATCAGCCCTGTCTTCTCCGTCCTGCCCCCTCCTCGCCTCGTCACTTCACCTCAACCCTCCGGACTTGTTTATGGCGCTCACCCAGGTTGCAGAAAGGTCCTTCAAAGGCAGAGACCGAGCAGTTGCAGGTGTAGTGGCTGTAGGCCTCCAGGCAGGTGCCGTAGTTCCGGCAGGGCACCAAAGGGTTCCGGCAATGCCCGGTGCAATTCACAAGCACTCCTTCCGTCTCGTTGGCTTTCCCCTCCAAGTTGAGGGTGACCCCGTTCATGCGCAGGCCCCGCAAGCAGCCCAAGAAGGGGCGCAGGTAGTATTCGGCAGCGCCTAAGAAAGGGGGACAGGAAATGAAAACGTTAACAGCTGCCTTGCTGGATCTAGGCAAGCTCGTTTTAAGTCTTCTGGTCCCAGTGGAAAACAGCAAGGTGTTTTTGTAAAGTCCGTTGCCTTTGAAGCTGGACAAGAACTTTTTAAAAGAATGGTGGGAAATTGTAATTTATTTAGGAGACCACTGTCAGCAGATGGAAACCTTAGCAGGATTTTAATCACACTTGTAATGTAACAAACACTATGGATTCAAAATGGAGATTATGGAATAATATGCAATTATAAATGTTGACAACAGGACCCATGGAGGGGATGGGGGGGAAGTTTCGAGATTCAGAGAAATCTCTATATATGGTGATGCATTTGGTAATGTGATAGCTTTTTACATGTAAAATCAAATAAAAATTATTTTTTTTAAAAATTAACCTATAAGTTTTTAACTATGGAAATAAAGTTTTTAACAAATAAAATGAAGAGGATGGTGAAGATGATAAAGCTAGATTTTCACCACCCACACATACACAAAAATGAGATTTTGCCTGTTACAAAACTGAGCTGGCTGAGCTTTTTCATATTGATGAGTAAGCTGTATTGAACCTGGTTCTAGTTTGAGGTTATCAACAATGAAAGAACCTCATCCAATAGGGTATCACTGTGCCATTGAGAGCGTGCTCACTTATGGCTTATGTGTGTGGTACGGAAGCTGTACTACCCAGGACAGGATGGGGTTGTGCAGGGTTGTTAAGGCAGCAGAGAGCATTGTTGGCTGCCCACTCTCCACCTTAGAGCAGATTTATGCCACAAGGTGCCATAGGAAGGCACTGGACATAGTAAAAGATCCATCGCATCCTGGTCACTGTCTCTTCGAGCTCTTGCCGTCGGGACGGAGATACAGGACGATGAAGACAAGAACGAGCCGTCTTAAGAACAGCTTCTTCTCCAGAGCGATCTCGGCCCTGAATGGGAAGCCCGGACTTTGAAAGTCATCTAATCTCCCTTGCTGTATTATACTGTATTGATTAATTAGTGTTTTTATGGAGCAGTCAAGTAATTTTGTTGACCCCGAAGGGGGCAATGACAATAAAGATATTATTATTATTATTATTATTATTATTATTATTATTATTATTATCTCTCCCTCTTTCATTCATTCATTCACGCCATCCTGCCCATCCTCACTCACCCACATAGAGAGGCTTCGTGAGGTTCATGTGAAGGAAGGTCTGGGGAGGGGCTGCTCGCGCAACCCACGGCATCCGGTCAACCCGCATCCGAGCCAGCTTCACGTTGATCTCCGCCCTGACCTCGTGCCACTCGTTGTCATTGTAGGGCATGTCCCGGTGCACTGTCAGGTTCTCGTCCCCGTTGCCAATGTCATATATGAATACCAGGTCTCGGGTAGCTAGAAAACAGCAGCAGGAGAGAGGTGTCACACCACAGCTGCCTTCCAGGAGCATTGGGCGTAGTGGCGTGGCGAGCCAGGGTGCCAAGCGGAGAGTCCGGGGAGGGGAGAGCGGGGAGGTAAGCGAGGCGGAGCGGGGGCTTGGTGCCTGCGCGCCTCCAGCGCCCGTCAGAGGCGGAAAGGTTCTGGATGCTTTCCCGCAGTCGGGAGCTCTCTCTCCTGGCTCCGCAACACACCATCTCCTCGGCTGCATGGTGTGTGCTTGCATCCCAAGCTCTGCGCATCATAAACGTGACTCTACCACTGCTCCCCTCGTGTAGGTAAAGGTAAAGGGACCCCTGACCATTAGGTCCAGTCGTGCCCGACTCTGGGGTTGCGGCGCTCATCTCGCTTTATTGGCCAAGGGAGCCGGCGTACAGCTTCCAGGTCATGTGGCCAGCATGACTAAGCTGCTTCTGGCAAACCAGAGCAGCGCACGGAACCAGCGTTTACCTTCCCGCCGGAGTGGTACCTAATTATCTACTTGCACTTTGACGTGCTTTCGAACTGCTAGGTTGGCAGGAGCAGGGATCGAACAACGGGAGCTCACCCCGTCGCGGGGATTCGAACCGCCGACCTTCTGATCAGCAAGTCCTAGGCTCTGTGGTTTAACCCACAGCGCCACCCATGTCCCGCTCCCCTCATCTACTCTGCCTCAAAAGATCCCTGCGCTTGAGGCTGCACGCTGCAACTGCTGCCCCCAGCGCCCCTCCCTCCTTCTCCTGCTTCTCCACTGCCTTGCATGGAGCCTGCCTCCTCCCACTGCCCCCACCACCTCTGCACCCCTTCACACAAACCTCGTTTCCTTCCCCTGCCCGATCCCCTCCCAGTCATGCTCTCTCCTCCCCCCTCCTTCCTCCCCAAGCAAGGACAGCGAGACTGCAGCTGAGTGAGCGCGCTTCTCTGCTGCGGCGACACGTACAGCCCAGCTCGCTTTGCTTGTCCCTGCCCGGACAAGACCCCCGCCTGCTTCCCGTGCCGCCCCGGCTTCCCAGCCCCAGCCAATGCCCAGCCACGTTCAAGCAGCACAGGGCAGCAGCGTGAGGGTGGGAGCAGCCTTTCCTTAAAAAGGTCAACAACTTTGGGGTCTCCCCCTTAAAAAGGTCGATAACTCTGGGAAACGAGCGGCGGTGGCGGGATCTTTGCACCACGGCGCCAGATATTCTTAAGACAGCCCTGACCAGGAGGGAGGGTCTCTGCCCCTCCAGACAGCTATGCTTTGGGGGGGGCCTAAATAATGCTATCTCCCTGTACCTGGGTTCACTGCCTGCTGAGTATAAGCACAAAAGGAAGTGTTGTTGGTTTTTTTTTTCTGATGATTTCCTACAGCCACCCTGTAACTCCAGTCCTAAAGGATCTAAACTGCCTCCCAGTACGTTTTGGAACACAATTCAAAGTGTTGGTGCTGACCTTTAAAGTCCTCAATGGCCTTGGTCCTATATACCTGAAGGAGCGTCTCCACCCCCATTGTTCAGCCCAGACACTAAAGTCCAGCTCTGAGGGCTTTCTGGTGGTTCCCTTACTGCAAGAAGTGAAGCTACAGGGAACCAGGCAGAGGGCCTTCTCGGTAGTGGCACCCACCCTATGGAACACCCTTCCATCAGATGTCAAGGAGATAAAGAACTACCGTATTTTTCGCTCTATAAGACGCACCAGACCACAAGACGCACCTAGTTTTTGGAGGAGGAAAACAAGAAAAAAAATATTCTGAATCTCAGAAGCCAGAACAGCAAGAGGGATCACTGCGCAGTGAAAGCAGCAATCCCTCTTGCTGTTCTGGCTTCTGGGATAGCTGCGCAGCCTGCATTCGCTCCATAAGACGCACACACATTTCCCCTTACTTTTTAGGAGGGAAAAAGTGAGTCTTATAGAGCAAAAAATACAGTATATGACTTTTAGGAGACATCTGAAGGCAGCCCAGTATAGGAAAGTTTTTAATGTTTGATGTTTTGCTGTGTTTTTAATATTTTGTTATTAGCTGCCCAGAGTGGCTGGGACAACCCAGACAGACGGGCAAGGTACAAATAATAGAATTAATATTATTATTAATAATATTACTTAGATGACTCAAGATTCAGTTTTCAAGCAATACATCCTTAGTTCTCCATCTCGTTCACATTTCTAACATATCATACTACTTTTAGCAGCCATGGCTTCCTTCAGAGAATCCTGGGAACTATAGTTTGCTAAAGGTGCTGAGAGTTGTAGCCCTACTCCCCTCACAGAGCTACAATTCTCAAGAGTGGTTTAACAGTCGATCCCTCTCCCCAAGAAACTTTGGGGACTGCAGTTCTGTGAGGGGAGAACACCCAGCACCCTTAACAAACGCCATCTCCCATAATTCTTTGGGGGGGAACCCTATTTAAAGTTATTTGATGCCGCTTCAAATGTACCATGCGGACGGAGCCCTACATTTTGCACACCACTGGGATTGGGCAAAGTGCCAATACATTCAATATCTGTCTAAGAAGGCCTCTCGGACTACTCCCACTGCCTCGAGTTCCCAATTCCTGTCAGTTTGCATTTCTTAGTACAGAAAGTATTGATCTGCTGTGTAGAGATCTTTCCTATTCTACTTAATTTAAGAGGGTTCTGGAAGCTTCTGGAAGCTTCTCTGTGTGAAAGAAACTTCATGATGTTTGGGTTATTCCTTCAGAGAAGCTGAATACAGCTGGTTTAAACTGGTTCTCTTATCTCTTCTGACTATAATAAGAGGCCAGAAGGAGCCTAAGTTTCACTTTCTCTCTTCCTTCTGGTGTGGTGTTCTGTACATAGTATATATAGTATTAAGGTTTAGTCTTATTATAAGTTATTGTAAGTCTTCTGCAACTGGATTTCTTATGGACAGGGCCAATCCTGAATGTATTGGATTTGTGACCACTATGCTCAGTTGCCTTCAGTAGCAGTAAAGCTCTGCTGGATGAAATATAATTGCCTCTTGTCTATTTTTTGGGAATCCTCCAATGTGTTTAAGTTCTTACTCTGCTAACTATACATTGGGATCTACTCTGGATCAATACTGAGTGGAATTTCAATGACGATTCCGTACTGTTAAGCTCCACACGGATGTAGTTCTTTGGCCCGATGTTCTCCAGGAAAGTGCCAGATGGGGCAGAAGTCTTGAAGAAGAAGCTGATATCCAGACTGTAGTTGACTTGGAAAGTGGGGAAGATCAAAGCCATTCCCCGGACGAAAGAAACGGTATTCCAAGAGTTGCCTGCAAATCGTAGGAAGTCCGTTATTAGCGCATGTAAAATGGGTGCGAGCCCCATCCCGTCCTCCCTCAGGGGCCCTCCATCCATTTCGATAGACACATGAGGGAACGGCATCCGTATCCTCAGGCCGCTACTCACGGTCGCCATAGCAACGCAATGGGCCCACGTAGAATTGGGCCTCCGACCCGGTGCGGTTCGTGTCGCTGATCACCACCTGCGTGACAGGAAGATGGTCGACAAAATTCAGCAGCCCTTTATCCGCCCGCCTGGAAGAGAGAGAGAGCAATGTGTTAAGTTGTGGGTGAACATATCAGACGACACAGCGATTCTTCAAACAGCTCTTGTTTATTCAGAGGCCAGAACAGAACTGAACTGAAGGGTTCAGCCAGCCTGCTTATATAGAGCTCCAGTACAACGTAACTGTAACAACTTTCTGTAACTATCCAATCACTGAACATCACTTTCGATCCCTTATTTGCATGTGGACCTGAACTATTTACAGTATCCCCCTGCTGGCCCAGGGTGAGAACTTCAGTACATAACACCATGGTTGTGGGAAACTGGGCCCGCTATCAGTTAGGGATATACGTTTCGCACCCGCCGCCATGACCACCCAAGGCCCTCCTTGGAGGGACGAGGGCCGCCTTCTCTCTCACCACATGGCATGGTCCGCATCGCAGTTGCAGTAGAAACGGGGGTCGGCGCAGTTCTTGTCCATGCCACAAGCGCAGCGCCCCAGCCCTGGGGGAGAGCCCCCCCAGTAGTAATGGCGCTCTTCGTTGCGGCCCATCCAGAAGCTCAGCGGCATCCCAGCTAAGGAAGAACGAGAGAGCCTGTCAGAGGGATACCTCACAGAGCCTGCTCGCAGGCAGACGGAAAAACATAGCTGTCAACCTTCCCTTTTTTGCGGGAAATTCCTTTATTCCAACGCCATTTCCCACTGCTTCCCGCTGCTATCCCGGATTGTTAGATATCCCGTAGACCAGGGGTCTGCAACCCGCGGCTCCGGAGCCGCATGTGGCTCTTTTACACCTTTGCCGCGGCTCCGGGGCGGATACTAGCGAGGGGAGGACGCGCATTGTGCGCCCCGACACTCCCCACTGTGGCGGGCGCTGTACTGGCTGTGACGTCGCATGGGGGCGGTGCGTGCATTAGTCACGCACCGTCCCGACGTCACCTTCCCGCCCGCCCGCTACATTGTAAGGGGCATGTACACTGGTCACTGCATTGAAAGGGGCCATGTACGCTGGTCACTGTTTTGAAGGGGAGTGAAGAACACACACACACAAAAAGGTAACTTGTTAATTTAACGTTTATTTCTATGAGGAGGAGTAATTCTGAGGGGTCAAACAAAGAAATAATAATAAAAAGTGACAAAAAAGTTATTTTTATAATGACAAGTTTTGCGGCTCCCAGTTTTGTTTTCTTCGGAAACGGGTCCAAGTGGCTCTTTTTGTCTTAAAGTTTGCAGACCCCTGCCGTAGACTGTCCCCGGGACAGGTGAGGCTTCTGATCCCTTATTTTCAAATCTGAAAGTTGACAGCTATGCAACAAAACTACCACCTGCTGAATCAGGCGAGAGGTCCATTTAACCCACTCCGCTGCCTCTGCATACCAAACTTACGTTTTCATTCAGATATCTAACACAACCTGAAAATCTCTTCCTAGTAAAGATCTCCTCTGTTTAGGGGGGTTGCCTGCATTCTGTGACAACAGTGCCATCGGTTAATGCAAAGCTCAGCACCCTGAATTTTTTCCAGCCGTGAATACTTTTATATATATACTTTTCAAGTTTATACATTTCATTAGTTTTACAATCAATTTCACATTTCAAAATTCAACTTTCTTCCCTTTCTGCGGTTCCTTATGATTATTTTTTAATATCTTCTGCATATCCAAATTCATTTCACTTGCTCATTTAACTTCTGTAAATATTCACTCTTGTGAAACTGCAGGTTGCTACAATAATCCTGATAATGTTTTTATCTGTTTGCAATTTATCTGTAAATGTTCAATAAACCGTTTCCATTCTTTTATTTTAAAAAAGTTTGCTATCTTGAATTTTTATTCCTCCAGTAAGTTTTGCCATTTCTGCATATTCCATGAGTTTTTGTATCCATTCTTCCTTTACTGGGATTTCTGCTTCTTTCTGCTTTGGGGCAAGTAGCATTCTTGCTGCTGTAGTAGCATACATAAATAAATTTCTATACAATTTTAGGTAGTTCTGTCCCTATAATTCCCCAAAACTTGAAAGTATTCATGCTCCCATGCTCCATGCTTCTTTAGGGAGCATGAATACTTTCAAGTTTCTAGTCATGATAGAGGTAAAGATCAACCTCAGAGTAGAGTGAGCAATGCCTAGTGAATCATATGAAGGCAGGCTCAAGAGAGGTGTTGGAACAGGTGGCATTCCAGGGCTTGGCTCAGCCCTTGGACCCAACTGGAAGAAACAGGTGGTTTACCTGGAACTACAGTCCTTCTGGGAGGGACGCCGGTAGCGCTGTGGGTTAAACCACAGAGCCTAGGACTTGCAGATCAGAAGGTCGGCGGTTCGAATCCCTGCGACGGGGTGAGCTCCCGTTGCTTGGTCCCTGCTCCTGCCAACCTAGCAGTTCGAAAGCACGTCAAAGTGCAAGTAGATAAATAGGTACCATTCCGGCGGGAAGGTAAACGGCGTTTCCGTGCGCTGCTCTGGTTTGCCAGAAGCGGCTTAGTCATGCCGGCCACATGACCTGGAAGCTGTACGCCGGCTCCCTCGGCCAGTAAAGCGAGATGAGCGCCGCAACCCCAGAGTTGGCCACGACTGGACCTAATGGTCAGGAGTCCCTTTACCTTTACAGTCCTTCTGAGTGGCTGCCTGCACACAGAGCCCCATCTCCGATGCCCATCACCCCCATCTAGCATGGCCAATGGGATGATGGGAGTTGTAGTTCAGCACCAGCTGGAAGGCACCAACTTGGGGAACGATGGCACAGAAGGTAGGGCAAGGTACCCACCAAAAACATGAGCCTAACTTTAGAAGTTTCCCACTTGAGAAAAACAGGTTCTGCACAGGGACCAGGGAGAAGAGGCAGAACAAAAACAAGCCACCTGGAATGGTTCGATTTTAGCAAATTTCAAATTTTAGCAGGTGCTAAAAGCGAAACCCACACAGCACCCGAGGGTGCAGCCGTGCAGCTCCGTCCACCTGGTCACTCACTCTGGGTGTTGAGCAGGCGAGAGAAGTAACAGCGGAACTCAATTTGCTGCTCGCAGTACTCGGAGGCGTTGGCCAGAGCCGACACCTCGCTCCACGAGGCGTTCCAGTAGTCCACAGTGCCCAGGAAAGGCCTTTCAGGGCTGTAACCGGTCACTCGTGTGACCCAGTATCGATTGTGCCAGACGATGGTCCAAGCCCGGTCCTCTGGAAGGCAGAAAGGGTGCAAAACGAGTGTGCGACAGGAAAAACAACTGCCCCCCCCATGCAATGGAGACAGTGGCCTGCAGGGCTGGCTGTGGAAACCCTCTGTAGCCAGTTTACAGAGCCAGCCTCCATCAGAAGACCTTACAAAAGCTGAATGATCGATCAGCCTAGCCCAGTGCTGTTTACACTGGCTGGCAGGATTTCAGGCTGGGTAACCCCGTCCTACTTCGAGATGCTAGGAATCGCACCGGGTGCCACAACTCGTCAAGGTTGGAGTCGATGCAGCTCAGCACAGAGAGGCAGAGGCAATTGCCCGTGAAGCTAACTCCTTATTCAAGGATACGGCATACAACTCAGCAACAATTCCCAGTAGGTCTTGCCAGAGCAGTTGCCAGAACTGAAGGCCCCTGCCTTCCACCCCGTCTAAAGCTCCTCCTCTCCCGGACATTTCCCAAGCAGTCTCAAACTGTGTCTGCGCACCTCTGCCCTCTGTTTTGCTCTCATTATCTTAGAGACCAGCAGGGAGGGGAGCTTGTCGCAGCTGAAGAGGGAGACTCCCTGGATTCTTCAGCAGCCTTTGAACCCCCCTCCTCTGCTTCATCCTCTGAGTCTGAACTGCTCCCTGTCACCGGCTCTCCCTGCTCACTAAACCCCATTGCCCCTTCAGCATCCAGTTCTCTCTCTGACCTCTCCTCAGTGTCCCACCGCCAATCCCCAGGCTCTGATCCTTCCTCCTCTGGGGCTTCTCTTGGGGCTCCCACTATTCCTCTTCGGTCCAGCCAGTCCCCGACACCTCTCACCTCCATTATGCTTCTGACCTTTTCCATTTGCCATTTTTTAAAAGCGCTCTCCGCCGCAACACTTGTTGCTATTTAGACGAGCAGCAAAATACAGCCGGTAATGTTTTTTCATGCGATGCCACATTCTATAAATCAGCAACAATACAGAAAAGCAGCGTTCCAGGAAAGGAAAGGGCGTTGCTTGCTGATATTCAGCATAAAAATGATACACTACCCCTTTGCAAAATTTAGATTGCAAGCTGAAGATTTCTGTTGTAAAGCTTTCAGGTTCTGACATATTCTCTTTCAACAGTTTTTGCACAGTGCCTGGGCTGCTTGGGCATCTAAATAATATATTGGTAGAGTCTGGCTCATTTTGCTCAGCGATGATGGCTTTGCTCTCTGCATATACTCCAAGACTCCCTTTTCTTTTCGCTGCTGTGCCTATTCCAGCCTGCACTGAACACCCCCTGATAAAGACCAGTATCCCACACATTTCCACCATACCTCGAATATCACAGTAGACGTAAAAGGGTTTCAGGGGCCCGCTGCCATCCGGGTCAATGGTGTAGTTTCCAGATACTTTGCCGCTGAGCCGGTAGGCCTCGCAGCTTTCCTTGTAAACGGCTGCAAGGTTTAAGAAGAAAGTGAAGGGTCAGCACTCGTGTGGTCAGCACCTCAAGATCTCCCTTCCCCTCTCCATCCTCAGGGCCTCACGTGTGTGGCAGGTCTCCCCCTTGTAGCCCGTCAAGTCGCAGATGCAGGTGAAGTCATCCCAGGACTGGATGCAGCGGCTTCCATGTTCGCACATGTTGGGAGTGCACCTGGGATGACATGAGAAGCAAGCTGGCACTAGAGGAAGGGACTCCCCATCGCAGCAGGGATCCAAGCCTCCTCCTCAAGAGGTCTGGAGGGTGGCAACACGAGAACGGGGCCTTCTCTGCAGCAGCTCCCTGTCTGTGGAATGCTCTCCCCAAGGAAGTTCGCCTGGCGCCTTCATTATACACCTTTAGGTGCCCGGCAAAAACGTTCCTTTTTAACCAGGCCTTTGGTAGATTTGATTGACATCCGATGCCCTTTTAAAACGTGGTTGGGGGTGGTAATTGGGTTGTTGTTTTTATCTTGATAATATATTTTGTGGTTTTGTGTTCTGTGAGCTGTCCTGAGATCTCCGGATATAGGGCGGAATATAAATTCAATCAATCAATCAATCAATCAGTCAGTCAAGCTTCCTGGTACACCATCTCTTTTCTAGTTTGTTGGGAAGACAACTGCCACTCCTGAAACATCAAAAACTAGCCCTCTAGCCTGGCGCTTTTGACTTCACCTTTGGCAAAGCCAATACCCACAGTAAGCTCATAGGCACGGCATGACTGTGATCATGAATATTATTTATTAAATTTACGTACCACCCTTTGTTGAAAGATCACAGGGCAGTTTACAACATTAAAGCATGATGGCACTGCCAGCCTCCTGCAGTGGGACCTGCAACATAACATGGCAGTGTGGCACACTTCTGCCAGTCTGCCCTCCTTCCAGGAGACCCCATTCCATCTCCATTCAAGATTTTAAATTCTCCCACCCCCAGATACTGGCTACTGAACACCCTGGGCTAGTTTTCTTCAGGGGCATTTGCCCCATTTGTGGTATGTAACACAAGGAGTCAAGTACAACACTTCCTGTTTGCCCAGAGTGGACACACAGAGGGGTGTTACTCCACAGCCAGGAGGACTTCCTATCACACCTGGTCTGGAGCGTCCTCCCCCTGCGTGTGACCAGGTTGGTGGGTGTGATCCTGGGAGACCACATAAAAGGGGCTGGTTACGCAGACACCTCCCTTCTTCTTCCTCTTGAAACTGAAGTAGTTTGCTGTCTGCTGGCTCTCAGCCACCAGCACATGGGCTCATTCCCATATGGGATGAACTCAAACCCTCTTCTGTAACTCTAAGCTAAAGCTTAGAGGAATCCAACCGTGAACTGAATGTGAGTAAACTTCTTATTACTTTTAAAAGAAGACTGTTGTGTCTTTATTCTTTTTTGGGAGGGATAAAAGGGGACTTACCAGGAACCAAACCCAAGCTGAACAAAGCCACATAGGATTGCTTAAGTAAAGAGATTCAAACGAATCTACCAACTAGCTTCCTGATATATATTGTGGAGAATGCACTCTGCTGCTCACTCACAAGCATGAGTTAGGACGGATACTATTAAATCAATATATCCTCTCCTAGTATCTACAACATCCCTTAAATTTTTTTATAAAGAATCTGTGTGTTTCCCCCAAGTTCCTTAACCTTTTCCTCCACTTTCATGATAATTTTAGAAGGTCCTTTCCCCACTCTCGAAGGTTCTTTGAGAAGGAGGCGATCAAAAAATAACTGTGTTGATATTTCAACTGCGAGCAAAAGCTCCGATCTCTCTAAACTGGTGAGATGACATCTGCTAGGTTATTTTCAAGCCCTTTCCTGAGGAACAGGAGTAGGCATAGCAGACAAGATGCACCTTCCGAGTCCAGCATGAACCATTTTTCCCAAGCATCCCCCAAAGCTTGCCGAGACCAGATTAAAGAATGCAAAAACATTTCTCCTCCATCTGGGCAAGGAAGTCCACATCTTCCCTGCCTTCAAGAAAACATATTGAGGGAGCTACAGAGAGAAGAGGAAGGAGCCTATTATGAGAGGCAGACCAGAGTGGTTTTTCTCAGAGTGGGAGACTCAAGAAGGAGAAGTTCTCCCAGGTGGGAGGCAGGAAGATTCAACTCTCTGAGGCCTACATAGATATATTTATAATTTTATGAGGAGCATATAAGGGTTATTATTCATGTATCTTTTTCCCCCTCTAGTTTTTTCTGTTTGTTTTTTATTATTCTTTTTAGTTTAGTTTGAATTTAATGGTCTATTAAATTTAATGGTCTATGTTTAGGGAAGTTTTTAATGTCTGATGTTTCAATGTGTTTTTAATCTTTTGTTGGAAGCCGCCCAGAGTGGCTGAGGAAACCCAGCCAGATGGGCAGGGTATGTATAAATAATACACTACACTACACTACACTACACTACACTACACTACACTACACTACACTACACTACACTACAATAATATAGTTGAAAACCTTCAATAAAATTAAAAGAATTAAAAATTAAATGATGTGTGAGTGAGCTTTCTGGGCATCTCCCATGCAAGCACTGACCTGGAGCCAGACCCCACACACTCTCAGAGCATCCCCTGGGTTCCTACCATGCTGTTTCTATAGGCTTGGCCCAAACAGACAGCAGGGAGAACCAGCTAGACCTCATCCCCTGGTCTTGCCAGCCGAAGCCACCATCTTCTGCCCAGGCCAGAACTGCCACTCCAGCAAGCGTACCTGTCTGTGATGCCACACACGTTGAAGTACACCTCAAAGTACTTGCCGAGCCGGTGCAGACGGACCATATCTAACTCGATGGGCTGCCGGTCCACGCTGACCATCTGCATGCACCCATGGAAGGCCGTTTGGTTGGAGGCACAGCCGGTACGAGAGGCTGGCTTGGGGCAGCCTAGGAAAGACGCAGCGACCATCAAGCAAAAGGAAGGGGGAAATTCCTCCGTTACATTTCACGAAACAGAAACAAAAAAAGTGATTGGATGAGGAAATAACGTGATGCCCTGTGTATTATATGTGGGATGTGGGTGGCGTTGTGGGTTAAACCACAGAGCCTAAGGCTTGCTGATCAGAAGGTCGGCGGTTCGAATCCCTGCGACGGGGTGAGCTCCCGTTGCTCGCTCCCTGCTCCTGCCCACCTAGCAGTTCGAAAGCACGTCAAAGTGCAAGTAGATAAATAGGTACCACTCCGGTGGGAAGGTAAACGGTGTTTCCGTGCGCTGCTCTGGTTCGCCAGAAGCGGCTTAGTCATGCTGGCCACATGACCTGGAAGCTGTATGCCGGCTCCCTAAGCCAGTAAAGCGAGATGAGTGCCGCAACCCCAGAGTCAGTCACGACTGGACCTAATAGTCAGGGGTCCCTTTACCTTTACTATTGTACATTTAGTTTGCAATGCATTTTGCTTTTGGGCTTCTTCTGTCCTGTTCTTTTTACTTTGGAGGTGATGGCACTGATGACTAGCCCCCATTTCTAGAACAGTCCTCCTTAGTCTATGCTCCTCCTTTTCGTGACCGTGAGATTTAGCTAGGCCTCATTCCAACACCTTCAAACTTCAATTTGCACCTAGATTAAAATGGCTTAAAACGACTGAGCCGTTTGTTCCTCTTTTCATTTTTATTATTTATTAAATGTATGGTTCACTCTTTTCCCAAGGTAACTCAGAACAGCTTACAATACATGCGCCTGGCTGCCTCCCCATCTCTTCTCAGGTGCCTCCCTTAATAGTTGTTCTCAAAAGCAGTACATCAGCAGGCAGCTCCCGTGGACCCATAGAGCTTGCTGCTGTCAGGGGCTGGACTGAGGAGGAATGGTGGGGGTCACTGCCCCTTCTCCCAAACCTTCCCGAGAACAAGAGGACATTATAGATTTAGAACAGTGGTTTGCAGAAGGTCATAGTTCAGTGGCTGAAGAGTGGAGAAGCTGGGGAATATTGGGGGAGCAGCAGGAAGAAGAAGCAGCACCAGGGGAGAGACAGCTGACAGACTCAGTGCCTTTGGAAAGCATTCCTGACCCCCCTCTCCCAGAACCAGACGAGCATTGAGGGTAGTAGAACAAAAAGCTCAGAGGCGGAAAGCTCAGATTAGCCGACGCAGGGGTGACAGAGAACAGAAGAGACGCCAAGAGACTTGGAGCAACGCCATTATCTAGGGGATACTGCATACCTTCGTGTCTCTCTGTGAATATTGAATAAATTACTTGGTAAGAACTTTTATTGTTTCTCTTCTTCTTGGCTGCTATGTGGGAGGGATAGGATTCCCCGAAGCCTGACGACTGCCTATTAGTTAACCAACTGTCAGCCCACCCTCTTGCAAAAAAATGACCAGTTCCCCCTTTAACCCTTAACCAGCCCAGAACCCACCTCCAAAGAAGTACTGGTTTCCCGTGCGCAGCTGAATGTCTCTGTCAACACGGAAGCTGGCGTCATTCTGGTCATCGATGGTGATGACAGCCATGGTTTCGCGCACCATCAAGGCCACCGAATGCCAGAAGCCATCATTCAGGCGATATCCTGTGGGTGGAGGGACACGAGGGGATAAGACTCCTCAGACTCCTCACGTTGGAGCCACGGGTCCCCACATCTGGGGCCACCAAAGCCCTCAATGAAATATCTGCTACCTTGAGTGATTCCGATGACACAATGCAACAGAATGCATAATTTTTAAAACAAAAACAAATAAACCCAAACGGCATGCTAGGTTGCATTCCTCCATTTTGCCTCCAGGGCAGGCATTTTAAAGTTTCACCTCAAAACAATTACAGTGGTACCTTGGTTCTCAAACGTAATCCGTTCCAGATTTCCGTTCCAAAACCAAAGTGTTCCAAAACCAAGGCACACTTTCCCATAGAAAGTAATGCAAAAAGGACTAATCCGTTCCAGACTTTTAAAAACAACCCCTAAAACAGCAATGTAACATTAATTTTACTATCTAATGAGACCACTGATTCATAAAATGACAGCAATAAACAATGTACTGCAGTAATACAATCAATCCATAAGTAGCTGAACTGGGTTCCACACAGTCAAGAAAACAAGACAGAAAAGAGCAGCAAAAACAAAAATGCAAAATAAGTAGCAAAAACAGTCAGATCTCAGCGTAACACTCAGAACGGAAGTGTGGCACTCAAATCGGAAGTGTGGCACTCAAAACACAGCACATTCGTCTTCTGAAAAAGATTCGCAAACCGGAACACTTACTTCCGGGTTTGCAGCGTTCAGGTTCCAAGTTGTTCAATTACTAAGCTGTTTGAGAACCTAGGTACCACTGTAGAAGAAAACCATCCCTCCTCCGTCCCCTCCTCCTACCTGCTGCAAACTCCAGCTTCTTGGTCTTCGTTTTGGTTTTTGGCTGAGCGATGGTCACGTTGATCTGCCCGTCGCTCAACACCATCTCGAGCCAGCCCAGGTCGTCTGCAAAGGACGTGTACATGAGCAGCCCCACAACGTCCCAGGTCCGGAAGCTGAAGCTGACGGCCAGCTGATTGCGGCGCGGGTACCCGGGCACCTGCAAGAAGTTGTTGACCCCAGCGAAGGTGAAGGGGAACAAGAGGTTGTCTCGACAGTAGTCGCCCAAGTGGCCCTGAAACAAACGAGGAGACAGCTAAGGAGGTGGCTTGGTTGATGTTCCATCACAACAGGGCCATATGCTCCTGTGACTGCGCTGTGCAGCAGATGGACTTATTAACAGGCACACAACTCTGCAGGTTGCAAATCTCTGGCTTCTTTTGGAATAAAATTAATGTTATCATGTTTTTGGTGCTAAGAACAGGGCAATGCCTGAAGTAGCCTCGGATGTAGGTGGAAACAGAGGTGTAACTCCACTCGGCGTTCTCATTCCATTTACTCCTTTGACTTTCTTTCCTTTTTTTAAATATGATTTTTATTAAATTTTATGTTTTACAATTTCAGATAAACATTTTACATACTTAAGGTATCGATGACTTCCCATCTTCTATTTCTGTGATTCATTTTACGTATCTTATATCCCTGCATGTTTTACAAAAACTACACCAATCGGTTTTCCATTATTGCAGCCTTCAAAACTTAGTTCCACTGTTGAATTTATCTTAATGCTTCCAGCGTTGTCAGCTGTGCACAATTATTTTCCATATATTCGAGAAACGTTTTCCAATCTTCTTTAAACGTATGTTCTTCTTGTTCTCATATTCTGTATGTTAAGTCTGCAAGTCGTGCATATTTTGTCAATTTAAGTTGCCAATCTTCTTTGGTTGGGACCTCACTCATTTTCCATTTGGGGGCTAACAAAACATAGGCCACAGTTGTTGTATACATAAATAACCTTTTCTGACACCTCAGAATTTCAGTCCTTTGACTTTCTTTCATCTACAAACTTTGTAAAACAAAAGCCTCCAACATCCTTTAGGTGTCCTGACTTTGCAGGAGGTTTTTTAAAAAAACCTCCATCATCTCAGCGGGAAAATGTCAATGTCACCTGCAAGTCCTGCTTCTCAGCTGTTCAGAGCCTCAAACTTCAAAATGCAATTGCATCACCAAACGTGCAATCACAAAATACATGCAACATTTAGCACGGAATAAGGATCCACCTTTCTGTTCAGGCATTATCTCTGCTACTTTTATCTTTTCTTACAGAAAAATGAGCAGCGGCCATACACTTTATACAACATTGTCCTTTTCTCTCTCAGTTGCTCCCCACTGAACAGGTGATGGGCAGCAGACCCAGAGGAAAATATGTCTGGGGGCTGAATATGCAGGCATCTCTATAAAAGTCTACTTGCTTCTGAATTACTAGAGAGAGAAAATAACAGAAGTGCAGAGGGCTGCATGGTCAATGCAAGCCTCATAATAGAATAAGTGTAAGCCGAAGAGCCCTACATTTGGACTATTATGGTGCTGGAGGAGACTCTTGAGAGTCCCACGGACTGCAAGAAGATCAAACCGATCCATTCTGAAGGAAATCAGCCCTGAGTGCTCACTGGAAGGACAGATCCTGAAGCTGAGGCTCCAAGACTTTGGCCACCTCATGAGAAGACTCCCTGGAAAAGACCCTGATGCTGGGAAAGATGGAGGGCACAAGGAGAAGGGGACGACGGAGGACGAGATGGTTGGACAGTGTTCTCGAAGCTACCAGCATGAGTTTGAGCAGACTGCGGGAGGCAGTGGAAGACAGGAGTGCCTGGCGCGGTCTGGTCCATAGGGCCACGAAGAGTCGGACATGACTGAACGACTAAACAACAACAAAGCTGCTTCCGCAGTCTTAGCAAACATCTACAACAGAGTCAGGGGCAACTAAACAAAGTTCTCTCTCTCTATTTTTGCAGACCACAGTAACACGTTCATCCTCACCTCGATCCTAATAGACGGTTTACGACGTCTTGCCAAGTTGCTGATATAGACCAAATTGTAGGCAATGTTTTCCATGCAGCCACGGAAGTTTGGCCGATAGACAAGGCGCTGCTTCTCATAGTTCATTATTCCCCCAAAGAAGATCTGCAGAAGTCAAGGAAACCCAGAGGGGATCAAATATGTAAGGCTGGGAAACACTGAAAGGTACCACTGCCATGGAGAAAGGGAGAAGAGCAGGGTTCAATTTGGGGCTTAAATTTAAAATCTCCAATCAGGGCATCACAAGTGTAAACCCCTGGCAGAGCTGGGAGCAGCTGCCCACCATGCCATGCCATCCCAATCACCTCTTTGTCCAGGTCAAGCTGATCAAACTCTCCGTTAAGGCGGTACTGCAAGACCTCCCCGTCCAAGCTGAAATTGACAAATCGCCTGTAGCGGTCGATGCGAACTTGGTGCCAGTGTTGGTCATCCAAGAGACTTCCCAGTTTCATAATCGTCTCCCCTCCGCTCATGTTTAGTGAGCTGTTGCCTGGGGAGCAGAAACAGCATGTCAACAGGATGCGGGAGATATTGTCCGCAGAAGAGCAGAGCCAAGTCATTCGAGTTCTTTCCGTGCCCCTCTAAAATCCAACTTTTGGCCTTGGTTATTTGGTGAACCAGTACAGTGGTACCTCGGGTTAAGTACTTAATTTGTTCCGGAGGTCCGTTCTTAACCTGAAACTGTTCTTAATCTGAAGCACCACTTTAGCTAATGGGGCCTCCCGCTGCTGCCGGAGCACGATTTCTGTTCTCATCCTGAAGCAAAGTTCTTAACCCGAGGTACTATTTCTGGGTTAGCAGAGTCTGTAACCTGAAGCGTATTAACCTGAAGTATATGTAACCCGAGGTACCACTGTATATACCCACGGGCAGAAGACAGGCAAAGAATGCTGTTTTTCTGTACTGGAAGTTCCCAGAAAACTGAGCAAAAGGTCAATTTTGAAACTGCAACTCAGGAATTTGGGTGGCCGAAGAACAATGTTCCAGGAATCCTGCAGATCACTGAATCAAAGAACTTTTTAAACAGCTCTAACAGCTTTTAGGGACGTTTTAAACTGATTGTTGATGCTTTTAATTGTTTCTGTTTCCTTTTAAACAGCATTATTTGTTTGCCACTCTGGGCTTTTTGGGAAGGAAGAGCAGGACACAAAATCAAATCAATCAGTGAACTAAGTTCATACAACAATAGACCATTAATATAACAATATATTATTCTATTATTTATTTAATATCTGCAGGTGTGGCAGCGGATGTGTGATGGACTGCAGTCTTGCCTTGGTAACGGCCTGGGCGAAAGCCAATAAACTGAAGTTCAATCCAGCTAAGTCTGTTAGTGGGTGGTTCCCTACACTCCCTCTGAAGGAGCAGATAAGATAGCTTGGGGGTCCTCCTGGATCCTTTGCTGTTGCTTGAGGCTCAGGCGGCCCCAGTGATGTGGAGTGCCTTCCATCAGCTTTGGCTGGTGGTTCAGCTGTCCCTCTATCTGAACAGGAATAGTCTAACTTCTGTTGTCTATGCTCTATTGGCCTCTAGGATGGATTAGGTCTTCTGTTGTACACTATTTACTACAAAGCTCGATGACTAAGCTCTTTAGCGACAAAACGCTAGGTTACCAGAACAACGTCCAAGCACTGAACCACTGATACATTACAAGTGGACCATTTATTACCATGTTTGCCATTGTTCAAGATAAAATCTATTTTGGAAAGAGAAGAAATGAGCACTGAACCGCTGACATATTACAAGGGAACTCTTTATTTACTGCGTTTGCCATTGTTTAAGATAAAACCTATTTGGGAAAGAAACGACTTTTGCCATTTTTGGGGACGGTTATTGTTTGTTTACAGAAACAGTGGTACCTCGGTTGTTGAACATAATCCGGAACACCGTTTGACTTCCGAAAAGTTCGGCAACTGAGGCGTAAAGGGCAGTTGGCAATTTCAATAGAGAAATTTGGGGGGGAAATGCAGCGGGAGCCGTTTGACTTCCGAGGCGCGTTCGAAAACGGAAACATTTACTTCCAGGTTTCTGGCATTCGAAAACCGAAATGTCTGGCTTCCAAGACGCTCGGAAAACCAAGGTACCACTGATATTAGGTAAAGGTAAAGGGACCCCTGACCATTAGGTCCAGTTGTGGCCGACTCTGGGGTTGCGGCGCTCATCTCACTTTATTGGCTGAGGGAGCTGGTGTACAACTTCCGGGTCATGTGGCCAGCATGACTAAGCCGCTTCTGGCAAACCAGAGCAGCGCAAGGAAGCGCCATTTACCTTCCCACCGGAGCGGTACCTATTTATCTACTTGAACTTTGACGTTCTTTCGAACTGCTAGGTTGGCAGGAGCAGGGACCGAGCAACGGGAGCTCACCCCGTCGTGGGGATTCGAAGCACCGACCTTCTGATCGGCAAGTCCTAGGCTCTGTGGTTTAACCCACAGCGCCACCCACGTCCCTTTACCACTTTACCACTGATATTATCTTGTGTCTATTCACAGGTGTGGCAGATGTGGGTTGCAATTCTGAAAGGTCAAAGAAGTGTAGGGCCCTTACTCCAGCCAGCTTTATCCTCCACAGACGCTTTCTCCCAGCTAAGCTCACTTTCTCTATCAAGAGTTTAGCTGAGATAAAAGTACCTGGGGAGATGGAAGCATGGGGATGAAGGGCAGCAGAAAGGTTTGGCGTGCACCCATCCACCCATTCGCATGCCCTTTAAATCTCTCTCACAAATACACACATTTCGCATGCAAATGCGGTGCTCACATTTAAAGATGAAAGTCTATCAACTTTATGTCATTTCAGCTCAAGATCATCTCTGCTTAGCCTGAGCTGCTTAGTGGGCTCAGCTGCCAAAGTCTGGCATGCAGACGTTGCAAACTGCACCACCTCTGCCAGAGAGCTTCACAGGAGAGGTCTGCTAAACAAAATCTCAAATCTTAGCACCCTGAAACATCTACATGCATTGCTATGAGTTTGACTGCCTTGATTAATGTTATTCTTTCATTGTGCTTCTGTAGTAGTAGCAGCAGTAATAATAATAATAATAATAATAATAATAATAATAATAATAATTTATTATCTATACCCTGCCCATCTGGCTGGGTTTCCCCAGCCACTCTGGGCGTCAGAATATTAAAAACATGATAAAACATCAACCATTAAAAGCTTCCCTAAACAGGGCTGCCTTCAGATGTCTTCTAAAAGTCAGATAATTGTTTATTTCCTTGACATCTAATGGGAGGGCGTTCCACAGGGAGGGCGCCACTACCGAGAAGGCCCTCTGCCTGGTTTCCCGTAACCTCTCTTCTCGCAGTGAGGGAACCGCCAGAAGGCCCTCGGAGCTGGACCTCAGTGTCTGGGCTGAACGATGGGCGTGAAGACGCTCCTTCAGGTATACTGGAATGCCCACCCATTAGATGTCAAGGAGTTAAAGAGCTACACAACTTTTAGAAGACACCTGAAGACAGCCCTGTATGGGGAAGTTTTTAATATTTGATGTTATATTATGTTTTTATATGTGTTGGAAGGTGGAGCAACCCAGCCAGATGGGCAGGGTATAAATAATAAAATTGTTGTTGTTGTTGTTATCAGTTATTTACTCTCACGTCAAACAAGGATATTCACAAATGAATTATGTCACAACTGCAGATTTCCACCCAGGTACCCAATCACTGCCTTAGCAGCTTGTCACCATCTGGCACCAGTGTGGTCAATGGTCAGGGATGATGGGACTTGGAGCCCAATGAAAGCTGGAGGGCACCACGTTGCCTATCTCTGAGTTGGGACTTGCATGGTTTCCACCCCCCTCCAAACTCACCAAGGCTTATGCTGAAGACCAGTTGGGCCTGCTGCAGTTCCAGGCTGATGTAGTCGCCCTGGGCCCCCGCCGCGTACATTAAGATCCCCTCGCGTTCCATCGTCTTGAAGTTGAACCCAAGCATGTCTTGGACGGTACGGACCGTTCTGGTGCGGAACTTGTAGGCGATGGCATCGTCGCCATCGAAATATAAGACGTCAGACTCTGCGGGGAAGAGGAGCAAAGCAGTTGCACAGATGCTTCCAGTCAAGTCTCCTTTCCAAGTAAAGGTAAAGGGACCCCTGACCATTAGGTCCAGTCGTGGCCGACTCTGGGGTTGCGGCGCTCATCTCGCTTTACTGGCCGAGGGAGCCGGCGTACAGCCTCCGGGTCATGTGGCCAGCATGACTAAGCCACTTCTGGCGAACCAGAGCAGCGCACGGAAACGCTATTTACCTTCCCGCTGGAGCGGTACCTATTTATCTACTTGCACTTTGACGTGCTTTCGAACTTCTAGGTTGGCAGGAGCTGGGACTGAGCAGCAGGAGCTCACCCCGTCGCAGGGATTCGAACCGCCGACCTTCTTATTGACAAGCCCTAGGCTCTGTGGTTTAACCCACAGCGCCACCCGCGTCCCCCCCTTTCCAAGTACGACAGTACAATAGTAGCCAGTCCGTTGCCAATGTCCCAAATTAGACCAACAGGACCTTGGCCAATGCAAAGTTTGCTTGCATGTGACTCCTGATCAATACTAAGAGTCAGCGCCTCAGTTACTAAGCTATATTTTCATCTCGGGTTCCATTAATTTCCTGAATACCTTCCTCTCCCCCATTTTATCCCCATATTATCTAGATCTGTCTCCTCAGCCCTAAATATGTCACACCTTGAAGACATCTGGAAAATCACCCTCTTCCCCCTCCCCGCCCAGTTTGCTAAGAAAAAACAAACAAACCAATACATGCACCATATTTTCCTCTTTTAACCAATGATTGTGGGGGCCAATCAATTTCCAAACTGCTTCTCCACAAATACAAGTTTTTCTTTTGAGTATGTGCTATGATTATGGATTTTTTTGTTAATGTGAAAAAGTAAAAGGGAGTCATGTTGGTCCGTAATCTCAAACACTGTTTTTTGTGAGAGTACTCACTGGTACACAATACTGTCACCTCTCTCTGTCTTTGCTGCTACTGGTAACTATTTTGTGATGATAATCAGCTAAATAGTTTGAGGATCTATACAACTGTGTAACATGCAGAAAACAGCATTCTTAGAGAAATCAGAGACTGGAACTGAGGGAAGCTGGGGGGGTTGTGTGGGAGGGGGGGTGGGAGGAAAAATGTGGGGGGGGGGAATAAGGATGATAGGTTTCCGGATAATATGTTTTGTTTTAATTTTGAATTAAAAAAGTTTTTAAAAGAATAAAAAAATATTTTGTGCTGGCACCCACAACACTTGGATTAAGATATGAATACCAGCACCTCATTCATTTTTTTCAATGAAAAGCACTGCCTATTAGGAAAACATATCGATCAAGGCAAATAAAAACACTGGGCATGTTCAAAATGTATTAACAAATGTATTGCCCCAATGTAAACTTCGGAATTTCAGAGCCCAAAGTAAAATAATCTGACTAGATAGATAACACACTTCAGATATTTTCAGGGTGTCCACCACAAATCTTATTTTACTTGGAAGGTATAAACAGCATCCAAGTATTTCACATTTCTGTGAAGCAGTTGTTTTTAGAATGCCGTGGAACGTTAGCATGTGTTTTAATTTGTTTTTTGGCTTATTGTTGATACAGCAGTACCTTGGGTTAAGAACTTAATTCGTTCCGGAGATCCGTTCTTCACCTGAAACTGTTCTTAACCTGAGGTACCACTTTAGCTAATGGGGACTCCTGCTGCCGCCGCACGATTTCTGTTCTCATCCTGAGGTAAAGTTCTTAACCTGAGATACTATTTCTGGGTTAGCGGAGTCTGTAACCTGAAGCATCTGTAACCTGAGGTACCACTGTATTTTTGAATATTGCAAATAGGGTTTGTTAAACTATTTTTTTACTGATAATGCTACTGCTTTATCCTTTTCGTAAACCGCTTTGGGGTTTTTATCACAAGAGAGCGGCGCTGCACATAAATCTCGGAGTGGGGAAATAAAAATGAAATGAAATCAATGAAAGAGAAGTCGACATTCCCAGCTTGAATCACTTACGGTAGTAGCAGCCGTAAAGGCCCACGCGTAAGCCAATGGAACCATGTGGATTCCAGGCCACAGGGATGATGCGGAGGTACCGCGCCAGGATGGGGTGATGCAGGTTGTGGAGGGCCACGCCACTTGCGTTCACATTGCCAAAAAATGTCTGCACAAGGGAAAACAAAGTGGTGATGGGAAGAGAAACTTCTCAAGAGCAGCAGCACGATCAGCTATGGGGGGCTGTCTTCCTAGGCACACAAACACTTTGTGGATTTCAGAACTAAGAGCCAAAGGGAGGGATGAGAAATTAAGGCAATAGAATGCAAAATCTCCAGGCAAGGGCACTTTTTTCTCCCCATGTAGGAAGTTCCAGGTTCGTTCCTTGCCATTTGCCATGGAAAGGAACTTGGGTAAAGCCTCTGCCCAAGACCTTGAAGGCACACAGTCAGTTGGGAAAAGACATATTTATTTTTGATACTTACGAGCCACTTTTCACGGTAATGGCACAAGGCAGCTTCCGTACAGTATTAAGATGCAGTACAACGCAAACAAGTAAGAGCAAACCAACTTATCAAGTCGTCCTACTACATCATAATAATATAGCAATAATAATAATTTATTATTTATACTCCGCCCGTCTGGCTGGGTTTCCCCAGCCACTCTGGGCGGCTTTCAGCAAAATATTAAAATACAATAATTCATCAAATATTAAAAGCTTCCCTAAAAAGGGCTGCCTTCATATGTCAGATAGTTGTTTATTTCTTTGACATCTGGTGGGAGGGCGTTCCACAGGGTGGGTGCCACTATCGAGAAGGCCCTCTTCCTAGTTTCCTGTAGCTTTGCTTCTCGCCGTGAGGGAACCGCCAGAAGGCCCTTGGCGCTGGACCTCAGTGTCTGGGCAGAACGATGGGGGTGGAGACGTTCCTTCAGGTATACTGGGCCGAGGCCGTTTAGGGCTTTAAAGGTCAGCACCGACACTTTGAATGGTGCTCGGAAACGTACTGGGAGCCAATGTACATAGGTCTTTCAGGACATAAAAACAAGCCATAATAGCAAAAGACTCCCTCAAGCCCTGTATAGGGGCACAACATTTTTTTTTTTTTAATAGAAAGGCATCTGTAATTGACTAGTCTTGAATGTCTGCTTAAGGGCCTGCAAAGAAAGAGCCACCCACATCCCACCTGGGAGGCAATTTCATTTTGACGGGTGGGGCTACTGGTGAAAAGGCCATGCCCACTCCAGCCAAGCAGATGCACTGACAGGTATACAAGGAGGACCTTCAAGGCTGATGTTAAAGAAGGGATAGCCAATATGACAGCCTCCAAATGTTGTGGACTGCAATCCCCATCATGCCCAGTCAGCACGGCCAAATTGTGGGATAACCAGCCTCATATAACCAACATGCTTAAGTCTAATTAATGCATGAAGGGGTTAATACCATAGAGTAAGCTGTCCTGCCAGGCTTAGCTACATCCACTTCCCCTTACCTTGGGAAGGGCTATGTAATCAGGGCTTTGTTCAACCTTAGTCTACCTGAGAAGCTCAGCGTCAAGAGGTTTGAGCTGGTTGCTCCAGCTCAACCGCATGGCTCTCACAAGCCACTCTTGACTTCCTACTCCAATAATTTAGGAACTTTCACCACTTTGTAGCTAAGCCAAGCCATACCGCCTGTGCAACTTTCTAAAGCACATGAATCTGACCTTTGGAGAGTTGATAAGTAAACCACTTTTTAACTTATCAAAAATGTGGTCTTTTTCTATGCTACTGGAAGTGAGAAAATTTGGAAGGGCATATTTTAAAGTCTGTATTTCCATGCTTTACTTTATGACTTTAAATCTCTGCTAGGGTTCTCTCACCAACGCGTACTGGCCCCAGATCTGGATCTTGGCATCCAGGGAATTCTTTCTATATATGTATTTTGAACCATCACATATATTAGGGGTGGTGGGAACGGGTGGCTGAGCAAAACGAGTGTGTTCCTTTTTTGCACCATATAAAGATATGGGCACAGAATCTACAACAGGCGATTCTAGAGGACAAGTCTGGGAATCTCTACATAGCAAAGGACTGTTGTTTTCAGTAGCCACAAATCATGACGAAAACTGTATAGATCCCTTGCAAATCCACAACAGGAAGTTGAAAAGGCTGGTTTTCACCACCTGTGGTGCCCAAGTAGGAAAATACAGCAGTTCTGGAGCCAAGAAGCAGAATAAACGAGAGGGACTTTTCCAATGGAATTACCTAATGACCCTTCATTATAGGCGTGGGGAACTATTATCTCCCCAAACCCCTTATAGGCCAGGTTTGGGCAGGAAGGTGCCCACCCAGCAATCACCTGATGTCACAGTGCTGCCCCCTCCCTGTTGGAAGGTAGGGCCAGAAACTCTTCTCTCACCCAATTGCTCCCTTGTTGAAAGTAAGGCTTCCAGTTGCTGGGGTGGTCCCCATAGAGCACAATGTAGCGTGTCACCCAGTTGTAGGTATTGAAGGTCCCCTGAGTGGCGATGGCGTTGATACGGCATTTCTTGGTCAGGTCAATCTGCAGCCACGGTTGCTTGTCTTGCGGGTCGGGAGACCAGCCTCCGGCACCTGAAAGAGGGTGGGGAGGACAAGATACAGGAAACGGCTGCTTTCGTGGAATCCTAGAACTGTAGAGTCGGATGATTATCTAGTCCGACCCCCTGCAATGAAGGAATTCTACCCATGAACCTCCCTGGCTGGGCTTGAACCACCAAACTTTCATAAACAATGCATAACACACACAAAAATAAATTTATAAAGCTTTAAAGATATTGTTTTCCTGAATGTTGCTAAGGGCCACCAAAAAAGGTCTCGTGGGCCACATCTGAGGGTTGGACCACCCTGATTTAGTGTGACAACCACAAATCCAGCGTTTAGAGACCATGTGCTTCTCCGGTGGCTGGATCCAGTATAGCAATCGTCGCCTACAAGCGACACATTCTACTGCCATGCATTGCTTGTGCACCGCCTTGGGACAGTGGGCCAATTTTGGAAGACAGTCAACAAAACTCAATGGGCCACTGGCTTAGTCTTGCATCTGTTAATGCTACTGAGCTGGAGAGAGCATGAAGTCTGTCCCTCCATTATGAACTCACCATAAATCCGAGCGAATGTGGCAGCGCGGAAGATGCTGGATCGGGAAGATGCTGCAAGATTCCAAGTGTAGAGGGGGCCAACCAGTTCATAGTCACAAGTCCCTGCAGGGAAGAATAGGAAGAATGGAGTCTTTTGATGGGGGCACCTGCCCAAGGTGTGGCAACCTCAGGGCGGGGTTTTATTGCAATGTGTATTTTCTTTTTTACATTACGCTTAATGCTCTTTAAATTCTGTAAGTCACTTGGATGCTCCTTATGCTGGAAGTGACTTATAAATTGAAATCATCATTATAATCAGGGGCGCCAACTTGAATTAAACATTGGAGGCGCCAGGTAAGCCCTGTATAACTGGTCACACAAAGCAGCACCCCCCCCCCCATTTGAATGGCAATCCCCGTCAACTTGGGGTCGGTGGCCCCCTCAAATATTTTATGGGGGGGTGAAGGGACCTCAGCCCCTAGGAGTTGGCTCCTATGGTGAGCTTGATGGACTAATGGCGAGACTCTGTTTGAGGCTGCTTCCTATGTTTTTAAAGCCACCTAAGGTTGCAGTCTTCAACATACCAACATACCAAAGAGTTAAGTTCCACAGTGGAACTTACTTCTGAGTAAGCATCCGAAGTATGTCTACTGAGAAAAGCTTGGAGGGCAGCAACTAGTAAGCTTACTGCCACACGTATGTGTAATAGCTGTTGTTAATTATTTAATTTAATTTTATTGATTTATAAAATTTACCAGTGGTCTCAGGGTGGGTTTCAACAAATCAAATTATCACCATCCTCAATTGTTCACTTGCCAAATGCCAGCCATAAAATATCTACACAATTCTCTGATTCCTCGTTTAAAATTAACCATACTCATTCATTCCACTGATAACATTCCAAATTATAGACAGGTGCAATTCCTCATAGGCTTGGGGAAAGAGAAACATATTTACTTAGTGCCAAAATCCAGCCAGTGCTGACAACCGCCTCAGAACAGGAGAGGACTCCATGGTGCCACCACTGAGAAGGCCCTGTTCCAGGCTCTGGCCAACCAGACTTTGTTTATTGCTGGCATGGCCAACAGGACCTCCGTGGCGGATTTCAATTCACAGGCAGAACAGTTTAGGGAGCACCACTCTTTGAGACAGCAGAGTCCCATCCTCTTCAGGGCTTTACTGTTTTAAGCCAGCGCCTTGAATTGGGCTCAGTGATGAACTGAGCAGCCAGAACTAGCAGCATATCACCACAGGAGGCCCAACGAATTCGAACTCATGCCATGGCACTCTGCACTAGCTGATGTCTCCACACCATCATCAAGGGAAGCCCTACACAAAGCACACTGCGGTAGCGAAGGAAAGGCACTCCAGACATGCTCAGATGATACGCTATCACAGGGGTCAGAAACCTTTTTCAGCCGTGGGCCGGTCCACCGTCTCTCAGACCATGTGGTGGGCAGGACTATATTTTGAAGGGAGGAAATGAACGAATTCCTATGCCCCACAAATAACCCAGAGGTGCATTTTAAATAAAAAGCACACATTCTACTCATGTAAAAACACCTGGCAGGCCCCACAAATAACCCAGAGGTGCATTTTAAATAAAAGGGCACATTCTACTCATGTAAAAACACGCTGATTCACGAGCCGGATTGAGAAGGCAATTGGGCCGCATCCGGCCCATGGGCCTTAGGTTGCCTACCCCTGCGCTATCACCACCTCCCGTGTAAAACAGGTTCCAGGGCAGAACCCCCGCCAGATTAAGCTGTATGCCTTTCAAGTTCAGTTTTCTTGGACGCCAGCGGCCAAGACCAAGCGACAAAGTGAGCAGCTCCTGTTTTCCTTCCAGAGATGGCAAGGCACACGCACATCAGGCAGGCCTGAGCCTGTCACCGCTGCAAAATTGGAAGACCGTTTCACAACAGCAGCAGCAGCAGAGCTATCCACCGGCTCCCTCCCTCCAGGTTTATTATTTTTTCCCCCCCTTCCACTGCAGAGAGTGGCTGGCACGCCCTTGCAGGCTCAGCTCCTGCTTGCCTCTATCTGTTAGAGAGCAAAATGGGGAAGCCCTCTCTCGACCCAGCTATGAGACAGCAGAACAAGGCTTCGAGAAACAAATGGCCGGGGGTGCAAGGAAGGGGGACGAGCTCGGGGTTCCCAGTTCGGAAAGAGATGCACATTACATCAAGGACAGATGTAGGAAGCCACTGACCTGCCCAAGGGGTGAAAACAAATAACAGGCATCGCACCCACCAACCTCAGGCAAAATTCCAGCAAGCTCACTAGTGCAGAGCTTTCTGGTGGAGAGGAACCCCAAACTCCCCCCCCCCACTCAACCCTGTTAAAAAATGAAGAGGGAAGCCATAGGTAAGTGTAGAAGTCTGCAGAATCATCACACACACACACCAAAAAAAGCAGATGTGGAAGAAACGACCCAGACCTGTAACCTATTTTTGCAAGGCCCTGCATGGTGGGGTGGATGGGGGGAGCAGGGGGCTGGCTTTGTCCTGCCCTCCCAGAGCACCTATGTATGGAACAGGTTCCAGGCTCTCAGCCATCCCCACAAACAAACTGTGCAGCCTAAGAAAAAGTGTGTATGTGTGTGTATGTATGTGTGTGTTCAGATGGAAGAGGCAACCATTCTCTGGCCCTCTGTTTTGAGAGGGCCCAGGATACACACTCGCCCAAGAGCAAAGCGGGGATGGGGTGCTGTCAGGAAGCAGCTGATGAGGCCCAAATCTTTGGTGCTGAGCCCCAGACCCCTTGCCCCTATTTTGGAAAAGGCAGCAACAACTTTGAATGCTTTACCAAAAAACAAAAACAAACTTTGCCACCGCAAAGGGCACTGCTACCAGCCCCCAGCCCCCTTAATTTGCTCAGCGACCTAATTGTGCATCCACACATGCCGATCCGCAGGCGCAAAGGTTACGCCAAATGAGCGCCTGTGTCCCGGGTCTCCGGGAGACCTAGTAGCCGGGAAGTGCTGGATGGAAAGCCGCTTTCTCGACAGCTGGCCAGGATACCAACCAACCTCCAGCCCCAGCCCCGCCCGGCAGCTCCCCAAGTCGGGATTCCTTGCTAACACGGGATAAACACTCTGACCTGGGTGGCGGGGCAGGGGGGATGGGGGAAGAGACGGGGAAGGGGACCCAGGCGTCCTGTGCCAAACGACCCCGACGCAGAAGCCTCTCCCGAGGGGGTTTCGAGGGATGGGGTGGTGATGTCTCTCCTACAAGCGCGCGGCGCAAACCCCGCCCGCTCCCGAGGTCCCCAGGGAGCCGCTCCCCGCACCCAAGACGCCGCAGCCCGCGCGCAAACCTCGCGCCCCGCCGCAAGCCCCTCTCCCCAAACGTTGCGCGCTGCGCCGCGCGCCCCGGAGCGCAGTCCGCCTTGTCCCCGCCCCGTGACCTTTTTCCCCCTCTCCCCTGCCGGCCCGATCCGGGCTGCTTCTTCTTCTGCCGCAATGCAGGTGCCGCCACCGCCGCGCCAAGTCCCGGGACACTCACGCCAGAACCAGCCTCCGTGGCTGGGCTGCAGGAGAGCGGCGACGGCGAACACGAAGAGCATGGCGCGACCGCCCATGCTGCAGCCGCGGCGCGGGCTGCTTCAGTGCGCTCCCGAGCCCAGCCGCCTGGCCATCGCCGCCGCACGTGCGCCCCTGCCCGCCTCCGCCTGCCGCTGGCCGGAGCAAGCCCGTTGCGCGCGCCTCCGACGCGGGGAGCGAGCGCCGGCGCGCCTCCGCCCGGGACCAGCCGACGGCCTCTCTCTCTCTTTCTCCGCCGAGCTGCTCGTTCCCGCCCCTTAGCGGGAAGAGCGCTCTGCACAGGGTCAGAGGCAAGGTGGCCACCTTTGTTTTGGCCAAATAGAAGACAGGGCGGACGGCTTTCCTTTTCATCTGGTGGTGCTGAAGTGACTTCCACGCGATCCATTACAATCTCTTGCAGTCTTTCAAGGGGGGCCCCTCTGGAATTTGTCTCACACACACACACAGACATACATATGAATTTGTAAATCTGTCTGTGCTGGCAACCCAGAGCTTAAAGACAGATCTTTCAGAGTCCTTTTTGTTGGGGATAATTCAGAAATTCCCAGGTGTCAAAAAAGGATATTTATGCATGCCACTACTGTGGTCCGTGTTTTGTTAGCCCCAAAAGGGAAAACAAGCGGTCCCAACTAAAGAAGAATGGCAACTTAAATTGATGGAATATGTGCAGCTTGCGGACCTAACATATAGAATAAGAGAACAAGAAGAACATACGTTCAGAGAATATTGGAAAACGTTTATTGAAAATATGGGAAATAATTGTGCGCAGCTGAAAACGCTGTTTTCCTTTCCAGCAGATTTTTATATTTCTCCCAAACTCTATACAGATTCTTCCTAAGAATATGGTTCATAAAATTCCTACAAATTATCGCCTTCCCATACCAAAGACATGCATGCCAGCCAAGTTTTAAGTCATGACCAGCTAAGTCCAGGATGTCTGCGTTATCCAGGGTAATCCATTCTTTTAACCAACACAGACAGAAGCAGTCTTTCTTCTCCAGGAATGGCCAGAGAAGCGTGGGGCTTCGGATCAGCCGCGGCAATCACTTCGCAACCAGCCCTTCTGTGGCATCAAACTAAAGATCACTGGCGATCCGCGCTGGAGAATCTGTGCGTCCCCTCTCCCCATGTTGTTGGACTCCATCTCCCGGCAGCCTCCGCCACCACAGTCATGTCAAGGCTAATGGGAGTTGTAGTCCAAGCTGGGCTGCTGCAGGGCCTCCCACAGCCATGGTGTGTAGCGGGGTAAAGAAAGCATTTTGGACATGCCTCACAGTACCCTGCCTCTTAAATTAGCCCGCTGCTACAGAAGCCTTTAGGGCAGGAGTAACCGACATGGTGCTCTCCAGACAGTGCTGGACTGTACAACCAGAGCTGGCCCAGCCATTAGACAGGGTGAGACAGCTGCCTCAGGCTGCAGAGGCCCCCACTTGGGTGCCCTGCCCACCCTACCGCCTCAATCAGTGGTGGAGAATTAAAAGTTCGTTGAATATATTTCTAATAGAAAAAAATTAGAAATTACTTGAAAGAAACAAATAGGCCTAGGATTAAACTAAGTTATAATTAAATAAATGGGATTTAGAATGTTAAGAAAAGTGAATAAGATGGACTATAATTGGAAATTGTTTTAGTTTAATAATGATATTAGAAAGCTGTTACTTTTAACTACAAGGAAACTCGGAAGGGAGGGACTTGAGGAAGTCAACCAAGATGTTTAAAAGGTTGGATTTGTGAAGAATTAAGTTTGTTGTTATTGTTTATCTGTTTATTGTTCCTCTCTCTCTCTCTCTCTCTCTCTCTCTCTTTTTCTGTTTTTGTGTATCATTCTGCTTTGTGGTTTGTGTTATCATTGTGGAAAATCTAATAATTTTTTTTTTAAAAGTTTATTGAATGTATTTCAAGACAGCCATCTGGATTTACATAATAGCAAATTAATAAGCCATTCATTACAAGCGGCGAGACACAACATAACCAGACACTGGAAATAACCTTTTTTGGCACAGCAATGGACAATTGGTACAACTGAGCTCTCCTCAAGAGATTAACATATAAATTATGGTTGACACGTGGACAGATAAAGAAATATGGCTTTACCCTGGTGTGACGTAATTTCAAAACATATGCCAGTATTCCAAGAAACGACCAAGTCCCCACCTCAGCATTCGCCTCAATCTGGTTGATCTACAATTAAATTTAAGCATAAATCATTATCTTCACTTTGAACCCTGCTCCCATGTTCATCGATAGACAAGCATTTTACATTGTTTCATTGGTAACATGGGGTGTGTGTGACTTATTACTCATATTTAATCTAAGCACAAACACAAGGGCTCCTGATTAGGCGTTTAGCTACGCAATGCCGAGTGTTATCTGTTAACTCTGTTCTATTCTGTTTCCCCTTAGTTTTTCATTTTATTTAAACCAATTCATGAACCAAGAACTTATACCAAGGATAGGCAACCTAAGGCCCATGGGCCACAAGTGGCCCACAGGGGTCGTTTAACCGTCCCACGAGCCACCCCCAAACTGAGCCGCCTACTCGGTGAGTCCCCATGCGCTATGCTAAACTGGTGCAGAGCAGCATGGGGACCTGCTTCCGCGGTGCCGGAAATCATGTCTGCGCATGCTCAGACGCCGAAAATCGCATCTGCGCAGACACAGATGCCGAAAATCATGTCTGCGCAGATGCCAGAAATTATGGCCACACGGAGTTTCTCCACTGGAGTGAACCGGCCCAGGCGAGGTAAACCTTGCCAACCCCTGACTTATACATTAACCACCAATAATGAACAGTGATATGCTGTAGGTATTACTGCAAATTTATTTTTGCTATTTTTGTGGTGGACAAATGACGTGAGAAGGCTTGATCTATTTACAGTGGTACCTCGGGTTACATGCACTTCAGGTTACAGACGCTTCAGAACTATTCCGCTAACACAGAACTATTACCTCGGGTTAAGAACTTTGCTTCAGGATGAGAACAGAAATCGTGCAGCTGCGGCGCAGCAGTAGCAGCAGGAGGCCCCATTAGCTAAAGTGGTGCTTCAGGTTAAGAACAGTTTCAGGTTAAGAACAGACCTCCAGAACAAATTAAGTTCTTAACCCAAGGTACCAGTGTATTTGTACCGTTTGTTATTCCTATGGCCCTTGTTTAGAAAATCCAATAAAAAGTTGTTGTTTTTTAAAAAAACAGCACATTTGTATATTGAAGAGTACACATGTTATCCACAACAGCAAACAGACTCACTATCATGTTAGCCATTTCCTAGAATGCTAATTGCCCCAATTCGGGCATTCTCTTTCACATTATTACAACCCCATAACTGGAGGTGGGGGCAGGGGGGGCACCTACACCCTCTGCTGTGTCCCTATTGTCGCTGTCCATGTGTTGGAGGAGGGAGATTTGAAGCAGAGTGTCTGCATGTCACTTCTCCACATGATCACATTTCCTTGAACTTCTGTGCCCAATTAAAGGAGCAAGAAAAACAATCCCAAAAGTATCTTGGCAAAATCCAAGGTGAAATGGACAAAAGATTATAAACTGTGATGTCCCAGCCATTTGCTGGATCTGCCTGGAACCCATGTGGCTAACATTAAAAACTTCCCTAAACAGGGCTGCCTTCAGATGTCTTCTAAAAGTCAGTTGTTTATTTCCTTGACATCTGATGGGAGGGCGTTCCACAGGGCGGGCGCCACCACTGAGAAGGCCCTCTGCATGGGTTCCCTCTAACCTCACTTCTCGCAGGGAGGGAACCACCAGAAGGCCCTCGGAGCTGGACCTCGGTGTCTGGGCTGAATTATGAGGTTGGAGGTGCTCCTTCAGGTACACTGGGCCAAGGCCATTCAGGATTTCAAAGATCAGCATCAACACTTTGAATTGCGCTTGGAAACATACTGGGAGCCAATGGAGGTCTTTCAGGACTGGTGTTATGTGGTCTCAGCGGCCGCTCCCAGTCTAGTTGCTGCATTCTGGAATAGTTGTAGTTTCCGAGTCACCTTCAAAGGTAGCCCCACATAGAGCACATTGCAGTAGTCCAAGCAGAACTAGAGCATGCACCACTCTGGCAAGACAGTCTGCAGGCAGGTAATGTCTCAGTCTGTGTACCAAATGGAGCTGGTAGACAGCCGCCCTGGACACAGAATTGACCTGCACCTCCATGGACAGCTGTGAGTCCAAAATGACTCCCAGGCTGTGCACCTGGTCCTTCAGGGCCACAGTTACCCCATTCAGGACCAGGGAGTCCTCCACACCTGCCCGCCGGCCCCCTGTCCCCCCAAAACAGTTCTTCTCTCTTGTCAGGATTCAACCTCAATCTGTTAGCCGCCATCCATCCTCCAACTGCTTCCAGGCACTCACACAGGAAATTTTGTCAGGAGTGTATTGCTTAGCATGTAGCTAACCCATGCCAAATATCAGACAGTTTGTACAAATGCACGGGGTTTTTATTAAGATTTATAATAACATCCAGGCTGTGGAATGCAGCTTTGACCAGCTCGGTTTACCTGTATAGGGAGTCTTGTGCCTGTATAACTGCCATGACCATAAAATTTGATATGGCGATATATATTTAATCCACCTCAAATCCTTTCAGGGGAGAAAGTCCCAAAGGAAGGGGAAGCAGCCTGCTTCTGGGAAGAGAGGAAGTGAGGTCAGGGTTTAATTTGAGCCAGATGGAAGTGGTATGTGAACCGCTGGATCCCATCCAATGTCAGGTCTGGTATCTGGATCACAAGGACTTTTAATGCTGCTGAATGAAGGATTTGACATTTTGAAGCTCATCGTCTCGCTGAGAAAATAGCCACTGAGCTTGTCTCGTCACCTGCAGGAACAGGGAGAGAGGAAGGGAGGGCAGTTGGTGTGAAAGGCAGAAAAACCCAACCAGTCACATGCCCTACAGAACAGCTAGGAGGTTCTCGCATGCCAGCTTCCTTAAAATGAGCAGGAGATGCCCAGGACTGCTGCAATGGGTCAAGAGAGATGATAATAAAGAGCCGGGTGTGACAGCAGGGAAATAAATAGGAGATGTGTTAGTGCTAGCATCATCTGAGAAACCAGACAGGCTCTGGCTGCAGTGTGACAGATGTGTGGCTCGTTTGCAATCAACCAGCAGATTAAGCCCTGGGGGGTTTTAGGGGCTTGTGGGGTTTATTATCAGCTAAGGCAGCGAAAGCTACATGGAATTGATTCTGTTTCTGGATCCTGTTGTCATTTTCACCCTCTCCAAGTCAGAGGGGTGGCTACGGGTCGGCTGGATGGCCTAGAAACGGCCCCCAATCTCACCGCCCTCCACCAATGGCAAGGTCATCTCCTGCCCTGGAACATGGGGGGGGGGGGGAGAGAATGAAAGACATCCCGGCGTATTAATGGTTACGGAGCATGAGCCAAGCGGAAATCGTCACAACCCTGCAGTGCCTCGGGAGAATGGGGAGCGTCAGAATCCTAACAGGGGTTCCCCGGACCACTGTAACTAATTTAAATGGATTTTTCTACAGAGGAAAGGGTTTTTTTTAACCACCCAGGGAATGGCCTAAATCCTATTTTTAGAGGTTTAGAGTCCCAAATGCATACTTCCAGAAGCAAACCTATAGAGAAAATGTTAGATTTCAACTTGTGTATCTTGACACGAGAGACGTCACCTTGCCAACTAAGGTCCTTATGGTTAAAGCTATGGTTTTCCCAGTAGTGATGTATGGAAGTGAGAGCTGGACCATAAAGAAGGCTGATTGCTGAAGAATTGATGCTTTTGAATTATGGTGCTGGAGGAGACTCTTGAGAGTCCCATGGACTGCAAGAAGATCAAACCGATCCATTCTGAAGGAAATCAGCCCTGAGTGCTCACTGGAAGGACAGATCCTGAAGCTGAGGCTCCAATATTTTGGCCACCTCATGAGAAGAGAAGACTCCCTGGAAAAGACCCTGATGTTGGGAAAGATGGAGGGCACAAGGAGAAGGGGACGACAGAGGATGAGATGGTTGGACAGTGTTCTTGAAGCTATGAACATGAGTTTGACCAAACTGCGGGAGGCAGTGGAAGACAGGAGTGCCTGGCGTGCTCTGGTCCAGGGGATCACGAAGAGATGGACACGACTAAACAACTAAACAACAACAACATCTTGACATGGTTTCTGTTACAGTAAAGGTAAAGGGACCCCTGACCGTTAGGTCCAGTCGTGGACGACTCTGGGGTTACGGCGTTCATCTCACTTTACTGGCCGAGGGAGCCAGCGTACAGCTTCCGGGTCATGTGGCCAGCATGACTAAGCCATTTCTGGCGAACCAGAGCAGCGCACGGAAACACCGTTTACCTTCCCGCTAGAGTGGTACCTATTTATCTACTTGCACTTAATGCTTTTGAACTGCTAGGTTGGCAGGAGCAGGGACCGAGCAATGGGAGCTCACCCCGTTGCGGGGATTCGAACCGCTGACCTTCTGATCGGCAAGCCCAAGAGGCTCTGTAGTTTAACCCACGGTACCACCCGCGTTCCATCTGTTACAGTATTCTGTTTTAATATCCAGTTGGAAAGAACATTCCTCACTGTTATTTTATGGAGGGTGGAGCTGAACTTTACAACCCACTACAACTAGAGGCCTGATGGAAAGTCTCCACCCCCATCATTCAGCCCGGACAATGAGGTACAGCGCCAAGGGTTTTCTGGCAAGTCCCTTCATTGCGAGAAGTGAGGTTACAGGGAATCAGGCAGAGGGCCTACTCGGGAGTGGCACCCTCCCTGTGGAACGCCCTCCCATCAGGAGATAATCATATGACTTTTTGCAGACATCTAAAGGCAGCTGTTTCAGAAAGCTTCTAATGTTGGATATTTGGGTGTGTTCCTTTTTATTATTATTTCATATTCTTTCTTGAAAAATAAAAAGTACTGGGGTAACCCAGTCAGATGGGCAGGGTACAAGAAATAAATTATTTTTATAACTCAGCTATTTGTTCTCTACAGTTTCCTAGAGTTTAATTCAGGGAGGGGAGGCGTATTTCTGAACCTCTAATAACCTATCTGTGGTATATCAGTGACCTGTGGATATATTAAGCCCTCTGTGCGAAACTCCCTGAAATGGTTAGTTGTATCCATTTATTTAATTTTGCAAAAAAATTATACGCTGCTTGATTGCAAAAACACCCACCCACACAACCACATAGTGACATATGAAAAGATAAAACAAGAAAATCAAGCAAAATTTGCAGCCGTACTTTAAAACATGCGAAAGTTACAATTCTAAAACAGATTAAAATTACTTCAGCTTTCTAAGTATCTGGGCAGACTTGTCAAAACAATAATGTTTTTAGCAGGTGCTGGAAAGAATACAGTGAAGACGCCTGCTTGATCTCAAGCGGCAGGGAGTTCCAACATTTCGGTGCTGCTACACTCAGCGACCGAGTTCTTACAAATGAGGAATGGGTATCTATATGGCAACTGTAGTTGTGCCAATTCCACCGACTGAAGCAGCCGAGTGGGCAAATAAGACAAAATCATAAGTACAGTGGTGCCTTGCAAGACGAAATTAATCCGTTCCGCGAGGATCTTCGTCTAGCGGTTTTTTCGTCTTGCAAAGCAACCCTGTTAGCGGCTTAGTGGATTAGTGCTATTAGCGGTTTAGCGGCTATTAAAGGCTTAGCGGCTTAGCGGCTTAGCTGCTAAAAGGCTATTAAAGGCTTAGCAGCTTAGAAAAAGGGGGGGGAGCGGAAAAAAATCTCAAGACTCGCAAGACATTTTCGTCTTGCGAAGCAAGCCCATAGGGAAATTCGTCCTGCGAAGCGCATTGAAAAACGGAAAACCCTTTCGTCTAGCGGGTTTTCCGTCTTGCGAGGCATTCGTCTTGCGGGGCACCACTGTAAACTGGTCCCATGTTGTTAAGGACTGTATATTCTAATATAAGAGGAGAAGCTATGGTGTTTGATAACTATCCCTGCTGCGGTTGGAAATTATATTGATTTACTGTTCACTCAAGTTTAATGGTATCTGTTATCCATTTGTGTCCTGGACGCCTGTTCCTCTTTACACAACTCTGCTCAGCCTTCAAGTCTGTGATGCTGTGGATATATAGATGGTTTTCAACCCCAAAGAAGCTAGCTCCAGTGTACAAAAATGAACCAAACAAGTGCTGAATGGGGTAACTGTGCCCCTGAAGGACCAGGTGCGCAGCCTGGGAGTCATTCTGGACTCACAGCTGTCTATGGAGGCACAGGTCAATTCTGTGTCCAGAGCAGCTGTCTACCAGCTCCATCTGGTACGCAGGCTGAGACCCTACCTGTCCGCAGACTGTCTGGCCAGAGTGGTGCATGCTCTAGTTATCTCCCATTTGGACTACTGCAGTGCGCTCTACGTGGGGCTACCTTTGAAGGTGAGCCGGAAACTACAACTAATCCAGAATGCGGCAGCTAGACTGGTGACTGGGGGCGGCCGCCGAGACCATATAACACCGGTCTTGAAAGACCTACACTGGCTCCCAGTACATTTCCGAGCACAATTCAAAGTGTTGGTTCTGACCTTTAAAGCCCTAAAGGGCCTCAGTCCAGTATACCTGAAGGAGTGCCTCCGTCTCCATCGTTCTGCCCGGAAACTGAGGTCCAGCGCTGAGGGCCTTCTGGTGGTTCCCTCGTTACGAGAAGGCAAGTTACAGGTAACCAGGCAGAGGGCCTTCTCGGTAGTGGCACCCACCCTGTGGAACGCCCTCCCACCAGATGTCAAAGAGAAAAATAACTACCAAACTTTTAGAAGACATCTGAAGGCATCCCTGTTTAGGGAAGCTTTTAATGTTTAATAGGTTATTGTATTTTAGTGTTCTGTTGGAAGCCGCCCAGATTGACTGGGGAAACCCAGCCAGATGGGCAGGGTATAAATAATATATTATTATTATTATTATTATTATTATTATTATTATTAGCAGGTGTGGAGGAAGTCAAAGGCCTTTGCAGAAGCAGAACTAGCCGGCGAGTGTCCCGGGGGGGCGGGGGCGATGTCACCCCCCCTCAGGGATGACACCTGGGGCAGACTGCACCCACCACACTCCCTTCCTCTACCAGTGGGCCTTTGGGAACATGATATATAATGAAATTAAGAACATTTTTAAACTGACTTTTCTCAAGAGGGCAGAATCTTCCCTGCTGGCGATATTAAACAGTGGAACCCCAAAGAAATCCTCAACGGTTTAGCTTTAGGACTACCATACATCTGCATTTTCCCAGACTTTACTGGGATTTCAAAGGCAGAAATGATGCTTTGTCAATCGAAATTTTTTTATAAAAAAAGCTCAAGAACCTTGGTTAAGGTCTTCCTTAAAATGTTCAATAATTTGGGGGGTTACCTAAAAGAGGTTCAACCATTCTGGGGTCTTCCTTAAAAAAACCAAACTCAATAACTTTTCGAAATATTTATGTAATTTATGCATGTGACTACAGGCAAGGAATCTCTGCACACAGAAATGGAAGTAGGAGAGAACACCCTCAAAGGAAGATGGGTTAATGAAAATCCTGGAATACGCAGAGATGGCTAAACTGATGGTGCTGACAAGAGACGCAAATTTAGAATCCTTTGAAGACGACTAGAAACCCTTTACTGTCTATTTAAAAAATGTATTTCCCATATGCGAAGACCACAGCGGGATTTGAAGTGTAAGAAAACAGCAGATTTTATTAAGAAACATGTTAAAGCTGGGAATGTGTGTTGCTTTGCTGCTTCAAAATGTGCCAAGCCAGCTGTTATGTACTGAGTTGAATAGGATCCAAAATGCAGCAGTCTGATTGGTCCTAGAACAATAGGATTCAGAATGCAGCAGTCTGATTGGTCCTAGAACAAAAGGATTCAGAATGCAGCAGTCTGATTGGTCCTAGAACAATAGGATTCAGAATGCAGCAGTCTGATTGGTCCTAGAACAAAAGGATTCAGAATGCAGCAGTCTGATTGGTCCTAGAACAATAGGATTCAGAATGCAGCAGTCTGATTGGTCCTAGAACAATAGGACTCAGAATGCAGCAGTCAGGAGCCACCCAATCCAGCTCCAGGTGGAAGTGAATCCGCAACCTGATTGGCCTACAGGAGAACCCCGGAATTAGCCAGTCACGTGGGGCCCATCGCGTAAATAATGTATATAAAGTGGACATTCTGGGGGAACTTCCATTTCCTCCTCACCACTATGAGCTGAATAAAGAGCACGAACTCCACTTTTCGACTCCGAGTATATTTCACCAGCCTTGTTGCGTTTGGGTGCCATCCTGCCCGTGATGCTGCAAAGGGTGGTTGTGGAGGTCTGTTCCAGAGTCCCACCTCCTCAAGCTGATACGTGCTAGACGTCAATAGTCGCTTCTTTTCTACCCGCCATTTCCACTGATGTTTCCTGTGCATTGATGGGGATGATGGGCCTTGAGGCTGAAAGCGAGAACAAAGAGTCCCAGGTGCTTGTGGTGTGTGATGGGGTGGAAGAACCAGCCGCTGTTCATGAAATAACAGCTGGTCCACAGTGACGGGCAGAAATACACTACAGCTCACCACTTAGTGAATTGCAGCCAGCCTTTTAAAACAACAACAACAACAACAACAACAACAACAATTTTACTTATACCCCACCCATCTGGCCAGGCCTTCCCAGCCACTCTGGGTGGCTTCCAACAGGATACAGTGGTACCTCGGGTTAAGTACTTAATTCGTTCCAGAGGTCCGTTCTTAACCTGAAACTTAACCTGAAGCACCACTTTAGCTAATGGGGCCTCCCGCTGCTGCCGCGCCGCCGGAGCACGATTTCTGTTCTCATCCTGAAGGTACTATTTCTGGGTTAGCGGAGTCTATAACCTGAAGCGTATGTAACCTGAAGCGTATGTAACCCGAGGTACCACTGTATTGCAAACACAATAAAAGATCAAACATTAAAAACTTCCCTAAACAGGTCTGCCTTCAGGTGTCTTCTAAAAGTAAGATAGTTGCTTATTTCCTTGACATCCAATGGGAGGGCACCACTACTGAGAAGGCCCTCTGCCTGGTTCCTGATAACCTTACAGTGAGGGAACCACCAGAAGGCCCTCAGTGCTGGACCTCAGTGTCCGGGCTGAACAATGGCGGTGGAGACGCTCCTTCAGGTATACTGGACCGAGACCATTTAGGGCTTTAAAGGTCAGCACCAACACTTTGAATTGTGCTCGGAAACGTACTGGGAGCCAATGTAGGTCTTTCAGGACCGGTGTTATATTGTCCCAGCGGCTGCTCCCAGTCACCAGTCTAGCTGCCTCATTCTGGATTAGTTGTAGTTTCCGGGTCACCTTCAAAGGTAGCCCCACATAGAGCGCACTGCAGTAGTCCAAGCAGGAGATAACCGGAGCATGCACCACTCTGGCGAGACAGTCTGCAGGCAGCTAGGGTCTCAGCCTGCGTACCAGATGCAGCTGGTACTGTCTTATTAAATAAGACAGTATTGTAGATGATAAAAATGTAAAAAAAAAATAAAAATTCTTACCTGCACTGATGATAGTCATTGTTTGGATGGGGGGGGGGGTATCCATTTCTGCAGTCACACAATCAATCAATCAATCATAAAACGAACAAGTCACAGACACAAAAATGAAAAAGCTACACTGTTATGTACTGAGTTGAATAGGATCCAAACTGCAGCAGTCCTAGAACAATAGGATCCAAATTGCAGCAGTCTGATTGGTCCTAGAACAATAGGATTCAGAATGCAGCAGTCTGATTGGTCCAAGAACAATGCAGCAGTATGATTGGTTGGCAGGAACCACCCAATCATGCTCCAGATATAAGTGAATCCACAACCTGATTGGCTTACAGTAGAATTCCAGAATTAACCAATCATGTGCAGCCCATTGTGTAAATAATGTATATAAAGCAGATACTTTGAGGGGACTTTCATTCATTCCTCCTCACCACTATGAGCTGAATAAAGAGCATGAAATCACTTTGCGACTCTGAGTATATTTCATACACCAACAAAAATGCAAAAAACAGCAAAAACAAAAGCACCAAATATCACCTCAGAACACTGCAAGCAGAAACGGAAGGCTTTAATTATGATGGGGGGTCTTAAATTTGCTGCTTAAGGGTAAAAACGGGGGGGAAGGAAACCTTATTACTATGCGAGGGGACTTAAATTTGCTGCACAACAGAAAAAACGGAAGCTCAGGAGCATGTTCGGCTTCCGATGCAAAGTTGGAAAACCGGAACACCTACTTCCGGGTTTGCAGTGTTTGAGTTCCGAGTTGTTCAGGAACTAAGCTGTTCGAAAACTGAGGTACCACTGTATATTTTCAGTTGTGAGCTTTACAACTTTTTTTGCAGATAGTTTTCAGAGCGTTTTTTATAGCTGCGTAGATCTAGCCCCAGAGTGGATGGGGCAACCCAGTCAGATGGTTGGGGCATAATAATAATAATAATAATAATAATAATAATAATAATAATAATGGAATAGGTAAAGGTAAAGGGACCCCTGACCGTTAGGTCCAGTTGCAGACGACTCTGGGGTTGCGGTGCTCATCTTGCTTTTTTAGCTGAGGTAGCCAGCGTACAGCTTCCGGGTCATGTGGCCAGCATGACTAACCCGCTTCTAGCGAACCAGAGCAGCGCACGGAAACGGCATTTACCTTCCCGCCGCAGCGGTACCTATTTCTCTACTTGCACTTTGACGTGCTTTCAAACTGCTAGGTGGGCAGGAGCAGGGACCGAGCAACGGGAACTCACCCCGTCGCGGGGATTCGAATTGCCGACCTTCTGATCAGCAAGTCCTAGGCAATAGGACGTCCCTATTCTCACTGAAGATATGTTGGGTGGTATGTAAAGCTCTCAAGCAGAGGAGGCATGCCAGAAATGTTGTTGCTTAGTCGTTTCGTCGTGTCCGACTCTTCGTGACCCCATGGACCAGAGCACGCCAGGCACTCCTGTCTTCCACTGCCACCCGCAGTTTGGTCAAACTCATGCTGGTAGCTTCGAGAACACTGTCCCACCATCTCGTCCTCTGCCGTCCCCTTCTCCTTGTGCCCTCCATCTTTCCCAACATCAGGGTCTTTTCCAGGGAGTCTTCTCTTCTCATGAGGTGGCCAAAGTATTGGAGCTTCAGCTTCAGGATCTGTCCTTCCAGTGAGCGTTCAGGGCTGATTTCCTTCAGAATGGTGAGGTTTGATCTTCTTGCAGTCCATGGGACTCTCAAGAGTCTCCTCCAGCACCATAATTCAAAAGCATCAATTCTTCGGCCATCAGCCTTCTTTATGGTCCAGCTCTCACTTCCATACATCACTACTGGGAAAATGCCAGAAATAAAAGGTGGCAAACCTGTTTTGTTGCTACTGGCAATCCGCACTCAGACAATTGTTGGTATTGTTTTCTCTTTCGGCAACAATGGGGGCCCCATATGTTGCTCTGTTGCCAAAGCAGGGAGCTAGCTGGTTCCTCCCCCTTCGTGAAGCTGTTCTTTTAAGAAGGGAGGGCAAGGGTGGCGAGAGTGGGGTGGGGTTCATGCCTCTTTGGGGGACAGATGTGGGGGGTCTAAGCCCTCCGCTTGTTAAAAAGATGGGGGAAGAAACGCCTCCTTTATTTATGAAGGCCAAGCAGGGATGAGCTCTTCGGGGCCTGGAGAATGGGGGAAAGCCCGGCAGGATTATAACTTCCCAAATCCAAAAGCCTATTAAAATTAAAACCAAATTGATTTTTCAGCTGACATCGAGAGAAAAGGAGGGCTCCTCCCCACTGCTGTTTAATCTGCTTGTTAACGACAATGGATTTTTGATGTCTGTGTGACTGTTTGCTGGGAAAACGTAATGATGCCCTCCCCCCCCCAAGCAAAACACAACCAATCTATAGTGAAATCTGAAATATAGGATTTACATCTGCCCCACATAGGGAAAATATGGGACACTTCCTCACCTCTGTGATCCTCTTTCTTTGTTTTGCTGTGGTGTCAGGGTTTAGCGGAGGAATAAGCACCCAGAATTAGGAGGTCAACATTAGACAAATGGGAACCAGAAGAAACAAATATTGCAGTCCCTGAATAAAAATACTGTGGTTCACAGCTCCAGACAGCTTGAAACGAAAGGTTTACAGTGCTGTTTGAAGCTCACTGAGAACATTGTTTGTTTGTTTGTTGGGAAAGGATATACAATGAACTGGGGGGAAAAGTTTGTTTGTTTATTTATTTATTTTTTAAAGAGTTTTATTGAACATAACGACAACAAATATTTTAACAATAAAAATATCTTCCAAAAAAAAAAATTCCCTAATTTTTTCCCTCCCCCCTTCCCCAAAAAGAACCCCCCCCTCCCCTCCCCTCCCGGACTTCCCTCAGCTCCTCTCTCTGGTTTTTCCGTACTTATAATTCTCTGCATATTGTAAAATTGTAAAGATCCTTAACTTATCTGTCTATGTATTATTCATAATAAATTTGTGGGTGTTTATTCAAAACCTGCCAAGGAGTCCAATTCATTTTGTTGTTTCCTTAAGTACTTCATGAAAGGTTCCCATTCTTCTTTAAAGTCACAGTTGTCCTTGTCACGCAGTTTGTGTGTCAATTCCGCCAATTCCGCATAGTCCATCAGTTTCTCTTGCCACAGTTCTTTAGTCGGGGTTTCTTCATTCTTCTATCCTTGTGCTATTAAGACTCTTGCCACAGTTGTCGCATACATAAAGATATTCTTAAATTTCCTTGGCAGGTCTTTCCCAACAATTCCTAACAAAAATGCTTCCAGTTTTTTTAACAAATGTTAATTGGAACATTTTCTTCAACTCATTATATATCATTTCCCAAAATTTTCTGATCTTACTGCAATCCCACCACATATTATAAAAAGTCCCTTCTTTTTCCTTACATCTCCAACACACGTTTGAGCCTGTTTTGTACATTCTTTGAAAAAAAATGTTTAAAATAACTTTTGTAAAAAAACAACACCAGAAGCCTTCTTATTAGGAATTGTAGGTACCGACATCCCAAAGGAACAGAAAAGGCTCTTCATGTATGCGACAACAGCAGCACGGATGCTATTAGCCCAGAGATGGAAAGAAGAAATAGTCCCTACCAGAGAGGAATGGCAAACTAAGCTGTTAGACTACGCCCAAATGGCAAAATTTACCGGAAAGCTCAGGGACCAAGACGACAAAAACTTCAAAAAAGAATGGGGAAAATTTATAATTTATTTAGGAGAACCACTGTAAGAGGATGAAAACATTAGCAGGATTTTAATCTCACCTGTAATGTAACAAATACTATGGACAACGTGGAGAGATATAAAATGTAGATTATGAAATGATATGCAGTTGGAAAAGTGGACAATAGGACCTATGGAGGGGATTGGGGGGGAGTCTGGAGATATAGAGGAATCTCTTTACAGTGGTACCTCTGGTTACAAACTTAATTCGTTCTGGAGGTCCGTTCTTAACCTGAAACTGTTCTTAACCTGAGGTACCACTTTAGCTAATGGGGCCTCCCACTGCTGCCACACAATTTCTGTTCTGATCCTGAAGCAAAGTTCTTAACCTGAGGTACTATTTCTGGGTTAGCGGAGTCTGTAACTTGAAGCGTCTGTAACCCGAGGTACCACTGTTTATGCATATGTATTTGGTTTTGTTATAAATTTATATTTGTAAAATCAAATAAAAATGACTTTTTAAAAAAGAGAACGTTTTTTGTTGGTGGTAGTTTTGTCTTTGTCACTGTTCTACATACAGTGGTACCTCTGGTTATGTACTTAATTTGTTCCGGAGGTCCGTTCTTTACCTGAAACTGTTCTTAACCTGAAGCACCACGTTAGCTAATGGGGCCTCCTGCTGCTGTCGCGCCGCCAGAGCACAATTTCTGTTCTCCTCCTGAAGCAAAGTTCTTAACCCGAGGTACCACCTCTGGGTTAGCGGAGTCTGTAACCTGAAGCGTATGTAACCCGAGGTACCGCTGTAGTTCTAAAGGGATCTGTTTCAGGGCTGGCTTGATTGCTCTATGGTGGATGAGAACAGAGAACATAAATGTTCAATCTGCACACATTCCTCTTACCTCTCATAGTGAGAAGCAGCAACTGTCAGAATGACAGGTGCTGAAAACTGCAGGAGAGGACAGTGCCCTTGCGCTCGGATCCTGCCTTTGGGCTTCTCACAGGTCAGCCACTGCGACAACAGAATGCCAGACTAAATGGACCATTGGCGTCATTTTTCACTGGAAAGAGACACGATGTGATGGGTTTGAAGTTGTGTCTTCTATACAACAACATTAATCGGCCCTGAGGAGAGGGAAATTCCGCCCCATCATTCTGCACCCACAAGCACTCAAAACAGATTTCATAACTTTGCTTACAAGCATGCCCCGAAGAGGTGGAAACCCCCCCCCAACTTTTAAACTATGTGGGATGCACAACACTTTTGCAAATTATCTCCATCGCACGCACCATGTTGTATCTGCAAAGTAAGCCCAGGCTTGCTAGGTTTAGATGCGGTTAATGCAACGCTTATTCTTAGCGTGTTTATCTCAGTATCAAGGAGGGGGCGAGCCCTTTCAGAATCAGCCACAAAATCGCTCAGCAGAGCAGCCGGCATATAAAAACAACGAGCCAGCCTTCAAGGATGTGACTGCAACACGATGGAGGCCAAAGAGAACGTTGAAGTTGAGGTAAGTGGGAGAGGACTTGCTCTCAAGAGCGACTGGGGTATACGCCTTTCGAGAAAAGACGAGCAGGAGGAGAAGTTCGTGAAATTACGAGATAGTGGGTAGAGAAATCTTTTCCTCCCTCTCTCGCAGCCCTGGAACCTGTGGATATCCAATGAAGCTGAACGCCGGAAGATTTAGGACGGATAAAAATAACTTATTTACACAGTCAAACTATGGGACTGGCTTGACCAGGACTGTCCCCGACTTCGATGGCTTTAAAAGAGGATTAGACAAACTGTCAATGGCTCCTAGCCGTGATGGTTATGCTCTGTCTCCATCGCTGGAGACATCAATGCTTTCGAATACCAGTTACCGGAAGCCACGGGAAGGGAGGGTGCTCTTGTGTTCAAATCCTGCTTGCTAGTTTCCCACAGGCATCTGGTTTTGCCACTGTGAGAACAGGATGCTAGACGAGATGGACCATTGCCTTGAACCAGCAGGCTATTATTATGTATTATTATGCAGCGGGTGGTGCTGTGGTCTAAGCCACTGAGCCTCTTGGGATTGCCGATCAGAAGGTCGGCGGATCGAATCCCAGCGACGGGGTGAGCTCCCGTTGCTCTGTTCCAGCTCCTGCCAACCTAGCAGTTCGAAAGCACGCCAGTGCAAGTAGATAAATAGGGACTGCTATGGCAGAAAGGTAAATGGCGTTTCCGTGCGCTCTGGTTTCCGCCATGGTGTCCCGTTGTGCCAGAAGCGGGTTGGTCATGCTGGCCACATGACCCGGAAAGCTGTCTGTGGACAAACGGCGGCTCCCTTGGCCTGAAAGCGAGAAGAGCAGAGGGCCTTCTTGGTAGTGGCGCCCTACCTGTGGAATGCCCCCCCACCAGATGTCAAAGAGAACAACAACTACCAGACTTTTAGAAGACATCTGAAGGCAGTCCTGTTTAGGGAAGCTTTTAGTGTTTGATGTATTACAGTACAGTGGTACCTCGGGTTCAGTCCTTAATTCGTTCCGGAGGTCCGTTCTTAACCTGAAACTGTTCTTAACCTGAAGCACCACTTTAGCTAATGGGGCCTCCTGCTACCAGTGTGCCGCCGGAGCACAATTTCTGTTCTCCTCCTGAAGCAAAGTTCTTAACCTGAAGCACTATTTATGGGTTAGCGGAGTCTGTAACCTGAAGCGTATGTAACCTGAAGGGTATGTAACCTGAGGTACCACTGTATTTTAATATTTTTTTGGAAGCTGCCCAGAGTGGCTGGGGAAGCCCAGCCACATGGGCGGGGTATAAATAATAAATTATTATTATTATTAACCCCATAGTCGCCTGACTGCACTTAACCGTCCAGGGCTCCTTTACCTTTACCTATTATGTTCCTATGGAATCCCAAGCGACAAGCACAGGGCTATTCTAGATTAACCCCACCAGTTTATTCCTTGAGATCCTTCCCACCATCATAATACTTGTGTGTGTAACTGTTTTGTTTGTAACTATAGTGTGCATTTTTGGGTTTTTATATTGTGAACTGCTGTGTGATCCTTGGATGAAAGGTGACGTATAAATTTATTAAATAGTGAAATAATAATCATCAGCACAAACATAGCGGAATTACTTTGAAAGAGGTTGTTATTGGTAGGCAGTGGGGAGCAGAGGGATAGCAGCTCCACCACCCAGTGACTTGCAAAAAGGGAAAAAGAAATCTACTAGCAGTTGAGATTAAGCATCCTGTTAGTCTGTACTTGTTATTACTTGCTGGTGCCTGTAAAGCAATGTACATGAAGAGGTATCTAAAATGATGCATACTGTGGAGAAAGTGAATGGAGAGGTGGTTTCGCTCTCTCTCTCTCTCATAATACTAGAAACTGGAATCATCCAGTGAAGTCGAATTGTAGAAATTCAGAACAGATTCATACATCACAGAGTTACACTATGCAATTTGCTACCCCAAGACAAGGTGGAGACCAGCAGCTTAGATAGCTTTAAAGGGGGGTGACACCAGGGATGGAGAACGTCCACTCCCAGGGTTAATCCTGGCCCACCAGGGCATCCAAAGTTAACCCTTTTATTGCAGGGAGGGGGATGGAGACAGAGCATTTTCTGGAAGCATTTGTTCGGTGTGCACATCTTCATCCGTTTTGCAAACATAAAGGTGCGCCCACGTCTAAGCCACGCTTCGCATGCATGTCACATGTCACTGCCCACTTTCGCCATGTCACCCACCCCATAAAGCAGAGTGCAGAACTGAGTGGCCAGGGCGCTCACTGGAGAAGGACGGTTTGTGCATATTACGCTGACCCTGCTCTGACTGTATTGGCTACCAATTAGTTTCCGGACCCAATTCAAAGTGCTGGTTTTGACCTCTAAAGCGTTAAATGGCTCTGGACCACAATACAGCGGTACCTCAGGTTACAGACTGTTAAGTTGTGGGTGAACATATCAGACGACACAGCGATTCTTCAAACAGCTCTTGTTTATTCACAGGCCAGAACAGAACTCAACTGAAGGGTTCAGCCAGCCTTATATAGAGCTCCACCACAACGCAACAGTAACCATTTTCTGTAACTATCCAATCACTGAACGTCACTTTCAATCCCTTATTTGCATATGTGGACCTGAGTGAAAACTATCTATAGTATCCCCCTGCTGACCCAGGGTGAGAACTTCAGTACATAACACAGATGCTTCAGGTTACAGACTCCACTAACCCAGAAATAGTACCTCGGGTTAAGAACTTTGTTTCAGGATGAGAACAGAAATTGTGCGGCAGCAGCAGGAGGCCCCATTAGCTAAAGTGGTACCTCAGGTTAAGAACAGTTTCAGGTTAAGTACGGACCTCCAGAATGAATTAAGTTCTTAACCTGAGGTACCACTGTACCTCAAGGATTGCCTATATTCATATGAATCTACCTGGACCCTGAGATCATCTTCTGAGGCCCTTCTTCATGTGCCTCCCCCTCGAGAGGTCCGGAGGGTGGCAACACGAGAACGGGGCCTTCTCTGCAGTGGCTTCCTGTCTGTGGAATGCTCTCCCATGGGAAGTTTGCCTGGCGCCTTCATTATATACCTTTAGGCGCCAGGCAAAAACGTTCCTTTTTAACCAGGCCCTTAAAAGGTAAAGGTCCAGTTAGGTCCAGTTGTAGACGACTCTGGAGTTGCCATGCTCATCTCGCTTTATTGGCCGAGGGAGCCGGCGTACAGCTTCCGGGTCATGTGGCCAGCATGACTAAGCCGCTTCTGGCGAATCAGAGCGGCACACAGAAATGCCATTTACCCTCCCGCCGGAGCAGTACCTATTTATCTACTTGTACTTTGTGCTTTTGAACTGCTAGGTTGGCAGGAGCAGGGACCAAGCAACGGGAGCTCACCCCATTGCGGGGATTCGAACTGCCAACATTCTGATCAGCAAGCCCTAGGTTCTGTGGTTTAGACCACAGTGCCACCCCACGTCCCAACCAGGCCCTTGGCTGACCTAATCAACATCCTATACCCTTTAAAATATGTTTTTTTGTGGGGAGTGGGCTGTTGGGTTGTTTTTGTTGTTATTATGTATTTTGTGGTTTTATATCTTGATATTATTTTGTGAACCGTCCTGAGATTCACAGGTATAAGGTGGAATAAAAATTCTATTATTATTATTATTATTATTGTTATTATTGTTATTATTGTTATTATTGTTATTATTGTTATTATTGTTATTATTGTTATTATTGTTATTACCATATTGGCCCAAATATAAGCTGCACCCGAAAATAAACCACACCTTTAAAATTAGAGGGGGGAAAGAAAAAAATACCCGAATACAGCCATACCTCAGGTTACAGACGCTTCAGGTTGCGCGTTTTCGGGTTACGTATGCGCCGAAACCCAGAAGTACCGGAAAGGGTTACTTCTGGGTTTCTGTGCTTGTGCATGTGCAGAAACGCTAAATCGTGCTTTGTGCATGCGCAGAAGTGCTGAATTGAGACCCGCGCATGCGCAGACGTGGCACTGCGGGTTGTGAATGCTGCGGGTTGTGAACGTGCCTCCCGCACGGATCACGTTCGCAACCCGAGCGTCCCCTGTGTAAGCTGCTCCGTTCCTGGCTGCATACTGGGGGCGGGGCTGCGTTGACAGCGGCCTTTTCCCTTCCTTGCCTCCCAGTCTTGGTGGAGAGGACGGGGGTGCCACATGTGGGGCGGCCACCGCTTTGCTGCGCTCCTGGCGCTATTTGCCGCATGCTCCTGGCTGCATACCGTAGGGTTGAGAATATAAGCCACACTTTTAACTTTTCATGGTCGGAATTTGGGAGAAAAGCAAAGCTCAGATTCAGGCCAATACAGTAATACAGTGGAACCTTGGGTTAAGTACAGTATTTTTCGCTCTATAAGACGCACCAGACCACAAGACGCACCTAGTTTTTGGAGGAGGAAAACAAGAAAAAAAATATTCTGAATCTCAGAAGCCAGAACAGCAAGAGGGATCACTGCGCAGCGAAAGCAGCAATCCCTCTTGCTGTTCTGGCTTCTGGGATAGCTGTGCAGCCTGCATTCGCTCCATAAGACACACACACATTTCCCCTTACTTTTTAGGAGGGAAAAAGTGAGTCTTATAGAGCAAAAAATACGGTACTTAATTCGTTCCAGAGGTCCGTTCTTAACCTGAAACTGTTCTTAACCTGAAGCACCACTTTACCTAATGGGGCCTCCTGCTGCTGCCGCACCGCCGGAGCACGATTTCTGTTCTCATCCTGAAGCAAAGTTCTTAACCTGAAGCACTATTTCTGGGTTAGCAGAGTGTGTAACCTGAAGCGTATGTAACCTGAAGCGTATGTAACCCGAGGTACCACTGTAATAATAAAGCATGATAATAAGCACTTCCCCTCTGCTTTGCAGGAGCCGATTGGTTGGATGAATGAGCCAGCAGTCACCACCGAGTGGTACCCGTGGGATTACAACGCATCGCCGCCAGACCTGCCTGAGTTGTGCGAAAAGGCAGCCCTCCGTGCTGTGGCTCACATCTACCTCCCCGTCATGGCTGTCCTCTTTTGTGTGCTGGGCGTCCTGGGCAACGGGATCCTGTTGCTGGTGCGCACCCGCTATCACACGGCCCAGTCCCTCGGGGACGTCCTGCTCTTGCACCTGGCCGTCTCTGACTTGCTGCTGCTCCTGACGCTGCCCGTGGGCGTGGCTGGGATGGTGGGCAGCTGGAGCCCGGGCACCGGCACGTGCCAGGCCTTGCAGGGCCTCCACGCCCTCAACTTCTACAGCGGCTTCCTGTCCCTCATGGGCCTCACCGTGGACCGCTACGTGGCCATCGTGGGGGCACCCGTCGCCCATCGCCTGCACTCCTCCGCCACCTGCTGGGGTCTGCTTTGCTCAGGGCTGGTGTGGCTGCTCTCCGCGGCTCTGGCGCTGCCCTACTTCTGGTATGCCCGTGTTGAGGACTACGGGGATGTGAGCCTCTGCAGGGTGGCAGACGTCACAGCGGCCATCAGCCTGGTGCAAGTGGCCTTGGGTTTTGTGCTCCCGTTCGCAGTCATGGCGGCCTGCTACACAGCGATCGCCCGCGCTCTCTTGGCCTCCCCGTGCGCCCAGTCTCTCAAAGCCCTGCGCTTGATTTTGGCCCTGGTCTTGGTCTTCCTGGCTTTGCAGCTGCCCTACGCGCTGCTCACCGCACTGGACACGGCCGATTTGATGGGACACCAGGCGTCGAGCTGCAAAGTCATCCTCCGCCGGGACTTGGCCCTCCTCATCACCAGTGCCTTGGCCTTTGCCCGCTGCTGTCTGAACCCTGTGCTCCACACCTTCCTGGGCATGCGGTTCCGTAAGGACCTGCAACGGCTGAGCCGGGATATGGGCTGCCTGAGGCAATGGGCATGCTGCGGTGAAAAGCCTGGCGGTTTCAGGCAGCAAGCGTCATTCACCACCCATCTGGAAGGAATCTCAGGAGTGGCACCGTGAAAGAGCAGCACCCAAGTGCCACCCACCCGGGAAGAGTCTTGGCATCTTGCAAAACCCACATGCAAACCCACACCCATTTCCTGCATTTTTTGGCAATAAAGCCTTTATTTTAGGATGATGCTTTGTCGTTCTTCATTTCACTGTAAGCTGTGAGAACCACACGGGCCCTGTATTGTGTGCAATGTGTTGGGTACGCACGTGATCTAGGAAAAACCTGGTCCTTTTCCCTTATGGGCCCATATAGAGTCCTTAAGTAGGTTCCCTATTGGTAGGAGAAAATGACAGAGGCCAACCAGAGAATATTGAGAAGCAAAGCAGCTAGTAAGCCTGATCTTTATTCAACAGGATCCCCACTCACCACATGCAGGAGGGAGGAGGAACCCAGAACAATGGTGCGCAAGCCCTTATATAGACTTTTGAAACTGCCCGCCCTGTACCTCAAGACACCCCCCCAAAAAAAAACATCATACATACATCCATCCATCACAGAAGGAGGCGGGTCTACAGCAGAAATACATCACAGGAGGCGGTCTACAGCAGAAATCCTGTTGGCCAGGATATCTGTTAATGGTCACTGATTGCTTTCCCAGGGCAGCCTGGCCATTCTCTTGTGATGCTAAATACTTTAATTCCTGAATCCAGGTCACAGGTTCACCCTATTCATACACAAATATGCCCTTAAGATAGGGTTTATAAGCAGAAAGACAAAGAGAAGGCTTTCCCATGTCTTCCCTCCGTACAGAGAAATATATTGAGGTCAATTTGGGAGAGTCAAAATGACTTCAGGATTGCTCTCCTGTACTATTTCAGACACGTGGTTTATATACTTATATAGGTGTTTGCCTTGTACATTTATGAACGTTCATTTTATATTTGGGACCTTAAAAGTCTTATAACACCATGCAAAGTCCTGCTTTCCAGAAGACAGTTCTCTGCTTGGAGGTCTGTCCAGTCCAAGTCTACCTTAAAGATAAAGAACTGGCAGAAAGCGGGGCAGGAGGGACCTTGAAGAAGAGAGAGAAAGAGCCTTGAAGTGTCCTGTCATCAGCCCTGGACAGCACACCCACCTGCCGCACAAATAAGGATGGGCAAATCTGCCAGGTTCATCAATTTCCCATTTTGCCAATATGAAGTTCAGTTCACCACAGTTCTGCATCAGTCTGCAATTATTTTTTAGTCCTCGTGAACACTTGTCAGCATTTTAGAGCAGATTTCTCCCGACATACCCATTTTTTGTATGGAATTTTGCCTAGCATACACATTGTTACAAGCAATCGGTGCTAGCACAATGCATTTGTGTGTGTGTGTGTGATCTTCACTAACATATGCATGTTTATGCGCACTTTATCTAGCATTTGGTAATATTTTTTATTTTATTATTTTTTAATTTCTATACTGCTTTATATTTTTACTCAAAATCTCAAAGCGGTTTACAGCATATTAAATCAATAAAACAATAGCCGGGCGATGTTCCTCCGGCCTCAGGGGGAGCCTCTTTCGTAGGGCTGGGTGGGTCTGGGCCTCACCCCCCCCAGGCCAGGTAGAAAGGGCCTTGCAGGGAGCGGCCCTCATGCCTCACAGCTGGGCGATGCTGGGTTTTAGTTTATAGCTTTAGAATTGACTTTCCTTTTCAAAATTATTATTATTATTATTATTATTATTATTATTATTATTATTATTATTATTGCTGCCTGTCGCTTCCTGAGTCCCTAGGACCATTACAGCAGAGCAAATCTCTCTCCTATTTATGTGTGTGTTTGTGTGTGGAATGCTCTACAGTGGTACCTTGGTTCTCAAACTTAATCCGTTCCAAAAGTCTGTTCCAAAACCAAAGCATTCCAAAACCAAGGCGTGCTTTCCTATACAAAGTAATGCAAAATGGATTAATCTGTTCCAGACTTTTAAAAACAACCCCTAAGACAGCAATTTAACAATTTTTACAACCTAACGAGACTATGGATCCATAAAATGAAAGCAATAATCAATGTGCTGTACTATAAAATAAATAAGACAGTATTGTAGATGATAAAAATTGATTTTTTTTTTCTTACCTTCACTGATAATAGTCATTATTTGGATGGTGGGCTTTTATCCATTTCTGCAGTCACACGATCAATCAATCAATCAATCAATCAGTAGCTGAACTGGGTTCCACACAGTCACAAAAAGAAATTAACTGAAAAAGCCTCAAAGACAAAAAGGCAAAATAAATAGCAAAAACAAAAACGCCAAACTTAATCCGTTCCGGAAGTCCGTTTGACTTCCAAAATGTTCAAAAACCAAGGCGCAGCTTCTGATTGGTGCAGGGGCCCTGGAAAAAAAAAGCCAACAGACACATCGGATGTTCGGCTTCCGAAAAACGTTTGAAAACCGAAACACTTATTTCTGGGTTTTTGGCATTTGAGAACCAAGGTACCACTGTATAAGCATTGCGGTTTTCCATAGTGCCCTGCAGGGGTCAGCAAAGGCAAGTATTTCACTTGCTATTTGTCCTTTTCTTCACATCTGAAACCAATGGTCCCACAGTGCTGGGTTTATTAAGGTCTTCTCAGTCCATCTGTATAAATTATTTTAATGTTTCCACAGGGGGAGAGCTCTACTTAATTCTTTTCCCCCCTCTGTTGATGTTACTTCAGGGCTATGTACTTGGCCCTCAATTTCCTTTCTACACACTGTCCTGGGGTGACTTTGTAATACAGTGGTACCTCAGGTTAAGTACTTAATTCGTTCCGGAGGTCTGTACTTAACCTGAAACTATTCTTAACCTGAAGCACCACTTTAGCTAATGGGGCCTCCCGCTGCTGCCACACGATTTCTGTTCTCATCCTGAAGCAAAGTTCTTAACCTGAGGTACTATTTCTGGGTTAGCGGAGTCTGTAACCTGAAGCGTATGTAACGCAAGGTACCACTGTATGCATGGATTTCTGCATCACCTGTATGTTTATGACATTCAACTCCACTTCTCTACCCCAAACCTTTCCCCACTCCAAGTCTTCATCTCCAACTGCTTCTCTGATATTTATCTTTGTTGTTGTTTAGTCGTTTAGTCATGTCCGACTCTTCGTGACCCCATGGACCAGAGCACGCCAGGCACTCCTGTCTTCCACTGCCTCCCGCAGTTTGGTCAAACTCATGCTGGTAGCTTCAAGAACACTGTCCAACCATCTCGTCCTCTGTCGTCCCCTTCTCCTTGTGCCCTCAATCTTTCCCAACATCAGGGTCTATTCCAGGGAGTCTTCTCTTCTCATGAGGTGGCCAAAGTCTTGGAGCCTCAGCTTCAGGATCTGTCCTTCCAGTGAGCACTCAGGGCTGACCCTTGACCAAAAGGTTCCTGCCCTGAGGGGGCTTACAATCTTTAATTGGACAGAGGGACGGAACAGAGAAAGGTTGAGGTCCAGGCTGGATCCTGAGTCCTCCTGCGAGACATAAGCCAAGGTCTCTGAGTTTAGACTTTGAGATTCCCAGACATTTCCCACCTGTAACCTCTTCCTCTGTTTGTGTTTTCCTTTCTATCTCCCAGGTCTAAGAGGCTCCTGCGCAGTCGGGCGCAGATGTCTAAACATGGCAACCTTGAAGTTGTGGTATGTTTATTCCATGGGGGAACTGATGGGTCCAAGAAGGCATGATGGAAGGAACAGCATTTGTTCTTTAAGTGTGTCTGCCACATTTATATGTGAGGAAGCCAGAATCTAGCAGCAATCCAACAGAATAAGAAAGCTAGCCACTACTGTCTGCATTGCTGACACACATCTAAAGAAGCAGGTAAGTGTTGGCACTTTTAAGTCACTGGTTTTTATTCACACAATGTTCCCAGTTGCGCCTCAGCTGTGTCAGATCTACGGGAAACTGCCAAGAATAGACCCACATCCTATGTCATTCTAGCCTCCTTCAGGAGAAAGAGTGCAATTTAATTCAACAAATAAAATAATTAAAAGTGAGTGTCCGGCTTGGGAACGTTCTTTGGAAACCGAACGTCCGACACAGCTTCCTTCTGAGTGCAGGAAGCTCCTGCAGCCAATCGGAAGCCGCCCCTTGCCCCCCCCCCTTCTAGAACCCGCCACTCTCAACCAACTCTCAACCGCCTCCCCCCCAACATTCAGACTTGCTTTCAGAACCTGACCCTGCTCTGCTGCTCCACTATGGCTGAGTTTCGGCAAAGGTGAGAGCCTGGAAGCTACAATGCCTAGGATCATTTTGGGGACATCATGTGCTTTAAATGCTCTTTAGATGCACTTTAAATCATAGGATTATAGAATTGTAGAGAAAAATGAATGCTGTGGAAGAAGATTGGAAGAAATTTAAAGACTACTTACAGAAATATTGTAAAATTAATGAATGATAGAATGATGTTGGATAGTAATTAAGCGGTTTCTAGCTGTAATGCTTTAAGAGAATATGAAAAAAAGGGTTATAAATGGGTTAAAATCTAATGGTAAGGATTTGCTGAACCAATAAATTGAAGTGGAATACAAAAAAGGGAGGTACGAGGAGGTCCGGGAAACAAGCTAAAGGAAAATAAGTAACTGAAAATATGTGTGTTTTTAACTGTTTTTATTTTGTATTTTTCTTTTTTCCTTTTCATTTTTACTGTAATATTTCAAAAAACCTTAATAAATATCTTATATATAAAAAAAAGAAAAATGAATGCTGGTGGTAGATGGCCCAGAGGAGATGAGTGGCATTATTATTATTATTGGCATCACCCATCACTGATGCATGTGGCTTGGCTCCCTGGCTTGGCTTGTCCACAGATGTTGATAGCATGGCAGGTCCTCAGCTGTGGACCCCAGATGATATTTTCTGCTGTGAATAACTGGTTGGTAACTTCCTCTGTTTTTATTTCCCTTTCTGTCTCACAGCTTCTCAAAAAGGAAGGTCACAGCCGCTGCTCTGGTGCCGTGGGGAAGCACTGCAAGTCGTGGTATGTTAATTCCATGGGGAATCCATTCCCCACATGTGCCATATAGTCTCTCCCAGGGCCATGGTTTGGGAGGAAAGCCGAAGGCTCCGGCCTGCCACCACCACCACCAGCACCAGCAGCCCAGCGGTGCAAGGGGGAAACTCCGAATGTGCAGGTATGCTGTGACACGTCTTTGATTCTACCAACCAGCAATATTAAGAATCCAATTTTATTATGCAAAACCAAGAATATCTATGGTGATCCGTTGTTGCAGGGGCCGAGGGCCGGTGCCTGCTCTGCCCATTGGGCAATCTGCCTCTGCTTGGAGATGCATCCCAGAATTCTCCCCACCCCATACGTCCTTCCTTCCTTCAGACAGAAGCGGACATGGTGTGTGGAACTGGACCAGGGGAAGAAGTGGCTCTCCCATTGCTGGGGGTGGGGATTGCCATTTCCTCATGCCAACAATGGGACAGCCAGCTGGAGGAGGAAGGCCTGATTTAGATAGTCCTGTAGTTTTGCGGGAAGAGTTTCTTTGTGGTCCACTTCTCTTCCGCCCGGCTATTGCCTTGGGCTATTGCTATTGCTATTGCTATTGGGCTATTGCCCCCCATCCCCCGGAACTGACTCCATGACTATGGCTTCAGAACTGCATGAATCTATACCTACTAGTCCATACCTAAATATTTTGGGAAATAGATAGTTCTCCATGTTTGGGCTTCAGTTTAGGCATACAGTTGGCAGAAATACATTGCATTTCAGGTTCTTTCTTTGCCTTCTTAGCCCATATTTCTCCTAATTTCTCCAGGGATGAGGCTTCAGATCCAGCTCCTGGGACGAAGAGCAAGATACCATCCCGGCGGTTCCCGGCTGAGGATCCTCGCGCCGGTTCCCCACTGCCCTGTCTCCGTGCGGGCATGGCTCCTCCCCGGCCCTGCCTGCCACAGAAGCAGCAGACAAGGTTTCCTCCAATTTGAAGAACATCTCGAGTTATTTTAGAGAGGGATTAAACCTTGGCTGCTGCTTCTGAGCAAGGCCGGCCGGGGCGGAGCCAAGATGCCCGTACGGAGGCAGAGGCCAGGTTTGGGGAACTCGTAAGATCAGGTAGGAGGAAATGCCCCTCTTCCCAGGTTCCCACCCTCCTGCCCCAGACTGGGGCTAGCGTGGCTGGGAGCGCCGGCTGATGTCTCCTTTGCTTTGCAGTGAGGGAACAACTCAGCCTGGGAGCTGCCGCATCCCGGGAGGGACTGGAGCCCAGGTGGAGGATACCTGCCTCGGAGGTAATGGGACAGCGGGAAGGAGGGGGAAGGAGATAATGGGACAGGGGGAAGCAGCCCTTAGCGTGAGTTCTCCCCTGCTTTAAAGATCCCTTCTTTCTTGCAGGATCTCCCCCCTGCACCGCTGTGGCTGCTGCCCAAGCCTCCTCCCAGAAGACCGTAGGATGTTCCAGCGGAACCATAATAAATTGATGCATTTAGCTGAAGTTGCTAATGTCTCTCATTTTTGTCTGCGTGAAACATATGATATGCACACTACCTTAGGAAATTGTCTGATCCCAGTTTGTACACAGCCTTTCCATATGGCACATGCCACACACATGGGAAAGTGGTTTTCTAAATGGATTCCTGAAGGTATCATTGGTTATACCAATCTCCATGATTGGGGACAGGTGAAACAAGGCCCTCTGTCTGGTTCCCTGTAACCTCACTCCTCGCAATGAAGGAACCGTCAGAAGGCCCTCGGCGCTGGACCTCAGTGCCCGGGCTGAACGATGAAGACCATTGTAGGAAAGAGGTACCTCTGGAACGCCCTCTAGTGACCTACCAGCAGCTCCCCAACCCACAGTGAGAGGGACCTGTTCCTTAGATTACCTGGGGCAGGGATGCCCTACTGTTCTTACTTCCTCAGGTCCTTTTTGGATTCCAGGTCACTGTACCCATCCCTATAGGCCAAGACATGCGCTGGCACCAAGGCCTGCAGAATCCCCTTCCAGACCATGACCCTGACTCCGCCTCTACAGGCTCATCAGGCTCGCCCTCTCCTCCATTAAGTCCTAATCCTCTTTTAAAGAGGGACACAGTACAAGTTCAGCGTCAACGGGGAATGGGAGAAGAACCTTCCTGCATGAGAGCAGAAAGGAGATGCTCTCGTCCGGAAGTGGGTGGGCCAAGCTTTCTTTGGGAGCAATGTCAGGGCAGGGGCATTGGGCATCCGTTCTCTACGTCTGCCAGGAGGATCCCAAGTCCTCCTTCCTCCACAGGGCCACGCTTCAAGAGATTGTTGTCCGTTGTTACTTTCCAAGCTGAAGGACAAGAGCGAAACTTCGTCATCCATGGCGTTCCAGTCCGGCCTTTCTCCTTCCAAGTCGCTAGAGGAATCCATGCTGCTCGGTGACTTGCATGTCTCCAGGGATGCCACGCATGATGTCTGAATGTGCCAGTCCCTGACGAGGAGAATGGCATCACTGGCATTCTTTCAATAAATAAATTGGAGGAAATTGTTGCTTTCGATATGCCGAGGATCAAATAATATTTATTAATAAATGTTGTTAAAATGAAAAAATAATGAGCAGTTTTTTTTCCTTCTCTGCCTTCTGCTGGGAGCTCTGCTTAAGAAGGCTGAAGCCAGCTGATTCTCAAAAGCTCCTTTGTGTCCTTGAAGCTGCAGGTGAAGTCTCTCCACCATCTCCCCCTTCAGGCTGCTGTTCAGCAGGTGAAGCTGATTCCTGACCCATGACACTATTCGCTGCCCCAAGGAGCCCCTACTCCTGCCAGTTGGGTGCCAACTTTCGGGGAGCAAGATGGTGGAAGTGTTGGACCAACCGGGGGGAGGGGAGGCATGGACATGCGAGGCATCTTCCCATGAGGATTTTCTATGAAGTCCATGTCCATGAAATTGGCCGTAGCCCACAATTTCTTTCTGTTATAGCCCAGGTCTGTAAGGCTGGTTTCTCTGGAAGTTTTACAGTGGGTGGTGGACACAACCAGGTCCTTGGAGAAGTTTGTGTGAGGCATCTGGAAATTAGCAATGCTAGCCAAGCCCTGGCTCCGTTGCCCACCAAAATCGAGGAAATTCTGTTTCTGGGCAGATTGCCAAAGGCCCAACATTCACTCTCCCTTTCCAAGTTTCTTGGGAAGACGGGAATCAGGCATAGCCTAGGTCTGTAAGCTGCTTCCCAGGCGCTTGGAAGGGGTGGTGCGAGGCATCTGGGCCTTAGCAGTACAAGCCAAGCCCTGGCTTTGTGGCTCACCTAGACTGAGGGAATTCTGTTTCTGGGTAGCTGGCAGAGCCCCTCTTCGCTTGGCTGGGGACTGCCACATGCCCCGGCCTCCACAGGAGACTCACAGTCCCTCTCTGCGTCTCTGTTCCTTTTGGGCCACCTTCAAATGAGGGCAATGGCGGCTGGACTTGTGATCCTAAGGTACATTTTTTCACCTTTGGTGGACGTGCCCAAAGATTAAGGCTTTCTGGGAGATGATATATAATGAACTAAAAAAGGTATTTAAATATACCTTCTTGAAGAAACCAGAGGCCTTTCTCCTGGGCATAGTCGGCCAATCGGTGTTAAAAAAGGACAGAACTTTCTTTATGTATGCTACAACAGCAGCAAGAATACTCACTGCAAAGCATTGGAAGACACAAGATTTACCCACACTGGAGGAATGGCAGATGAAAATGATGGAATACATGGAATTGGCGGAAATGACTGGCAGAATCCGTGACCAGGGAGAAGAGTCGGTGGAAGAAGGTTGGAAGAAATTCAAAGACTATTTACAGAAATATTGCAAAATCAATGAATGTTAGAATGATGTTGGATTGAAGTTAAGGGGTTTCTAGCTGTACAGGCTAGAAGAATATGGAAAAATTGGTTTTAATATGTAAAATCTAAAATTTAAAGCTATATTATATCAAGATTAAAGATTAGGATTAAAAAGGAGGGAAAGGAACTGTTGGACTAACATATTTAATTAGAATACAAAAGAGGGAGGTAAGAGGAGGTCCGAGAAACAAGTAAATGTAAAAGAAGTGAGGAAAAGATGAAATTGTTTTTAATTGTTTTTTCCTATTTTACTTTGTATTTTTTCTTTTTATTGTTAATTTTTTTTTCTTCATTGATGTGGCTTTTTTTTTCCTTGTGAAATTTTAATAAATATTATTAAAAAAAAAAACACAAATGAGGGCAATGGCGGCTGGACTTGTGATCCTAATCTGAAGAGCTGCCCAGCCCAGCTTCAGGTCCTTCACCAAGTGCCCCCTTCTAGAACCCACCGCTCTCAACCGACTCTCAACTGCCTCCCCCCTAACATTCATTCTCCCTTTCCAAGCCTCCTCCAATCTTCTCTCTCCACTAGAATTCCTCTCTCTCTCTTCCCCCTCCCTCCCTGCTTGACATTCCCTTGGCAATTCTAATAGCATCACCTTAATAGCATCACCTTAATTGCACACAGTATTGTTATAGATTATGGGGGGATCCCACCAAAAACTAGAAATTAATAGATGGTAGGATTTGGGATTATTTGGGCTATGAAGGGAGAAATACAAGCTACAGCGGAATTCCTGGGCTAGCCTATGCAAAAGGACCTGGCCAAGCAAAGGCCTTTAAGAAACAATTCAAGGCCTTGGAAAGCCTAACTGGAAATGCCAGAGAACTCTGTCTTGGTGTGAGGTGGCAGGAAAAGAGAGGTTTTGAGCAAGGGGTACTGGAAAGAAGAAGAACGAGGAGGAGGAGGAAGAAGAGAGTCTGGAATCTGACTTGGGAAGACTAGCTGCCCTGCTGTGGGGGTCAAATCCCTCTTGCAATGACTCTGCTGTAAGATCTGGATTCCCTCCATGCAGACTGAAGATGTAAACAGGTGAATAAACCGTATTTCTTAAAGCAAGGACAGTCTCCGCCATGTCTCAGTTCTCTAAAGGAGAGAGCCTGGAACCCCATGGGCTCTTGCCACCGCTTGGCAGAGAGAGGGGAGACACCTAACATTTGGAACAATATTTTATACACCCTGCTCCCTGAAACCACCCTGTTTGAAGTACTTGAGCTTTCCGTTCTTGGTTCCTAGGAAACCAGGGAAAGAAAGCTGCAGGTTCCTCATCCCTGTTCTAAAAAGCAGGTGTCTTCCCCCAAACGATCCTGGGAATTGTAGTTCGTCAGGGGTTCTGGGGATTGTAGGTCCGTGAGAGGGAAGCTGCAATGCCCCAGATCGTTTGTGGAACATCATGTGCTTTAAAGGCTCATTGGATGCCCTTTTCAACATGGAATTGTCCAGCTGGGAGGGACCCTGAGGGTCATCTAGACCAACCCCCTGTCTCAGCTAAATCATCCATGGCAGATGGCCACCCCACCTCTGCTGAAAAACCTCCAAGGAAGGAGAGTCTACCGCCTTCCGAGGGATTTCTTCCCACGGTCAAACAGCTCTTGCTGTCAGAAAGTTCTTCCTGAAGTTGAGTCGGAATCTCCTTTCTTGTAGCCTGAAACCACGGCTTCAGGTCCTGGGAGCTTCTGGAGCAGGAGAAAACAAGCTTTCTCCCTCCTCCCTGTGACGGCCCTTGAGATATTGTCAGGGCTGCATGGTGTGGCTCTCATATCCATGTCCTGAGGGACAGAGAGCAAAACATTTCTCTCTCCCCTTTCTCCAGCCCAGGCAGAATTGCAAGGGGTCAGTGCATCTGGCTGGTAAGAAGATGGTCGGAGATTGGAGACCAGCCAGGGCTGCTGTGGGCAGGATCCTGGCATTGCCGGGGGTTGGACTAGATGACCCTTGGCATCCCTTCCACCATGCTATGATTCTATTGAGCAGCTAAAGGAAGGGGCGGAGGAGCAAGATGCCCAACAAGGGGAGACACAACCACACACCCCAACAGCACCCTCTGGCCTGATCCATGGTGGAGGCCAAGCACATTGACCCCCCTGATTTTATTTTTCTTAATTCAGCTGCCTAACAACCCAGCAGCCTGGATTGCCAGCTGATGTCACAAAGTGCTGCTTTGCAAGCAAGCCTTATATTGCCCTGCAAGAGGGATGCCTGTCAGATGATGGTGAGACACATGGCAAACCAAATGTTCCCATCAGCAATTATGAGAGGGAACTCTGAAGGTAAGAGGAGCTCTGAGGCCCAGAGGAGAGGAGTGGCATAGAAATAACATCATCATTATTATTATTATTATTATTATTATTATTATTAGCATCACCTGTCCCTGGCTTGCCTTGTCCACAGTTGTTGATAGCATGGCAGGTCCTCAGCTGCGGTCCACAGATGATATTTTCTGTTGTGAATAACTGGTTGGTAACTTCCTCTGTGTTTCCAGTGGTACCTCAGGTTAAGTACTTAATTGGTTCCGGAAATCCCTTCTTAACCTGAAACGTTCTTAACCTGAAGCGGACTTTCCCATTGAAAGTAATGGAAAGTGGATTGATCCGTTCCAGACAATGAAAAGCACCCCCTAAAACAGCAATTTAACACGAATTTTACTGTCTAACAAGACCATTGATCCATAAAATGAAGGCAATAATCAATGTTACTGTACTATAAAATAAATAAGACAGTATTTTAGATGAAAAAAAATTAACTTTTTTTTCTTCTTACATGCACTGATGGGGGGGGGGGGCTTTTATCCATTTCTGCAGTCCCACAATCAACCAGTAGCTGAACTGGGTTCCACAGAGTCACAAAAACAAGTCACAAAAATGGTCACAAGCCACAGTCACAAAAGCCAAGTCACAAGTCAGTTCCATAAAATGAAGAACTAGTCACAGTCAAAAAACCAAAAAAGCCACACAAACCAAAAAGCAAAAAAATAGCAAAAACAAAACGCCACCCGCGTCCCCAATAAAACAGTAAAAAATGAAAATGTGTTTTTTTCCTTACCTGCGCTGATGTTTGGATGGGGGCTCAGGGTCCTCTTCCACAATCACAATCGGCTTGGCTCCCGGCATTCGCGGAGGCCTCAGAGAGCTCCGTAGGCCCTGCGGATTTTGGGGCTTGGCTCCAGGCCTCTGCAGGCCCCAGGGATGTTGGGGCTTGGCTCCAGGCCTCTGCAGGCCCCAGGGATGTTGGGGCTTGGCTCCAGGCCTCTGCAGGCCCCAGGGATGTTGGAGCTTGGCTCCAGGCCTCTGCAGGCCCCAGGGATGTTGGGGCTTGGCTCCAGGCCTCTGCAGGCCCCAGGGATGTCGGGGCTTGGCTCCAGGCCTCTGCAGGCCCCAGGGATGTTGGAGCTTGGCTCCAGGCCTCTGCAGGCCCCAGGGATGTCGGGGCTTGGCTCCAGGCCTCTGCAGGCCCCAGGGATGTTGGGGCTTGGCTCCAGGCCTCTGCAGGCCCCAGGGATGTTGGGGCTTGGCTCCAGGCCTCTGCAGGCCCCAGGGATGTTGGGGCTTGGCTCCAGGCCTCTGCAGGCCCCAGGGATGTCGGGGCTTGGCTCCAGGCCTCTGCAGGCCCCGCGGATGTTGGAGCTTGGCTCCAGGCCTCTGCGGGCCCCAGGGATGTTGGGGCTTGGCTCCAGGCCTTTGCGGGCCCCAGGGATGTTGGGGCTTGGCTCCAGGCCTCTGCAGGCCCCAGGGATGTTGTGGCTTGGCTCCAGGCCTCTGCAGGCCCCAGGGATGTTGGGGCTTGGCTCCAGGCCTCTGCAGGCCCCAGGGATGTTGTGGCTTGGCTCCAGGCCTCTGCAGGCCCCAGGGATGTTGGAGCTTGGCTCCAGGCCTCTGCAGGCCCCAGGGATGTTGGGGCTTGGCTCCAGGCCTCTGCAGGCCCCAGGGATGTTGTAGCTTGGCTCCAGGCCTCTGCAGGCCCCAGGGATGTTGTAGCTTGGCTCCAGGCCTCTGCAGGCCCCAGGGATGTTGGAGCTTGGCTCCAGGCCTCTGCAGGCCCCAGGGATGTTGGAGCTTGGCTCCAGGCCTCTGCAGGCCCCGCGGATGTGGGGGCTTGGCTCCAGGCAGCGGCGAGGCCTCCAAGAGCTCGGAAAACTTACTTCCTGGTTACAATCGTTCGTAACCCATAAAAACTTAACTTGAAGCGTTTGTAACCCAAGGTACCACTGTACTTATCTGTGTGTTTGCATTGTACATTTATGAACGTTTATTTTCTATTTGGGACCTTAGAATTCTTATAACACCACGCAAAGTGTGCCTTAAAGATGAAGAAGTGTCAGAAGGGGGTGCAGGAGGGACCGATAAGAGAGAAAGAGCCTTGAAGTGTCCCGTCAACAGCCCTGGACAGCACACCAATCTGACACACAAATAAGGATGGGCAAATCTGCCAGGTTCAGTTTCTCATTTTGCCAATATGAAGTTCAGTTCACCACAGTTCTGCATCAGTCTGCAATAATTTTTTAGTCCTCGTGAACATTTGTCAGCATTTTAGAGCAGATTTCTACCAACACACCCATTTTTTGTATGGAATTTTGCCTAGCATACAAATTGTTACAAGCAATTGGTGCTAGTACAATGCATTTGTGCGTTATCTTCACTAATATATGCATGTTTATACGCACTTTACCTAGTAGTTGGTAATATGTTAGGTAAGTGTTTTAGTATAGCTTTAGAATGGATTGTCCTTTTTAATTTTATTTTTTTATTGCTGCCTGTCACTCCCTGAGTCCCTAGGAGCATTACAGCAGAGCGAACTCTCTCATATTTGTGTGTGTGCTTGTGTATGGAATGCTTTACAGATCCATGATTTCATGATGCCAGGCAAATGTGATCAGAGAGCCAGTGACCTGGAGGATAGTTGTGTGAGGGTTTATTTTTGAAAAGATAGTTGGGATTTTAATGCTCTCTACATAAGAAGCCTGATATTGGGAAAGATGGAGGGCACAAGGAGAAGGGGACGACAGAGGACGAGATGGATGGACAGCAGCGTGGGTTGTCAGCACCCGGGGCAAGGCAAGTAATTTGCGCCCCCTAACCCGGGGCAAGGCAAGTAATTTGCGCCCCCTAACCCCTAACCTGCCGCCGCTGCCAGCTTCTTCTTGCTGCTGCCTGGGCTGGGCTGGTGTGGTTCTCTCCCGCGCTCAGCGCTGCGCTGGGTGGCCGCTGCACTGTCCCTCCCCCAGATAGTCCCTCGCTCTCTCTCCGCACCGCACGCCTGTCATCCACCCCCTCCACAGTGGGCAGCGACCCAGCGGCTCGGATCGGATTCGCACAGCCAGCACTGCAGTGAGAGAGAGTGAGTGAGCCAGGTAGGGGCAGAGAGCTGCGAATGTGAGTGCGCCCCCCCCCCCAGATGTTGCGCCCGGTGCGGCCGGCACCCCCTGCACCCCCCACGCTACGCCACTGATGGACAGTTTTCTCAAAATTACCAGCATGAGTTTGACCAAACTGCAGGAGGCAGTGGAAGACAGGAGTGCCTGGCGTGCTCTGGTCCATGGGGTCACGGAGAGTCGGACATGACTAAATGACTAAACAACAACAACATGAGAAGCAATATAGAAAGGAGAAATCTACTGGTGTGATTCTGATTGAGAGAGGCAAGCCAAGTTGAGAAAAGGATTCCACAGGTCCTGAAAGCATTTGGATAAGTGATGAGGAATGGGGACTGGAACCTCCCTATTACAAATATGACAGCCCCAAAGGGGCCTGCGGTTAAAACAAAAGTAAAGAGGGGCTGAAATGGCCAAACCTTCCCTGATCAGATTGGAAAACCAGAACCGTGGCTATAAAAAGCCAAGAAACAAACCTTGCCAGCAGGTAAGTCCCCACTGACGGGGGTGGGGGTGGGAAGGAGATTCAGCCTTGCACCATGACTTTGCATTTGCTGACATGTGTCTAATGGAGTTTCTGGAGAGACCTGTGAACTAAGTTGTAAGCTCAGAGATTTTTCATTTATTTTTTTTAAAGATATTTATTAAAGTTTCAGATAAAAAGAAACACATCAATAAAAACAAGAATTTAAAAGTAAAAAGAAAAATACCCAATACAAAATACAGAAAGAAAAGAAAAAAGAAACAACAGTTAAAAACAATTCTATCTTTTCATCACTACTTTTGAATTTACTTATTTTCTGGACCTCCTCATACCTCCCTCTTTTGTATTCCAATTCAGTTTGTTTGTCCAGCAATTCCTTTCCCTCCTTTTTAATCCCAATCCTTAATCTCAATATAATATAACATTAAATTTTTACCTATTAATAGCCAATTTTCCATTCTTTTAACCTTTTTAATCCTGATCCTTAATCTTGATCTGTATATAACTTTAAAGCCTGTACAGCTGGAAACCACTTAATTTCAATCCATCATCACTCTAACTTTCTTTAATTTTGCAATATTTCTGTAGTTAATCTTTAAATTTCTTCCAATCTTCTTCCACCGACTCTTCTCCCTGGTCACGGATTCTGCCAGTCATTTCTGCCAATTCCATATAGTCCATCAGTTTCATCTGCCATTCCTCCAGTGTGGGTAGCTCTTGTGTCTTCCAATACTTTGCAATGAGTATTCTTGCTGCTGTTGTTGCATACATAAAGAAAGTTCTATCCTTTTTTAACACCGATTGGCCGACTGTGCCCAGGAGAAAGGCCTCTGGTTTCTTCAAGAAGGTATATTTAAATACCTTTTTTAATTCATTGTATATCATTTCCCAGAAAGCCTTAATCTTTGGGCACGTCCACCAAAGGTGAAAAAATGTACCTTCAATTTCCTTACATTTCCAACTTTTATTATCAGGCAAATGGTAAATTTTTGCAAGCTTGACTGGGGTTATGTACCACCTGTATATCATTTTCATAATATTCTCTCTTAGGGCATTACATGCCGTAAATTTCATACCTGTGGTCCATAACTGTTCCCAGTCAGCGAACATAATGTTGTGTCCAACGTCTTGAGCCCATTTACTCATAGCCGATTTCACCGTTTCATCCTGAGTGTTCCATTTCAGCAGCAAGTTATACATTCTTGACAAATTCTTAGTTTTGGGTTCTAACAGTTCAGTTTCTAACTTTGATTTTTCCACCTGGAAGCCAATTTTCTTGTCCAATTTGAATGCCTCCATTATCTGAAAATAACGAAGCCAGTCTCGCACTTTGTTTTTTAATTTTTCAAAACTCTGCAATTTCAGTCTATCTCCATCTTGTTCCAAAATTTCCCAATATTTCGGCCATTTGACCTCCATATTGAGCTTTTTCAAGGCTTTCGCTTCCATTGGTGACAGCCACCTTGGAGTTTTGTTTTCCAATAAATCCTTGTATCTTATCCAAACATTAAACAGTGCTTTCCTGACAATGTGATTTTTAAATGCTTTATGTGCTTTTTCAAAGATGGAGATGGTAGTTTAAGTCCCCAGCAGCAAGGTTCCAAATTTTCCATTGGTCTTCTTGATATATGAACAATAACATATTTGCACTGTCCCAAAACCTGAGATTGAAAGTGTGGATCCTATTGTTTGGAAAGAATCAGGGGATGGCTTGAACTGTTACAGTCACCCCTATCAGAATTCAGTTGGATCTGGAGTGTTGGTAAGACTGCAGGAGCCCTGCATTCTGAAGCGCTGAGTTAAGAACAGAACCGGAACCTTTTAAATTGACAGTTATAGCCTGTGGATGGCTTCAAGAAAGATCCTTGTCCTTTAATTCTCCCAACTTAGAGATGTTGAAAGCAAGTAGAAAAAGAGAAGCTATAAAGTCTCGAGGGAGAAGGCTCCACTTTACCAGAAGCAAGAGGCATTTTAGGGCATATGTTGGAGGGTATTGTGTGGTTAGGCTATATAAGGGCCGTCCCTTATATTGGTGGGGGGTAGGAATTGGGGGGACTAAAAATTACTTTACCCGGTGCAGAAATGGCTTCCAAGCAATCCATTTGAATGATCAAATAGAAGCGATCTGTAAGTGCAAACATTCCCAAAAGAATATTGAAAGGAAATGATCCCCACTTGCTGAATTTCTGCCTGCCAGAAGGATGGTAAATTTAGAAACCAGTCCAAAATAGAAGGAAGGAAGGAAGGAAGGAAGGAAGGAAGGAAGGAAGGAAGGAAGGAAGAAGAGATAAGAAGAAATTCTGCTTCCTCGTGGAGCTTTGCCTCCAACATCCTAACGGGGTTTGCATAACCCCTCATCCCCCTGAGAGTTCCAATATGGGATGTTTATGGTGCTTTAATGCCCAGGGAATGGCAGGTGGAGGTGATGATTGATTAAATTTGTATGCCACCCTTCATGCCGGCCATTTCAGCAACAGAACCCTCCAGGTCCGAAGGCCTCCTTTGCACCCTCCATTCTAGAGGTGGAAAGGAGCCCAGAGACCCCTTAGACCCCCAGCAAGAGGCCGAGGGAGACAGAGCTTTGCAAGCGGAGGCTGCTGCTCCAGTAAAGGTCTGGCTGCTTCTGTGGGAGCCATTGGCAGCAGCTCCGCCCACCCCAGAAGATGATGAGCTCTATTGGCTAGCCTGGAGTGTCAATCAGCCAGCTAGGGAGGGAGGGCTCAACTTGCAAGATGCCTAGCCAGGTAGGCTGCACAAGACAAGTAGGTGAGGGTGAGGGGGAAAAGCTTTTACATTTTATTTTTTTTGCCTTCAAGAATGTGACCAAAGGCACCCCAAAGGGAGCGGGGGACTCTGTGCCCCCGAAAGGGAACCAATCCATCTTTGGAAGGTGTTATGTACAGTGGTACCTCGGGTTAAGTACTTAATTCGTTCCAGAGGTCCGTTCTTAACCTGAAACTGTTCTTAACCTGAAGCACCACTTTATCTAATGGGGCCACCCGCTGCCGCTGCGCCGCTGGAGCACGTCTTCCGTTCTCATCCTGAAACAAAGTTCTTAACCCAAGGTACTATTTCTGGGTTAGAGGAGTCTGTAACCTGAAGCGTATGTAACCTGAAGCATATGTAAGCCAAGGTACCACTGTACTGAGTTGAATAGGATCCAAAATGCAGCAGTCTGATTGGTCCTAGAACAATAGGATCCAGAATGCAGCAGTCTGATTGGTCCACGAGAGCCACCCAATCCAGCTCCAGGTGGAAGGGAATCTGCAACCTGATTCACCTACCGGAGAATTCCGGAATTAGCCAATCACGTGGGGCCCATTGTGTAAATTATGTATATAAAGCAGACATTCTGGGGGAACTTCCATTCCTCCTCACCACTATGAGCTGAATAAAGAGCATGAAATCCACTCTCGACTCCGAGTATATTTCATAGGCGACGAAGGTGGGATAACGCTGAGCTGACCGCCACACACAGCACCGCAACACCGCCACCTGCCGCACTGCTGCCTCGCACCGTGTATCCAGGCTTCAGCTTCGGGACCCAAGGAACTCAGAATGGTAACCGACAGCAGCTTCTCGCCGTTCAACCCAGCATCCGGAGACTGGGAAGCGTATGCCTCCCGTTTCACCTTCCTCCTAGAAGCCAAAGGGGTCACCAACAAAGACGCCAAGAAGAGGGCGATATTCTTCAGCGTCTGCGGAGAGGAGACGTTTGAAATCGCCCGGGCTCTCCTTGCGCCTGAAGACGTCGCTACTGTTCCTTACAATACAATAATGGAACGGCTGAAGGGGCACACCTTAGCAGCTCCCGATTCTCCAGGAGGACCTCTGGGCTCCCTGGCCCTTCTAGCCTTCTTCCAGGAGAGGCTGGTTCTCCATCCTCGGCCGCCTGGGCCTTGGGACCTCAGCTGGAGCCCCCCAGGAAGTGGCAGAGCCTCCCTCCGTCTCTGCACAGCTTCTTCCTGGGGCATAGACTCGCCAAGTGCCCCTCTTTTCCAGGGACTGTCCTGGATTTACAGAAACCGTCTCAGTTCCTGGTTTGACCCCAGAACACCCCACTTTTCCTTAAAGGTAAAGGTATAGGGACCCCTGACCATTAGGTCTAGTCACAGACGACTTTGGGGTTGCGGCGCTCATCTCGCTTTATTGGCCGAGGGAGCCGGCGTACAGCTTCCGGGTCATGTGGCCAGCATGACTAAGCTGCTGGTGGCGAAGCAGAGCAGCGCACGGAAACGCCGTTTACCTTCCCGCCAGAGCGGTACCTATTTATCTACTTGCACTTTTTGGTGTGCTTTTGAACTGCTAGGTTGGCAGGAGCAGGGACTGAGCAACGGGAGCTCACTCCGTCGCGGGGATTTGAACCACCGACCTTCTGATCAGCAAGTCCTAGGCTCTGTGGTTTAACCCACAGCACCACCCGTGTCCCTTCACTTTTCCTTAGGATGTCCCTATTTTCATCAGAAAAATGTTGGAGGGTATGGAGTTATGTGACCCCTGAACCACGGAGCAAAGTACAGGTAAATATACAGCCTTTACAAGATGTCTGAAGGCAGCCCTGTATAGGGAAGTTGTTTAATGTTTTATTATGTTTCTATATATGTTGAAAACATCCCACAAACCACTGCCCACCCAACAAGCATCATACATACATCACAGAAAGAGGCAGTCTTGTCTCCTGGCTTGTCTCTTGTCATGATACCTGACAATGCTTGCTGGTTGCCCTTTCCTGGCCAGTCTGAGCCGTTCCCTTGAAGTGGTAAATACCTCAGTTCTTGAATCGATTGTCATAGATCTACCCCTAGAGGAGAGGTTTATAGCTTTGGAAGGAGCTGTAAGTGAAAAGAACTATTGGGAAAGGTTTTTCCTTCAACTGCAGAGTATATATCTGGGGTCATTAAGAGGGTCAAGGTGGCTTCGGGTTTGCTCTGTGAACTCAAAGAAAGTGTCTCTTTTTTCAGGGAATATTTTATCCTTTTTGAATGGTGAAGGATTGGTTTTTCTCTAGGGTGCGTGTCTGCTATGTGTAACACCCATGTAACACCCACCTATTTGTGTAACACCCATGCCAACTTCTGTTGCCCAGTGCCTGCAAGTCCCCTACTGTGACATCATAGGATGCTTGCAGTGTTGTTGTTTTTCAAAACCCACCAGCGTCTGCTCAGCAGGAGCAGAACTGAGCAGCTTCTGTGAGTGACGTGAAGGGCTGTTTCTCAGAAGGGGAAACCCTGGGAGAGACTAGGGTTCAAGTACCTCCTTATTCAGCTGTGAAACTCACTGGGTGACCTGGGGCCAGGTTGTGGGGGTTAAACGAGAAGGTGAGAACTATGTATGTCATCTTGAGCTCCTTGGAGAAAAAGATGGGATATCAGTTCAGACGCCCTCAGAAGGTGGTGGACTCATCTTCTTTGGAGGTTTCTTATATACAGAGGTTTCTGCTGTAGACTGCCTCCTGTGATGTATGTATGATGATTTTGGGGTGGTCTTTGGCTAAGGGGCTGGGCAATGTCAAAAGTCTTTAAAGGTTCCTGCACACTTTGGTTCAGGATCTCTTGGTTCTTGGAAGAAGGGGAGGCTTTGCTTTCTGCCTTGGTTTCCACTGGATCCTGCTTCCATCCATTCTTCTCTGACTGATCATGGACTTAAGGGAATCAGAGTCCCATGGGAGGTTGGGGAGCAAAAGCCAAACCCTAATTTTTACATCATACTGAAGTGAGAAGGCTGACTAATATGCCCACAAGGTTTCGGTGGCAACAATAGTAGTTTGTTGTTGTTTTTGCAATAAGAAAAGAATAAAATTGTGTACCACACAACTACCGTATTTTTCGCTCTATAAGATGCACCCAACCATAAGACACATCTAGTTTTTATTTTTATTTTTTTAAATCATATTTATTAAAGTTTCCAAGATACAAAAGATAAAAATACCAAAAAAATAAATAAAAATAAAATACATTTGAAACCTTACTTTCATTACCAACTTTCTGGGACTCCCCCATCCCCCTCCCTACCGCATTCCCCTTTCATTAATTTGGTTCTACAAGCTCTCACGCCCAATTTAAAACTTAATTTGTTTAACCCACTATTCAAATTTAAATTATACAATCATTCCACCATCCCTCATCATTAACAGAAAGAAAAAAAGATTTTTTCCCCGAGGTCCGCCCCAGTTTCCTTCCACGAATTCCCTTTTTTTAATAAACACGTCCAGTCAAAATAAGATGATATACAAAAAGCTATATAAAGATAGAAAAAATAAAAAATATAAAAGGATTCAAAAAGTAGTTACACAGCCTTTGGATTCTAAATCTCCCCCCCCCCCCTTCCCCGGTTTGAATTCCCCATGTCCATCAGTCTGTCTGTTGTCAGCCTGGAAATCTTAGATCCATAATCAGATTTTCCCCAGTTCCACCTTGCCAGTTTTTTAATTTATTTATTTTTATGATATTTAACTTCAAGCATCCAATCTAAAAACGGCCCCAAAGGGCCTTTAGCTTCCTTGGTCTTTAAGGCTCCCCCCATTGTTCTTTCCATGTCGTAGTCAGTCCTTTGTTCTTTTTTTCTCACTTTCTCAGGTTTCTTGTCCTGTTCCGCTGCTAAAACGTTCTAATTCAGAAATTTGGTACCTCTACAGGGGTTATTGTTGTTCAGGAACAAAAACTTACGTCCAGTCCCTTCCTTTCTTCAATAGAAAATTCTATTGTCTCCTTTAATATAAACACCCCTGTAGACAAAATACTGTTTCAGTTTTGCAGCTTTCCCAGGAGATAACAAGTCCTGTACGATTCCAAGAGTATTTTTCCACTTACGACCGTTCTTGTAATGTCCCGAAACCCCTCTAGGGGGATTGTGATAATTTTGTTTCCTCTGATCCAAAAGTCCGATTGTTGTTCCTTATTTTCGACAGTTTATATCCAAATTGTAGCAAATTGTAACAAAATTAACTAGCAAAGTCCTCATGGCAAAGTCCTCTTTAAATTCTCCAACTTTGACAGCTACTTTGACAGCTGTCAAAGTCTCCGTCTCTCTTCACCAGGCTCTCTCGCAAATCGCCCCGGTTCCCAGGGGGGGTTACATTTTCCTTCTCACCCTCCACTCTTCTCCTCCAGCACAGTTCTTGTAATTTCCCATCGTGGAATTATTAATTTTTGTCAGAAATACGCTTCTCTCTCGACCTTGGTTACCCAGTCCTTGTTTTAGAATGTTTACGATGGGGGGGGGCTGACTTCCTTTTTGGATCCCCCCCGCTCGTGCCAAATCCGAAAAAAAAATTCTTTTTTTTCTCCTTTTAAACCCGGTTTCCGAATTACTCACGGGTTGTTGTTGATAGTCCAAATTTTCAATAGAAGAAGTCAGCGCTCTCCGTCGAATGGCATGCGGCTTCGCTCGGCAGGGAAAGCAGAGGACTCACAGCACCACGCTACTCCCCGGCACCCGATCCGTAGCCTTTAAAAAGGCTCCTTCACGAGTCGGGAGGGCGCTAACGGTGCCAGCCGAGTCACCCATGTCCACGGGCTCCGTGCCCGTGGTTTTTAAGGGTCCCCGCGTCGCCGGCGCGGTAGGACCCAGCCCCTGCCGAGCGATGGCGCCAACCCGGAAGTCCAGACGCACCTAGTTTTTAGAGGTGCTATGATGTTCATATACTGCTTGTGGGCTTTCCACAGGCATCAAGCTGGCCACTGTGTGGCCACAGTGCTGGCCACTGTCTCTGCGCAGCACCTCCTGTGAAGCGCCATTCGCTCCATAAGACGCACTCACATATCTCACATATTTACTTTTTAGGAGGAAAAAGCTGCGTCTTATGGAGTGAAAAATACGGTAGGTTGTTGTATTGCTTGCTGGCTGGTGGCTGCTTAAGCAGTTGGAAACGATAAATAATAATGATGTCAGAAAAAACATAACTGTGGACCTGACAGCCTATGATAATACAGTACTGGACTGTGTGCAGTGTATTCACAACACACACAAACACAACACAGTGCTAACACAGACAGACAAGGAATACTGAACACAGCTGTAAAAAACAACTTACAAACTTTACCTAAACACTAAAAGCCAAAGGAGTTTTCTGTATCATTTAGGCCACATATTTATTTATTTAAATATATTTAAAAGCATTTATAAACTTTTTTTTAAAAATCTCCAAGTAGTGTGCAACATAGAAACAAGTTCATTAAAGCAAAAATACAACACTATAAACACTTACGTATCCCTGATATTTGCAGTTTTTTGTACTAGTAGTGTAAGATTAAGCACACTTAGGTGGAATTAAGTCCGATCAAAATAAATAGGACTCCTTTTCTAAGTAACTATGTTATATAGACAGCTTGGAACTATAGCTGACCACAGGAAGAGCTCAGTATCAGTAAATATAATCCATTTGCCCCAACAGTTTCTACCAGATTATTGCATAAATATGATGATAAACCCTCAGTCTCTAATTGATATGAAGCCAATCTGTGTTCCAAAGTTCTCACCATCACGGACATGAGAATAGAATTTATCAGGGCAACATGATGTACAGACAGTTACATTTTGGTTCTGGTCTGTTACAGAGTCATCCTGGATGTTCTGAGGCAGAACCCCTCCAGTCTCCAGAAGAATACTAATAAAGAAGAAAAAGGGATGATGGATTATTAAATTGAGTTATTAAAGGGTAGTTATTATATATACACAAGATATTACTTCCAATATCTTAGGGTTAAAATCTTTTCATATGGCACTAAGCCCAAGACCTTCTTCCACCTACAGTGGTGCCTCGCAAGACGAAATTAATCCGTTCCGCGAGTCTCTTCGTCTTGCGGTTTTTTCGTCTTGCGAAGCACGGCTATTAACGGCTTAGCGGCTTAGCGGCTTTAAGAAAAAGGAAACAAACTCGCAAGAACTCGCAAGACGTTTCGTCTTGCGAAGCAAGCCCATAGGGAAATTCGTCTTGCAGAACGACTCAAAAAACGGAAAACTCTTTCGTCTAGCGAGTTTTTCGTCTTGCGAGGCATTCGTCTTGCGGGGCACCACTGTATAGTGTGTTTAAAATTGGGAAGTTCTGATTTATAACTGGGGATCATAAGATAACATGTAACCTTAAACATGTAATATGGGAGAGTATATAGTGGGGGCCTACAGCTTCTTCCAAAAACACCCCCAAATGTGGCAAAGGGGTGCAATGCTCCTCACTGCCAGAGAGGCCGAGATTAAATGCTGACCACCAATCATGGCTCAGCCAGGAGAGCCTGACTCTTAACTTCAGGGTCATGGGTTGAAGCCCCACTTTGGCTGACGTTTTCCTGCATTGCAGGGGCCTGGAGTGCCCTCCGAGCTCTACAATCCTGTGATGCTAAGGAAGAGTTAAGAGCCTAAGCTCTGCCACAAGCTCCATAGCGGCAGCAGCCCCCCTTCTGCTCTGCTTTCGTTGGGACTCCTAAGTGGTGGACATACTATCAAAGGCTCATTGGCATGGATAGCCAAGGCCATCGCTACCAACAACGCTCTTTGGAAAACAGGACAGTGGATGGGAAAGGCCTCCTTAGAGGACAGTGCAGTAAACTGGGTGCAGATAGTACAGATAGTCAGAATTGGCCCTTGGGTGTACAACTGATTAAAACTGTGGTGCCTGAGGAAAGCAGAAGGCTGCTTCTGCGGAGAGAGGGATTGGGAGGGAGACGAAGAGCCCCACCCTCTTCTTCTTCTTCTGTAATGGGATCCATTAACCAAAAGGGAGCAAAACACACAGAGTGAATTTTTCACAGCCCCACATTTGTGATGTGCCAAACACCAAGAACTCTCCCAATTAAGAATAAGCATAACCAAGCTCACCGTGTTGCTCTTCTGAGGTCAACGTACGGGGTTGACGATTCATAAAGTCTTACGCACTTGGGATCAATCCTAAGAAAACTTTTTGCCGATTCCCGAGGCAGTTTAAAGCAACAGGGCCCAACCGACGGCCCCAGGACCACAAGGATATCCTTCACGTCGCAACCGTATTCAGTTACCATCGCGTTAATGACAGCCATCGATACTCCTAACAACGTGCCTTGCCAACCTTAGAAGCAAGGAAAGAAAAGGAAATCTTGCAGCTTTCAAAATTGAAAAGCAAAAGAAAACCCAACATACAAAAGTTGCATTCAATGTAAGTGAACTTTTAAATAGGTGTAAGCATGCAAAATAGGACATGGAAGTGTGGGTTGATGGGTCCAATTAGGCATGATGGAAGCAACAGTATTTGTTCTTTAAGTGTGTCTGCCACATTTACATGTGAGGAAGCCAGAAACTAGCAGCAATCAATAGAATAAGAAAGCTAGCCACTATGGTCTGCATTGCTGACAAACATCTAAAGAAGCAGGTAAGTTTTGGCACTTTTAAGTCAGTGTTTTTTATTCACACAACTTTCCCAGTTGCGCCTCAGCTGTGTCATATCTACGGGAAACTGCCAAGAGTAGAGCCACATCCCATGTCATTCTGGCCTCCTTCGGGAGAAAGAGTGGAATATAAATTCAACAAATAAAATAACTGTATTTTGATTCTTCAGTTGAAAAGATATGACACAATCCAGCGGTAAACATTTTTTAAACCCCAGAAAAGTCAAAGGGTCTTATCTTTGGCTGCATCAGCCCATTAGAAAATACCATTACATTGGACGCTCGGGTTGCAAACGTGATCCGTGTGGGAAGCATGTCCGCAACCCGCAGCGCCGCGTCTGTGCACACATGGGTTGCAATTCGGCACTTCTGCGCATAGCGCGATTTAGCGCTTCTGCGCATGCACCAAAACCTGGAAGTAACCCATTCCAGTTCTTCCAGGTTCGGCGCAGTGTGCAATCCGAAATCGCACAACCCAAAGCATCTGTAACCCGAGGTATGACTGTATAAACGTTATGCTATAAATAGAGATTCAGGATTAAACAGTGAACTGAAAACAAAAAAGTACCGACTCAAGGATAGCCATACCTGTATTTATATGGAATGAAGGATGGGCATTGACGGGAAAATTCAGAGCAAGAAAGCACACCCAGGGCAGGGCCAGAGTAGAAACAGAGAAATGCATAAAAGGAATGACGGTTGTCCAGTGGGTTTCTTGACCTTTGCAAAGCAAAAAAAGGAGTCGTGTTACCTGAATGAGCAGCACCACATGCTTTCTTGACAGGATCAGCGAAAAGCACAGGGATGCAGTCTGCTCCAGGGGCAGCGAGTGTAACACCTTTCTGGTTAGTTACTATCCCATCGTAGTTATCCGGCTCGGCCTTTCCCATGACCCAAACATCACTGGCGTGGTTGACCTGTTAACACCAAGAGAAGGCAAGGCAATCTGAAAAACTGAAGTTAGGAGTGCTCTTTTGCTCCAGTATTTCCCGAGGCAACACTTCTGCTTAGCAATATTGAGCAAGTCAAAGTGACACAATTGAATTCCGCAGCCTCGAATGGTCTGCAGCCAGGATATTTCAAGGACTGCTTACTGCCTATTCTTCAGAAGTCCTTCTGTGTTGAACCAACACCATCTCAGGTATGGTGGGGTGCACAAGGGTGGGGGGAAGTGGTGTCAATACTTTGAAATTCCTTTCCTGACGTCTACTCATTAAATTTTCACAGGTCTGTCACATCCTTTTTCTTTATGTTTTTCTTTATGGAAGCGATGAAATACGGTAGACGTCTAAATAAGACTCTTGGACAAACGGAAAAACCCACACAGGACTACAAATTTGTTTCAACCCGCTTGTGGAAACTATCAGAGGTCACAAAGACAAAGAGAAAGGAAAAATATATGAAAACAATAAGAAGAGATGGAAAACAACAAGAAAGGATTGGATAGAATTGTGAACATTATTTGGACAGATTTGTGGACATTAAAGCAGCAGCAACAAGAGGATTGGATCCCCTTCGGAACTTGAAATATGGGTACTCCCAACAAAAATTTAAAATTCGGCTTTGTAATTTGCAATTTCTGTGATTTGATTGGTCTGTTAATAAAAATTATTTTAAAAAAAATTCCTTTCCTGAGAAAGCTTCTCCACTTTCGATTTTAATCAATAAATGAACCCTTTATGTGGCAGCCAGCCATTTATTTTCTAAACCCATTTAGTTCTGCTCAGTGGCATCCTAGGCAGAAGGACGTTTCAACTCAAGGACTGCTGTCACCGAGACAGGATGATGAGTTCTCAGATCTTTTAAAGGCTTTGTCGAAGAGGAGGCAGAAGGATATATCCTTACCAGGCAAGAAGCAGTCTGGGGCATTATCGTTTTTTTCCCGTTTCATGAGAAGTCTAAAGAACCATTCTGCTTTATCAATGTTATTACCATGAATACATTTGGGTTATTTTGGGTTAATTGCGTCAAATACCTGGGACAGCTCAGCTGGTAGAGCATGAGACGCTTAATCTCAGGGTTGTGGGTTCAAGCCCAAGGTTATACAAAGGATTCCTGCAATGCAGGGGGTTGGACTAGATGACCCTCCAGTGTCCCTTCCAACTCTGCAGTTCTTTGATTCTCATACAAATGCTGTGAATGGCCTGCATCTGAGGGGCTGCGATGACCCACTAAGTTGCATCTTGCAGGGATAAATGCCTCACCCTGAAGAGAGACTGCTTCCCATCACTCATTTAGAACTCGAAGGGTTTGACCACCAGGAGCAGGAAGAAAGTAAAGACAAATCTGTCCCAGGATCTGTTTCCTTCTTAGTGCTCTGCATGGGCACCAGGGCACTAGCAATCAGCAACAGGAGGGCATCTTCTGCACATATTTTTCCCAAATGCATTCTGACTTGGGGGTTTTTCCTCAAAGATGACCCCTGAATTTTTGAATTTTATTGATATTGATGCTGCATTTTATGTTGTATTCTATGCTGTTTTTAAGTCGCATTTTAATCAATGCTTTATATTTGCTGTTAGCCACCCTGAGCCCAGGTTTTAAACCGGGAAGGATGGGGTATAAATAAATTATTATTATTAATAATAATAATAATAATAATAATAATAGGTGGTTAGTTCTGCCCCACTGAAGCCAGGTTGTACCTTTTCCTATTATTGTGACTCACAATTGCTACCTTCACATACTAAAAGCATTTCTATTACCAAATGGGCAATCCTATAGCAAGATCCACTGGGATGAGCAGGTTAGGGTCCATTGGATTGCTAGCTGAGCCAGGAGGTTCCTGGAGCAGCCAGACTACACAGGCTGAACTCCCTTATCCTCGGCTCAGTGGGAGACAATCTGGAGCAGGCATAGGCAAACTCGGCCCTCCAGATGTTTTGGGACTACAACTCCCATCATCCCTAGCTAACAGGAACAGTGGTCAGGGATGATGGGAGTTGTAGTCTCAAAACATCTGGAGGGCCAAGTTTGCCTATGCCTGGAGTATCTTCCTCAGCCTGGCTTAGCCAGAACAGAGACAGCTGCGCTGAGCCTGACTGGTCTTAAACTGGCATAAGCCCTGAAACAGGGTGGCATTTCGGCTGAATCCTAGGACTATTCACATGACTCAACAACTCAGTGAAACTCAAACACAATAATATAATTTCTTGGCTGCTTTTCATTCGCATGAATCACAAAGCGGCTTACAAACAATAAGTAACAGTGACATACTAGAACATCACAAATGCAACATGAAGCAGACAACATAAATCTTGTGCACAGGATTAGTCTCCATGTGGATGAGCCTCAGTGCTGGGAGAACGGCGCAGTTTTGTTTCACTTCCAAAGCATCTCTGCTTCTCACTACATTCCAAGCAGAGATCTTTGTTCAAAAACAAGCTCTTAGTTGGTTTTGGAATAAATTGGCTTATAACCGCGACTCATGAAGCTGGTTCCTCCGCTGAGAATATATGAGAATATAAAGGTGGGGATAAAAGACAAGGTAGGACCGCAATCAGCAACTGGAATACCTGAAGATGCTGTTTTCAACAAGAAAAAAAAAAGGAGTAGAAGTGAAAACCAGACCTGAAGTCATATCCTCTGATCTGAAAACCCAGGTCCTTGGTTCCAGATGGTGGGAGTAGGTGGGCTCTTAAAAAGCCGTGTCATGGGTTGTTGTGACCCTGAATGGACTCCTGTGCCTTTAAGAAAAGCATAAACAGAAGAAGTCGCACTGAGAATTTCCCCCTTAGTTTCAGTTTTCTTTGCCTTACCTTTACCCTATGATATGCATCAGGGTTGAATCCAGCAGCAGCAGCTAGCCTGCAAAGGTTTTCCTTAACCACAATGGGTGGGTCACGTCTTTTGGAACTACTGAAGAGATTGAAAGAGCTCAACGTCGGTATATAGGAGATGCCGCCCATTCTTGTAGTGAATCCATGGAGGAAGATAGGATCTAGTGAAAAGAACAATAATAATAATAATAATAATAATAATAATAATAATAATAATATCTTTATTGTCATTGCCCCCTTCGGGGACAACGAAATTACTTGACTGCTCCATAAAAACACTAATTAATCCATACAGTATAATACAGCAAGGGAGATTAGATGACTTTCAAAGTCCGGGCTTCCCATTCAGGGCCGAGATCGCTCTGGAGAAGAAGCTGTTCTTAAGACGGCTCGTTCTTGTCTTCATCGTCCTGTATCTCCGTCCCGACGGCAAGAGCTCGAAGAGACAGTGACCAGGATGCGATGGATCTTTTACTATGTCCAGTGCCTTCCTATGGCACCTTGTGGCATAAATCTGCTCTAAGGTGGAGAGTGGGCAGCCAACAATGCTCTCTGCTGCCTTAACAACCGTGCCCAACCCCATCCTGTCCTGGGTAGTACAGCTTCCGTACCACACACATAAGCCATAAGTAAGCACGCTCTCAATGGCACAGTGATAGAAGGCAAGCAGCAGTTTCTGCGGAAGATGGTTTTTCCTTAGTATTCTCAAAAAGTACAGTCTCTGCTGCGCCTTCTTCACAAGCCCCCTTGTGTTGACACTCCAGGACAGATCCTCTTGTAATTCAATGCCCCTAAATCTGAACGTTGTTACCCTCTCCACACAGACCCCATCAATCAAAAGTGGCTGGACGTTGCTCTTCTGTCTCCTGAAGTCCACCACAAGCTCCTTTGTCTTCCTTGTATTTATGAGCAAGTTGTTAGCTCTGCACCACTCTGTCAGCCGCTCCACCTCATCTCTATACTCCGTTTCACCCTCCCTTTCAGAGATGAGCCCAATCACGGTTGTGTCATGGGGGGGGATCATGGTTATGCAGGCCTAATATCACCCAAAATATGCTTCAGGGGAGCAAGAATTTGGCATAAAGCTGGGATGGGGGAGATAGGCTGGCATAACTCTGGATGTGCTAAGGAGGAGGGAATTAAACAAGCATAGTCTGGCTGCACTGGGAACCTTCTGAGATTCACTGAACCCAAACTTGCAGCAGATCGTAAGTCTCCAAATCTATTCCCATCTCTCTAATACACAATCTGGTTTAAAACCAGTTACAGATACAGTGGTACCTCGGGTTAAGTACTTAATTCGTTCCGGAGGTCCATACTTAACCTGAAACTGTTCTTAACCTGAAGCACCACTTTAGCTAATGGGGCCTCCTGCTGCTGCCGTGCCGCCGGAGCACAATTTCTGTTCTCATCCTGAAGCAAAGTTCTTAACCTGAAGCAATATTTCTGGGTTAGCGGAGTCTGTAACCTGAAGTGTATGTAACCCGAGGTACCACTGTAACTTCAACCTGCCAGTAAAAATTCCAGCAAAAAATCCCTCCAGCTCAAAATTCACACATTACTCTCCGTTATTTTGTCTAGAAATATTTTACTCTATTGAAGTCTAAAGAAAAGGCAAGATTTTGAATCAGGCTTCTTCTCATGACCTTTGCCACCCGCTTTTTATACTCAGAACTTAGTGCCTCATGTTGCATTTTATCTCTATCCATAGCAGTTTTTGCCCAAACACAGAAAATTATGCAAAAATCCTAACTATTGCTAAGAATAGTAGGCAAAATGTACGATTACTGGGGCAATCTGACTTTTCTTGCTGAAGAAAATCCTGGTGGTTGAGCATAGATTGAAGTGCATGTACAGACATTCAGAACTCTGTTTCCCCCCCCTCAAGCACAACCAGGATCACACTAGGTATCGAGCAATAAAAAAGGACATTTGAAAAAAGAAAAGGACTGCAGTACTACCAATATGATTTTTACACATTTTTTTTTGTTACCTGGGATCAATGAAGATTTGAGAATGGTAAGTTCGCCTTTCAGACTAGGAAGGCTCTTCAAAAATATTGTTATCTCAGTTTGGATCTTTTCTCTGTCTTGGTCTGTAAGTGGCATTAATTCACCTTGCAGTTCTGCAGATTTTCTGAGGTTGTTTTCTTCACAGTTCATCTGAAAATCTTTAAACTCAAACTGGTAAACACTAGTAAAAAGTTGATTCACATACTCTCTCATTAACGGTTTTCTTTGCGCCGGTGCGATTACTTTAACAGTGTCGATGTCTTTTTCATCGAGTTTTTGTTTAATGGTGTATAAGACAGCAACTGTAGTTTTGGCACACACAACCTCAAGTTTCCCTGGACCATGAAAGCCTTGTATTGCTGTATGAAATACATCTCCACAATTCCCTTCACTTCCAAAGGTTTGGCAACACATAAGGTAAACAGGGTAGTTCTCCCCCAGAGTTTCTAATGTTCTGATCACCGATGCCTGGGTCCAGTTATTCCATGACCTGGGTCCGAAGATGCACAAATCAATCAAGACTGCCTTCGCCATATTCTATGGACAACACCTGATGATGGCAAACGTGGGGTGATCGGCTGGCTGGTGGAGGGAAAAGAGTAAGAGAATGCATTATCAAAGAGCATTATCCTTTATTCTGCAGATCAAGCAGATAAAATGAACAATCCAGAAAGGGATTCACAATCCGATGACACAGAAAACAGCAGCAGCCTATCACTGAGTGCAGAGCAAAGTTTTATCATATTTTGAGACCCACCAAGGACTTTACAAGGGAAAAGTCTGAATCAAAGTTTCAGCTCCTTGAACTACACTGAAGGACTCTCTTACGAAGCTTAATAAAAGGAACAAACATTGTTAATGCAGAGGTTTGTGATGAAATCTTTTTGTTTAGGCAACTTTATCCAGACATGCGGATGTTGAAGCATTTCATTCTATTTTTAGTTTATGGCAGATTTTGTCTTTAAAATGTTTTTAATTAATAGGTTTTAACTGGTTTTATTGGTAATTTTAAAATTTCCTGTAAACCTCTGAGAGGTTTTGTTACAGTCAACCAGTACATTATTTATTTTTTGTAAATAAAGAATAAATTGAAAAACTCACAGGCTAAATAGTATGCCTGCTGCTTACCTGGGAGTAAATCCCATTAATTTCAGCGGGGCTTACTTGCAGGGATACATGATATGATCAAGCTGTGTTGCATATTTGCTAGGATAAGACCCTTTTCTACTGCGGAAAGGAATAGAAAAATTCAAAAAGCTAAAGCAGACCTAACTTGAATGGAATCTAATTTTTAAGAAATTATGTTTAGGATCCGAACGTGAAGTCTACTAGGGCTGCCATCGTATGTGCATTATAATATCCTGCTCCCACCGGAAACAACCGTGGGGGGGGGGGGAGCATAGATAGGATGCATAGTTGCAGACTAGACCTGCCAAAAAAACCACCAAAGAATCTTGCTGGCTAAAAATTGGAAAACACACAAAGTGCCAACAGTGGAGGAATGGCAGATGAAGATGATGGACTTTTGGGAGCTAGCCGACCTGACCGGAAGAGTCCGTGACCATAAGGAGGAGGAGTATCAGGAGGAATGGAAGAAATGTAAAGACTATTTAGCTAAATATGCTAAGATAATCTAAATAGAAATACTTGCAAGTACCAGATAGGCCTAGGATTTAAATATGTGATGCTATATATGTCTAAAGTAAAAATGAAAAGAAAGATATTAATTGACTAAGTAAATTATATGTGAAAATAGTTTTGGAAAACTGTTACAATGATATACATTGAAGCTCTGCTTGGGGGAGTTGAGGTCATCCAACAATGTAAAGAATGTAAAGAAAAGTGGAATTACTACACTTAAGATTTATGTTTGTTTGTTTGTTTATAAATATGGAATAATAATAAATATGAAAAATCAATAAAAAAATTGGGGGGGAAAGAATCTACTGTATTTATGTACGCTACAACATCGGCAAGAGTCTTCTTAGCGCAAGGATGGAAGAATGAGGAAATCCCAACGAAAGAACAGTGGCAAGAAAAATTGATGAGCTATGCGTAATTGGCTAAGTTGACATAGAAACTGCGTAATAAGGACAACCGTGACTTCAAGGAAGGATGGGACCTTTTTACAAATGATCTAAAAAGACAACAACACGATCTGGACTCCTTGGCAGGTTTTGAAGAAACATCCACAAAGTTATCAGTTGAATATATGATAGATAAGGCAATGATACGTACAATTTTATAATATGCAGAGGATAATATGTGCAAAGAAATCAGGGAGGGGAGTTGAGGGAGGTCCTGGGGGGGAGAGGGAGGGAGGGAAAAAAAGGGGGGAATGTAAATGGTTATGTTGATTGATAACCTGTTTGTTAAAATCGTTCAATAAAAATATATTTTAAAAAATAGGATGCATGGCTGCAATCTTAAACACAACTAGGATCTCAGTATCACTGACACGTTCAAGGGAACTTAGAACTGAAATGAGTATATAAATAAAGCCATTAAACGCCCCCCCCCCCGCGAGATACAGCCCCCGATAGGAAACTGATGCATTCACTTACTGATCGGGAGAAAACAGTTTGCACCTCCCCGAAGCTGCGTCCTCTTCGCTTCGTATAACGTGAGAATGCAAAAGCCACTTCCTGAAAATGCCAGATTGCAAAGGCCCGGGGGAATTCCAAAGTTTGCGCAGGGAGGCGCTAAGCCGATTAATTTCCGCCAAGCGGCGGGACCAGAAGAGCAGGACTCCGCTTCCCAAAAGGGCGGCGAGCAGAGCGGGCCAGGATCCCCGCTTCTCCCCGGAGAGGAAGGCAGAGCTGCAAAAAGGAGGGCGCCTCGGGGATCTTCTGCAATTCGGGCAAAACACACACAGGAAAAAAAATACCCCAAACCCCTTTTCGTTTTTGAAGCCTGGAACAACTGCTCTGCAAATACTGGCGCCCCCGGGCGCTCAGTTGGAGAAGGAGGGCCGGCCCCTCTCCTTCCCAGCTGGGCGTCCCGGTCGGAGGGCGCCCCCAGCGGCTCCTCGAGGAGATGCGCCAATAATAATAATAATAATAATAATAATAATAATAATAATAATAATAATAATACCCCGCCCATCTGGCTGGGCTTCCCCAGCAAACGCGGAATTATTATTTTTTTAATGATATTTATTAAAATTTCAAAGAAAAGAAAGAAATTACATTAATAAGAAAACTAACAATAAAAAAGAAAAATTAACAATAAAAAGGAAAAATACAAAAAAAGAAAAAACAGTTAAAAACAATTCCATCTTTCATCACTTCTCTTACATTTACTTATTTCCCGGACCTCCTCATACCACCCTCTTTTGTATTCCAATTCAGTTTGTTAGTCCAGCAATTCCTTTCCCTCCTTTTTCATCCTGATCTTTAATCTTGATATATTATAACATTCAATTTTTACGTATTAAAAACCAATTTTTCCATATTCTTTTATACCATTACAGCTAGAAACCACTTAACTTCAATCCGACATCATGCTAACATTCATTAATTTTACAATATTTCTGTAAGTAGTTGCAAACGCGGAAATTAATTCAATAGGGCTTGTTGGTTTGTTGCTCCAGTGCCGGGTTTTACGTACAAGCTAAACAAGCTGTAGCTTAGGGCCCCACTCTTTTGGGGGCGCCCCAAAAAAATTAAAGGGGAAAAAACAACTGGATGTACAATGGCAGATGAAGCTGATGGACTACATGGAACTGGCGGAAATGACTGGCAGAATCCGAGACCAGGGAGGAGAGTCGGTGGAAGAAGATTGGAAGAAATTTAAAGTATATTTACAGAAATATTGCAAAATTAATGAATGTTGGAAGGATGCTGGAATGAAGCGATATGGCTCTTGCAGAAATGTTATAAAGAATTAAGTAAAAATAGATTGTTAATGGACCAAAGTGGAAAATTTAAGGTTAGAGGGTCTTAAGTTAAATTTTAGAACGAAAATTGAGAAAGATGGAAAGGACTTGCTGAAATAGCTAATTGCAGAAATGTTATAAAGAATTAAGTAAAAATAGATTGTTAATGGACCAAAGTGGAAAATTTAAGGTTAGAGTGTCTTAAGTTAAATTTCAGAACGAAAATTGAGAAAGATGGAAAGGACTTGCTGAAATAGCTAATTGAACTAGAAGACAAAAAAGGGAGGTGTGAGGAGGTCGATGAAACAAGTATATGAAAGGTAAAGACATGGAAAAGTTGGAAGGGTTTTTAAATGTTTTTGTTCTGTTTTTTCGTTATTTTATTGTATTGTTTTTTGTTTTTGTTTTTTTTTAATGTATTGTAAGGTATTGTTTTGTTTTGTTTAATTCTCTATTGTTCTCTTTCTTTTTCTGTAACTTGTAAACTCCTAATAAATATCTTTTTTAAAAAACAAACAAAAACAACTGGATAATAATAATAATAATAATAATAATAATAATTTATTATTTATACCCCGCCCATCTGGCTGGGCTTCCCCGGCCACTCTGGGTGGCTTCCAAAAGAATATTAAAATACTATAATACATCAAACATTAAAAGCTTCCCGAAACAGGGCTGCCTTCAGATGTCTTCTAAAAGCCTGGTAGTTGTTGTTCTCTTTTATATCTGGTGGGAGGGCGTTCCACAGGGCGGGTGCCACTACCAAGAAGGCCCTCTGCCTGGTTCCCTGTAACTTGGCTTCTCGCAGTGAGGGAACCGCCAGAAGGCCCTCGGCGCTGGACCTCAGTGTCCGGGCAGAACGATGGGGCTGGAGATGCTCCTTCAGATATACTGGAACGAGGCTGTTTAGGGCTTTAAAGGTCAGCACCAACACTTTGAATTGTGCTCGGAAACGTACTGGGAGCCAATGTAGGTCTTTCAAGACCGGTGTTATGTGGTCTCTGCGGCCGCTCCCAGTCACCAGTCTAGCTGCCACGTTCTGGATTAGTTGTAGTTTCTGTGTCACCTTCAAAGGTAGCCCCACGTAGAGCGCATTGCAGTAATCCAAGCGGGAGATAACTAGAGCATGCACCACTCTGGCGAGACAGTCCGCGGGCAGATAGGGTCTCAGCCTGCGTACCAGGTGGAGTTGGTAGACAGCTGCCCTGGATACAGAATTGACCTGCGCCTCCATGGACAGCTGTGAGTCCAAAATGACTCCCAGGCTGCGCACCTGGTCCTTCAGGGCCACAGTTACCCCATTCAGGACCAGGGAATCCTCCACACCTGCCCGCCTCCTGTCCCCCAAAAACAGTGCTTCTGTCTTGTCAGGGTTCAACCTCAATCCATTAGCCATCCATCCTCCAACCGCCTCCAGGCACTCACACAGGGCCTTCACTGCCTTCACTGGTTCTGATTTGAAAGAGAGGTAGAGCTGGGTATCATCCGCATACTGATGAACACCCTGCCCAAACCTCCTGATGATCTCTCCCAGCGGCTTCATATAGATGTTGAAAAGCATGGGGGAGAGGACAGAACCCTGAGGCACCCCACAAGTGAGGGCCCAGGGGTCTGAACACTCATCCCCCACCACCACTTTCTGGACATGGCCCAGGAGGAAGGAGCGAAACCACTGTATAACAGTGCCCCCAGCTCCCAGCCCCTCTAGACGGTCCAGAAGGATGTTATGGTCGATGGTATCAAACGCCGCTGAGAGATCCAGCAGAACTAGGAAACAGCTCTCACCTTTGTCCCTAGCCCGCCGGAGATCATCAACCAGTGCGACCAAGGCAGTTTCAGTCCCATGATGAGGCCTGAATCCCGATTGGAAGGGATCCAAATGGTCCGCTTCTTCCAGGCGTGTCTGGAGTTGTTCAGCAACATTTCCAAAATATAAGATAAAAAACGAAATAAAACCTACCTACAGCAACGGTGTTTTGTGTTGTGTAGGCTCCTGTGATCTAAGTCATGGACCCTGCCTGCTAGCCTGCTCCCTAAAACATTCTTGCGGGGAGTGGGGGGTTATTGGGTTGTTTTTTATTTTGATTACATATTTTGTGGTTTTATACTCTGATTTTGTTCTGTTGAAGCGCCCTGAGACCTCCTGGTACAGGGTGGTATATAAATACAGTAAAATAAATAAATAAATAAATAAATAAGCAAGCCACTAAGTCAAAGCCTGAGGTAAAATCACCATTTTAACTGATCACTGAAAAGGTTTTAATTTTATTTTTTTAAATTAATTTTAATTAATGTAATTTAATTAAATCAATTTAATTAATTTAATTTAATTAATTTAATTTATTTAATTAATTAATTAAATTTAATTAATTAATTTAATTTAATTTAATTTAATTAATTAATTAATTTAATTTAATTTTAATTAATTTTAATCTGTTGAAACGGACCCACCTGGGCCCATTTGAAGCGGCATCTTTTGAACAGCTGCGGATGACATATTACTGATTTTTTTGCTGAATTTGGGGTGGAAGAGGAACATGTTAAGATATTAACTGAGCCAAAATTTTGAAAAAAAGAAAAGATATTAACTGAGCCTATAGGCCCAAGAGAAAGGGGAGGAAAAGAGGCCACATTGGGAAAAATACGAGGTTTTGTGATTAAATTTAAACTGCCACAGGCCTCAATTGGCTGCTCTTTACATTTATCGACGGCTTCATTTTACGAGGATAAGAGTAAACATGTAGAACGTGGTCACCAAAAGACAGATAAAATTGTCAGGTTTTTTGACACCGCATTGGCTTTTGCCTCTGAAATAAATGGCATGCGATTTTATTTCTAAACCCATGTCATTAACTGAGTCAACTCTTTTCTGTGGTTTTGCCACCATTTTTTCCGTTTTTTCCTGTCCGGTCTCCTCAAGACCTGACTTGAGGAAGTCTTTGTTGAATAAATTCTTTTTTCCTCACCTCAGTCCGTCAGTTTTCGATGATAAGCTATTTTTCAGTTTACATAGAAGGTCTTGCCAACTACTATTCTGTTGTGAGGGAATCATATTCCCACACAGAAACTGAAGAAAACTCACTCACATAATACTATCTCAGCTAAGGTCTGGTTCAAATAGTCTCGGAAAGGCATTGAAAATCTATTTAATGTTGATAAGTAATTTCTATTTGCATTCATTATATTGAATCTCTCAGTGCCCTCATCATTGCATGTCCTTCTATCATTATATTTGCTATTATAGCTAGCTTGATAATATAAAATTATGAAATTAACATTTAAAAGACAAAACAATGGCAAAATAATAATGCAATTTATTTGATAGAGATGATCCTGGACAGTTTCAGAACAAAATGGAGGACGCGATAAGCAATCAAAGGAGCCTCTAAAAATGTGCACTTTATAGAAATGTGCACTTTGGGATCCAAGCCAATATTTTCAAGAAAAATAATGTGTTCCTAAGGTTTCTTCAAGGAAAAGGCAACTTGCCAAACCCATATTTGTGTGTATATGCTTTAAAGCTTGTTTGAAGCTCATTTCTCTGCCTCAAAGAATTCTGGGTACTGTAGTTAAACCCTCAAAGAGGTACAATTACCAGCAAACCTTAACAAACTACAGTGCCCAGAATTCTCTGAAGGGAAAATGTGCGCTGAATGTGCACAATGTCTAGTGTGTATACAGACCTGCTTTAGCATCTTCCCTCTGCAAAGGGATTTCTTCTGGAGAGGGTTTTCAGAGTGTAGGGCTACAGGTAGGCGGACAGGAAGAGAAAGATGGGCAAGTTGCTTTTTGGATACAGTAGAACATACTTTCCATATCATACTAAAATATGTGAATATTTAACATTTATTCACAGGACCCTACTTGTATGAACTCAACTTTCAAAGCAGCTCTTCAAATAGCAGGACTTATGTTACATGTAGGGACGCGGGTGGCGCTGTGGTGTAAACCACTGAGCCTAGGGCTTGCTGGTCGGAAGGTCAGCGGTTCGAATCCCTGCGACAGGGTGAGCTCCCAGTGCTCAGCACCAGCTCCTGCCAACCTAGCAGTTCGAAAGCACACCAGTGCAAGTAGAAAAATAAGTACTGCTCCGGCGGGAAGGTAAACAGTGTTTCCGTGCACTGCTCTGGTTTCGCTGGCTTAGTCATGCTGGCCACATGAGCCGGAAAAACTGTCTGCGGACAAACATCGGCTCCCTCGGCCAGTAAAGCGAGATGAGCGTCGCAACCCCAGAGTTGTTTGCGACTAGACTTAACTGTCAGGGGTCCTTTACCTTTACCTTTTTATGTTAGATGTAGTTTTCAAAGCTGCTTCTCTCCAACTCTTTCTGTCTTTTCTTCTTCTTTTAGGCATGGCTAATCCAAGTTCATCGTTGTTAGATGAAGCTGTGCAGCAAATAGCAGAACAACAACATGCCCAAGCCTCTGAAATAGAAAGCAACAAGGCTGTCCTTATTAGGTTGCAGGTAATATGACTTTTGGGACGTGGGTGGCACTGTGGGTTAAACCACAGAGCCTAGGACTTGCCGATCAGAAAGTCGGTGGTTCGAATCCCCGTGACGGGGTGAGCTCCCGTTGCTCGGTCCCTGCTCCTGCCAACCTAGCAGTTCGAAAGCCCGCCAGTGCAAGTAGATAAATAGGTACCGATCCGGAGGGAAGGTAAACGGCATTTCCGTGCGCTGCTCTGGTTCGCCAGAAGCGGCTTAGTCATGCTGGCCACATGACCCGGAAGCTGTACGCTGGCTCCCTTGGCCAATAAAGCAAGATGAGCGCCGCAACCCCAGAGTCGGTCATGACTGGACCTAATGGTCATGGGCCCCTTTACCTAATGCTGTATGACTTTTAGAAAATAACACTTGCACAAAAGGAAATGCCATCCTGAATCTCTGCTCAGTTTCAGTTCAAATATATGGCTTAGTCAAGAATTGTCCAAGAGGGCAGTTTTTAGGACTCATCCAATTGAAATTACAGAAATAGTACCTCGGGTTAAGAACTTTGCTTCAGGATGAGAACAGAAATCGTGCTCTGGCGGCGCGGCAGCAGCGGGAGGCCCCATTAGCTAAAGTGGTGCTTCAGGTTAAGAACGGACATCCGGAACGAATTAAGTACGTAACCAGAGGTACCACTGTAGTTCTGTATGACCAAACGCACTTTGATCTGGTTGAGTCAAACCCAACCATAAATATGGAATGAATGTAAGCTCGTAAGAAGAGCCTCTTGGATCAGGTCAGCATCCTGTTCTCAAAGTGGCCAAGCAGATGCCCTTAGGAAGCATGCATGCAAGGCCCAAGGCTCAGGGCCGTCTTTAGCAGATGCAACGCCGGAGTGCAGATATCCGCCCAGTACCCCCAAATTACCACGGATAGTGTTGGGGTGGCTGTGGCTGCACACTGCCAGCCATCGGGGGGGGGACTCTCCCCCATGCCGCTGTAGGAGAGCGATCCCCGCAGAGGCTTGGGAGTGAAGTTGCGCCCCTCCCAAGCCTCCACGGAAGGAGAGCGCAGCTTCCCTCCGAAGCCTCCCCAGGAGGAGAGCGATCCCCGCAGAGGCTTGGGAGGAAAGCTGCATGTCTGCCAGCCTTATGGTTGGTGGGGCGCAGCTGGCAGGCATGCAAGGAAAGGGGAGGCCACTGGCAAAGCCGCGTAGCTCCCCCACTTGCTGGGGCACCCCTGAGAGACCTGCGCCCTGGCGCGACGCACCACTAAGCCCTATGGGAAAGACGGCTCTGCCAAGGCTATATAGCACTACAGCATTTACCTCTTTTCAGTTGTCTGTACCGTATGGAGGAGGATTTTAGGGACAAGTTACATATTTTTTTCTTAGAAGAGCAGCAATTTCACATTCGAGTTCTTCAAGAATTACTGGGTGGATTGTTACTTGGACCCACCAACCTGTCAGTTTTATCTTGCCATTAAGGCCTGGAACCTCATCTCTTGTCAACACTATTTGCCCCAGTTCCTTGGACTCTCTCTCTTCCTGCGTACATTAGTTCAGGCACAAGCATATGTCCTATGTCTTCTGCCCTAAAGACAAGTGGGAAAAGTCGTATGATTTCCTGCAGTCTCCTTGCCCCAGCACTCTAGAAGAAGACTTGAAATACAGCAAATTGATGGAAAGTTTTTATTTATTAAAATAATAACAATTAGATGATCTGCAGTATAAAAGTCAATTCGAACAAGTGTGGGCAGGTGAAGATAGTTTTTTCTCCTATCGGCATGTGTGCACACACATTTTGTGGCTTCTGAGCCAAGGGCTGGAATAAATTACCTTCCTTGCTGTTCTAGAGTCATTTAGGCTACCTAGAAAAGAAGTCCGTCATGTGGTAGGGGAGGGGAGGCAGATGCTGTTTGAGGAAGACAATTCCAAGCTTCGCATGAATGTACAGAACTATTCATGTTGATCGGGTATTGTGACATCACAGATCATTTTAATCAGGAAAAGCCAACAGCAAAACAATAAAATTATTGTCTTCAATTTAATAAATTGGAAAGCCAAATTTCTAGATAAATCAGAGTCATATGTACTTTGTACAGTGCTATAAATTTTTATACTACTAATTATAATGCTTTCACAATTTTGTTTTCTTCTAAATAAATAAAAATAACTAGTTAACTAAACCTCAAGCAATTACACCATTGTATAAATAATTTAATGCTATCCACCAAAAGTGTTAACTTTTCACTGTATATTACTATATTTTCCCATAGACTCAGCTGCAGGATCTTGAGGCACAAATGAAACTTGTTATGGCAGACAGAAAGGCAACAGAAAGGCAAATGTATCATCAAGATGAAGCCATAATAAGTACAAAAGATCACTGTGAAAATCTGGAGGTTCAGATCACAGCCTTGTATGTTGAGAATCTAAAGCTTGCATTTGATACGGAAACACTGCAAGAAGAGTATAAACTGATGCTTCAAAGAAACAGTGCCTACTATGCAAAAATGGCTGCTCATAGAGACCACTTTGTGGAGGCAGAAAACAAATTGCCACTCATGACTGAGCTCACTAAGAAAAAAGCTGCGGTCAAAGAGATGATTACAAACAAGGAGGAATTAATGTCTGTTCTACAGAATCCAGAAGTACCGGTAAATACTACTAACCAGTCTCAGGTCCAATTAATTGGCAATTCTGCTTGACATCTGGGGGGAGGGCATTCCACAGGGTGGGCACCACCACTGAGAAGGCCCTCTGCCTCGTCCCCTGTAACTTTACACAGTGAGGGAGCCACCAGAAAGCCCTGGGAGCTGGACCTCAGGGTCCGGGATGGAGGTGGAGACATTCCTTCAGGCATACTGGGCCGAGGCCATTTAGGGTCTTAAAGGTCAGCACCAACACTTTGAATTGTGCTCAGAAACGTACTGGGAGCCAGCGTAGGTCTTTCAGGACTGGAATTATATGGTCCTGGCAACCACTGCCAGTCACCAGTCCAGCTGCCGCATTCTGGATTCGTTGTAGTTTCTGACTCACCTTCAAAGGTAGCCCCACGTAGAGCGCATTGCAGTAGTCCAAGAGTGTACCACTCTGGCGAGACAGTGCACAGGCAGGTAGGGTCTCAGCCGGCATAGCAGGTGGAGCTAGTAGACAGCTGCCCTGGACACTTCTCTGTGTATGTCAGTGTATGTGTTTGGGTGTTGTAGAAGTAGCCCAAAACCACAGCAAAAGTAAATAGCCAACTGGTGGCTGGCAACCTTTTGACTTAGCAATGTAGAATACACAGTAGGAACAAAGTATGAACTATACAGAGCATATCTAAAGCAAAAATTAAAACTGCTTAACTAATTTCAATATACATGTCCTACATGGGTATCACAGACATGTCCAAGTCCATGAAGAAATCAGGAATAGCAACAGTACCCAAGGCTTCAGCTGTGAGATGTAGTAATTGTACTTACCGTATTTTTCGCTCTATAAGACGCACCAGACCTTAAGATGCACCTAGTTTTTGGAGGAGGAAAACAGGGGAAAAAATATTCTGAATCTCAGAAGCCAGAACAACAAGAGGGATCGCTGCGCAGCCTGCATTCGCTCCATAAAACGCACACACATTTCCCCTTACTTTTTAGGAGGGAAAAAGTGAGTCTTATAGAGCAAAAAATACGGTACTTATAATGTCCTGTTGCTGCAATCTGACCTCAAGTGATGACACTTTCTGTAGTAGCAGCTTTGGGTGTCATTTCAATCAGGAAATGAATTAGGATTAAATGCCCCTCAGAGCTGCTTAGCTTATGAGATCAGGAGCATCCCATAACTGCTTTAAAACAAAGAGAAAATATTGGGCGGTCCAATTTGGGTCTAAGAATCAACATGCTTGGACATGGAAAACCACATTAGTTGCTAAGCACAGTATTGCATGCTTGAAAAGCCAAAGTTCTGTTTCTGATGAAATTTGGGTATTCAACAAATTTAGATATTACTTTTAAGAGTGAGCTGATCTTGGGAGATCATGTGAGTATCATGTATCCTACCCATTCTATGTTTATTTTGTTTTTCATTTCTCCTTTTGTTGTTGTTCATTTGCCAATTACTATTTAGATTCAATTTTGGCATTTACTTAAAACTTCTAGCACTGAATCTTGAAACAATCCCAATTGTCATTTAAATTCCAAAAAGATCTGTGAACATAAAAATATTTTCATATTCTTTTATCTATCTGTAGGATGAAATCGTATATTTGGAAGCTGAAATTAATGCGTTGAAAGAAGCGATCAATGGAAAGGAAAATGCACTTAGAGATGAAAGAAATGTGCATGCAAGGCTTCAAAAAGAAATTCAGGTGATTTTCAGTCAATAGATCATCATCAATCTTTATTACGGTCCAGAGACCCAACAAATCATTACAAAGCAATACACAATTCATACAGCCTACCTCCAGGTTAAACAAGCATTTTGTTCAGAATATAGGGATCATTTGTTCTTGCAACCACCGATAAAAACTTTGCCACTGCTAATGTTCTAGCATTTGTCCGGTCTTCCAATAGGAACCTGACATAGTGAGCCTCTGATTTTCCTGGGAAAGGTACCAGCAAGGGTAGTATCAGTTCAGCCCTGGCTTGCTCATATTTTGCACAATGCAACAAAATATGTTTTATGGAATCGATGTCTTGAGCACACGAGCAAAGTCAATAGAATAGAATATGTCACCAGCTGTGTTGTGGTTCATGTCTTCTAGAAAAAGAACTCTTAATTCTAAAACTTATACATTTTTGAAAAATCCCAGTAGTCTAGGAATATGAATAAAAACAAATCAGTATTGCTGGGGTTCTCTCCCACCTCCATTCCACAAACACAGAACAACAAAAGCTGGTATTTTACTTTATTGCAATGTGGAATAGTTATGATATTCTGTTTATTGTTATTTATTATTTATCACATGAACCACTTGCTTGACAATTTGTATCAGTAGCGCATGATGAGCTGGAAAAATATTGCTATGTTACAGAATCAAATGTTGGGTACCAGTATTGTGAATATTTGGGTCTTATTGACTCTCAACATAGACCCTGGTGGTTGTGTCGTCTGTTTCACTGTGTACTATAAACCAGCACATAGAGGAGCTAATTGATCTTTGCGCAAATGACTACAACATATTGATTCCTAAAATGGTACATTGGTGAGTCAAACAAACATTGTGTGTGGGTCCTCTCCACACTGGTTATACAGTGGTACCTCGGGTTACATACACTTCAGGTTACATATGCTTCAGGTTACAGACTCTGCTAACCCAGAAATAGTACCTCGGGTTAAGAACTTTGCTTCAGGATGAGAACAGAAATCGTGCTCCGGTGGCGCGGTGGCAGGAGGCCCCATTAGCTAAAGTGGTGCTTCAAGTTAAGAACAGTTTCGGGTTAAGAACGGACCTCCAGAACAAATTAAGTTCTTAACCTGAGGTACCACTGTATTGCTGTAACCTGCTCTGAGACCTTCTGGGGAAGGGCAGGAAATAATAATAATAGATAACATGAGCAATGCAAATGAGGGTTTAATAACTGCATGCAAAGAAATTTTAATGAAGCTCCAAAAAGTTGTGGTAGGTATCTCAAGATATCTCTGTGAAGTCCAACAGGAGTCTGCCTTGCCCACTTTGGTGTGAAGTTTTGGAGTAGTCTGCTAGCAATATGCTGACAATACCCACTCTCTCTCTCTTCTGGCCTCATGGTCTTTCTCTCTGCACAGTCAGAATGACCAATGGTCAGGGATGATGGAAGGGGCAGTATTTAATCCCATACATGTCAACTCAGAAATAAAACCCACTGTGGGAGAGAACTGCATCCTAAAAAACCTTTGTGACCTTATATCTGTTTGCTGTATGTCTGTTGTGCTCAAGCATTTCTCAGCCGGGTTTATTCTTATTGTTAACAGGTGCAGAATAAAAGATATGAAGCTATACTAAAGCGTTTGCATTGTCAAGTGAACAAATTTCAGTCCAGCAAAAGACAGCGGCGCTGTAACCTTCAGCAAATGGAAGAAAAAGTAGCAGAACTAAGGAATCTCCTTGAAGCAACTGATTGATAGACTATATGGTCATTTTAAGGATATGGTCCGCTCTCTTTATGTAACAAAGCGTTAAGTTTGTCTTATACTTACCGTTCATGGAGCTTTCCTATCTCCTCAACATTTTCTTTCTGATACTGTCTTTTCCCCAGTTACAAATGCACTTGTTACCTACACAGGAGTCACTGTGATGCAGAAAAGCATTGAAGTAGGGGGAAAACAGAAGTTCACGCCACCTGCTTACTCTCTGATTTGCTGTTCTTATAAAACTTGGTTGTGCTATTTGAATTTAAGCCCCACAAATATAAAGAAGCCACCAGATAGATCTGATTCTGGGGTAATTCTGTGACATGCAAAGCTATACCTAGTCTGAATCTGGGAAATCCATAAAGCAAAATATTTAATTCATCCGGATGGACAAAAAAGGTGAAGCGCATGGCTGCAATCCTAAGGATGTTTACCTTAAATCTCAGCAAAATCACTGAAATTGGTGGCCTAAATACAGGTTATACACAAATGCATGTAACTGAACCGTGAGGGTTATTATATGTTTAGAACACTATGGGACAAACTGGTGCATGGTAGTACTACCATATGGTACTCAAACTTGCCCCTTCTCTGAAGAAAAAGAGGACACAGGTGTTGTTACAGGCATTAGATAGGAGGATCTGCACTTAAATATTTGGGGTTCCAGTATCTCTGAACAATCTGTTACTTTCTGTTTCCCTTCTAAGGGACTGAATTGTTACTACAGTGGTGCCCCGCAAGACGAATGCCTCGCAAGACGGAAAACCCGCTAGACGAAAGGGTTTTCCGTTTTTGAGTTGCTTCGCAGGACGAATTTCCCTATGGGCTTGCTTCGCAAGACGAAAATGTCTTGCGAGTCTTGAGATTTTTTTTCCGCTTCCCCCCCCTTTTTCTAAGCCGCTAAGCTGCTAATAGCCTTTAATAGCCGCTAAACCGCTAATAGCGCTAATCCGCTAAGCCGCTAATAGGGTTGCTTCGCAAGACAAAAAAACCGCTAGACGAAGACACTCGCGGAACGGATTAATTTCGTCTTGCAAGGCACCACTGTACCTGTTTCTTTGCTATTCCAGTATTAAAAGAAGACTTAAGCAGAATGGAATATGAGGGGGTTCCCTGTTCCATTGCTGTGGCTGGGACACTCATGTGCCCTGTCTGTCTGTAAAATATTTTTCATGTGGTTCAGTCTAGCAAACATATTTTTCAGCTACGTAAGTTTTAGGCCCTGTATAGCAGAGGCTGTTTGAGAGATGCTGCCTGGACAGCGAAGTTTTGCACTACTCTCTATGTAAAAGGTAAAGGTACCCCTGCCCGTACGGGCCAGTCATGTCCGACTCTAGGGTTGTGCGCCCATCTCACTTAAGAGGCCGGGGGCCAGCGCTGTCCGGAGACACTTCCGGGTCACGTGGCCAGCGTGACGAAGCTGCTCTGGCGAGCCAGCACCAGCGCAGCACACGGAAACGCCGTTTACCTTCCCGCTATAAAGCGGTACCTATTTATCTACTTGCACTTAGGGGTGCTTTCGAACTGCTAGGTGGGCAGGAGCTGGGACCAAAAGATGGGAGCTCACCCCGCCGCGGGGATTCGAACCGCCGACCATGCGATCGGCAAGCCCTAGGCACTGAGGTTTTACCCACAGCGCCACCCGCGTCCCCCACTCTATGTAAGGGCTAACTAAATGCCAAAGAACCTTTAAAAAGTGGAATAAAATTTTTGAAAGGGTTTTTCTTCCAAACTTCGCAGCTTATCCTTTTATTTGGTGCAAGGCAGGACTGGCCCAAGACATTCTGCCACCTGAGGTGAACCAAAAAATGGTGCCCCCATCTGGTATTCAGAAGTAGAGTGCCCCTGAAGTTGGGGACTCTATTTCAGTTAGGGCCATCTAACAGCTCTTGCTAGGACCGCCCACCTCACCGCAACCCACCACCATGTAAAGTATTGCACTTGGGCAAAAAAAATGAGAGGCACAAATACAAGATGGGTGACACCTGGCTTGAGAGCAGTACATGTGAAAAGGATCTAGGAGTCTTCATTGACCACAAACTTGACATGAGCCAACAGTGTGACGCGGCAGCTAAAAAAGCCAATGCAATTCTGGGCCTCATCAATAGGAGTATAGCATCTAGATCAAGGGAAGTAATAGTGCCACTGTATTCTGCTCTGGTCAGACCTCACCTGGAGTACTGTGTCCAGTTCTGGGCACCACAGTTCAAGAAGGACACTGACAAACTGGAACGTGTCCAGAGGAGGGCAATCAAAATGGTCAAAGGCCTGGAAACGATGCCTTATGAGGAACGGCTAAGGGAGCTGGGCATGTTTAGCCTGGAGAAGAGGAGGTTAAGGGGTGATATGATAGCCATGTTCAAATATATAAAAGGATGTCACATAGAGGAGGGAGAAAGGTTGTTTTCTGCTGCTCCAGAGAAGCGGACACGGAGCAATGGATCCAAACTATAAGAAAGAAGATTCCACCTAAACATTAGGAAGAACTTCCTGACAGTAAGAGCTGTTCGACAGTGGAATTTGCTGCCAAGGAGTGTGGCGGAGTCTCCTTCTTTGGAGGTCTTTAAGCAGAGGCTTGACAACCATATGTCAGGAGTGCTCTGATGGTGTTTCCTGCTTGGCAGGGGGTTGGACTCGATGGCCCTTGTGGTCTCTTCCAACTCTATGATTCTATGATTCTATGTCTGCATGCCTCTTGCCTCTTTTTAAAGCCATCTGACCTAGCAGCAACTTCACTGCATCTTTAGACTATCAATCCTACTAGTTCAAAGCAGAAAGGATCTCCAAAGATTTCATGCCAAGGATCTCCACTGCATGCAATCTCTCCCGCATGGAAGAGGCAGGCAGTGAACCTGAGATATACTCGGAGTCGAGAGTGGACTTCATGCTCTTTACTCAGCTCATAGTGACGAGGAGGAATGGAGTTCCCCCAGAATGTCTGTCTTATATACATTATTTACACCATGGGCCCCACGTGATTGGCTAATTCCGGGATTCTCCTGTAGGCCAATCAGGTTGTGGATTCCCTTCCACCTGGAGCTGGATTGGGTGGCTCCTGCGGACCAATCACACTGCTGCATTCTGAATACTATTGTTCTAGGACCAATCAGACTGCTGCCTTTTAGATCCCATTCAACTCAGTACATAACACCACCGCTCTGACCATGACAAGGGACCGATGTCAATATTCCCCCACTTTCAGGTCACCCTCTTCCCATGCCCCAGTTCTCAGGATTTTATCGATTTATTCCCTGTTCTTCAAATGCATTGTCACGTTGGCTTCCAATAGAGTATTATAAAATGCCATAAAGATTACTAATGCATTAAAAGGCACTAAAAGCAGCAACTATATAAAAGTGGCATCCATTTTAACATAACTTCTAAACAAAAGTTTAAAGCCTATAGTTCCAGGCCAGGTGCGTGGGTGGGACAACCAAAAGATATAGAAATTATATTGTGAGGTTACTCTGCCTGCACGTCAATTGAGAATGCTTATGGGTTCTGGATTACTGCACTGATGCAATTGAAACCAGCTGGAAGCTCCAAGTGCTTATTTAGGGCAGCCTCCCACAAACTGGTGCCCTCTAGATGTTTTGGTCTTCATCAGCCCCAGGATCAGGGATGAGGAGAGTTATAATCTGCCAGGTAGGAAGAGCTGACCTAGAAGTGGTTCCTCTTGCAGTGAGGACTGAACCTTAGTAATAAGTCAGTCTGTGACTCCACCTTGTGGAAAAGAGTTATGCCTGCACAGAAGCGTTTTTGGACAACGCTGATTTTTTTTCTTGTGGGAGTTCTTGTTGAGAGAGTGGTGCACATCTGCACAGGATATGTGACTCACCAAGCTGAAAGCATTCTACCAGCCACATGTGGTGGCCTAACAGTGGTTTCACAACTCACCAATTTTGCTGCTAAGGGTTTTGAGCCAGCATGATCCTGACAAGCCACAATGCCTGAGTGAATCAAGCTTGGCTTGTTATAATTAGTGCAGTTCTAAGAACAACGACTTAGACTATCCAGTTAGTTCACAGCTGGAATGTGATTTGAAACTGGGCACTGCCTGGGCTCCAGATGTCAACATCAAATGGGTCGAGTGAAAGGGCCCTGGGACCTTATGGTGAAGGGTGGGTAAGAAATTGAGGAGAACAACAACAACAACAACAGCAACATGCATTGAATCCAACAGTACACCTCATAATCTCAAATACAGATCTATACCTCTTTCAGTGAAACAAAGTGGCACTTGATAGGCTGGATAAATTAAGGACAATGAACCTGTAACATTTGCAGAATGAGCAGCCCCAATGGTACCTGTACTGAGAGAATTCTCCTCAATTTGATTCAGTGTTGGACTCAGCAAACCACACAGCTTTTAAAAGTGGACTATCAATTTCACATTTCCAGCTTTGGAATCTGTTGCACTCCTGATGACATAATGAGGATTGCGACAGCATGTGAATGCCTAACCCAACCCCCCCCCCAAGCCCACCAACACGTGCATGTTTTCTTCACATTTACCTGGCAGCAGCTGGAGTAGTGGAATGTCAGGAATGGTAGTGCCCAAGGCCCAAGCATCCTTGGAAGTTTAATTTTCCCAGGGCATCTGAGTATTTAGTAAGCTTGGGGGAGGAGAGGGAGGTGCGCTGGTTCAAATCATTATGAAATCCAAAGTAGAACTCGCAGGACATACCGTGCTTGCTTTGTAATGTTCCTGAGAGCATTATGTGCTAGCCAAACTCATGTTCAAAGGCCTGCATCTATGAACTTCAGCAATATCGCTAATGGAAGCAAGATGGCTCTGTGTACAACAATGTTGTAATTTATGAAGTGCAGTGTTTGCTGTTCTTTCAAATCCTGTATTTGGGGAGAAGATCTAAGAAGGGGCAAACTCTCTTGTTTCACTTTTAGGGTGGAGGGCCCCCTTGCAGATTTTAGAGGGGCACTGACCAGAGTTCTGCAAGTTTTCTTGTTATGACAGTCACCATTTTAGATTTTGAAGAAAGCCCCATTCTGAAGGGATTTTGGTGGTGATGGGGAACAGTGCTCCTTTTATTACAGCAGTCAGTCCCCTCCCATGCGCTTCCAAACAGCTTCTGTTGCTGTTCTGTTGCCACTGTCAACAGAACAGAGCATTAAGCACTCTGGTGTGGGTTAAACCACAGAGCCTAGGACTTGCCGATCAGAAGGTCGGTGGTTCGCATCCCCGCAATGGGGTGAGCTCCCGTTGCGTGGTCCCTGCTCCTGCCAACCTAGCAGTTCGAAAGCACGTCAAAGTGCAAGTAGATAAATAGGTACCACTCCGGCGGGAAGGTAAATGGCGTTTCTGTGCACTGCTCTGGTTTGCCAGAAGCGGCTTAGTCATGCTGGCCACATGACCCAGAAGCTGTATGCCGGCTCCCTCGGCCAGTAAAGCGAGATGAGCGCCGCAACCCCAGAGTCGGCCACGAGTGGACCTAATGGTCAGGGGTCCCTTTACCTTTAAGGAGGCTGGGACTTTCAGTCTCAGCAACTGATCCATGGGGCAAGACCTACTGGGCATGAGCTGCTGAGCTCGTTAGGCCTGACATTCCGCCAATTCTGTACAAATCGTACTCTTGCTAATAAAGAGTTAACTCCAGCTTGCACAGTGTGATTTACTGCCAGTTCTTTCCTCAAAGGAGGTAATGCTACCAGTGACCAGGAAGCTGTATGCCGGCTCCCTCGGCCAATAAAGTGAGATGAGCGCCGCAACCCCAGAGTCGTCCGCGACTGGACCTAACAGTCAGGGGTCCCTTTACCTTTACCTTTAAATTTCAGCAGCCCCCTGAAATTTGCCCCCAGCTCCCCATTTACCCTTTCCATGTTTTATGAATAGGACTACGAACAGAGGGGAGGGCATTCTTGCTTGCCAGCAAATTTGGGGTGAAGAAAGTGTTGCAATTATCTATCCCAACATGTTTGGATTTTGATTCATCATTAGCTAGAGGCCAGCTACGCACATGAGTCACGCTTCTCAAAGCCTCATACTTGATTCCATGCAGTATCGTCCGCACACCAAGGGCTGTTTAATTTAAGTTAATTAACTGTAATTTTATCCTCCTTTCCAGACAAATAGTGTCTCCTACAGCGGCTCACATCAATGCAAAAAATGAGAGACAGGCCCTGCCTTCGGGTTAACAAGTGGAAAAAAAGGACAAGTTATATCCAGGTATTATCATGCAGCTGGGGCACGGCTGATCTTTGCTGGGATAAAGGTGCTGCAACTGACCCAGTGTTCAAAACACTGGTAGCATTACCTCCTTTCAGGAAAGAACTGGCAGTAAATCACACTGTGCAAGCCGGAGTTAACTCTTTATTAGCAAGAGTATGATTTGTACAGAATTGGTGGAATGTCAGGGCTAAGGAGCTCAGCAGCTCATGTCCAGTAGGTCTTGCCCCATGGATCGGTTGCTGAGACTGAAAGTCCCAGCCTCCTTAAAGGTAAAGGGGCCCCTGACCATTAGGTCCAGTTGTGGCCGACTCTGGGGTTGCGGCGCTCATCTCGCTTTACTGGCCGAGGGAGCCGGCATACAGCTTCCGGGTCATGTGGCCAGCATGACTAAGCCGCTTCTGGCGAACCAGAGCAGCGCACGGAAACGCCGTTTACCTTCCCGCCGGAGTGGTACCTATTTATCTACTTGTACTTGGACGTGCTTTCGAACTGCTAGGTTGGCAGGAGCAGCGACCGAGCAACGGGAGCTCACCCCCTTGCGGGGATTCGAACCGCCGACCTTCTGATTGGCAAGTCCTAGGCTCTGTGGTTTAACCCACAGTGCCACCTGCGTCCCTCCCAGCCTCCTTACAGCCGTCTTAAGTACCCTGCTCTCCAGGTTCCCCCCAAGCAATCAGAGACTATACCTGCGTGAAGCTAACTTCTTTGTCCTGTTCGCTCTGCAGTGTATTGTTTTGTTTGCGATTCCCCTTGTGTACTTGCAAGAATATGTCATTAATGTGCCTCAGTATTTCTTTGGGCCATGCTGTCCCTAGCACCCAAAATATTTTTATTCTTCTAATAAAAATATTTAGCAACAACCATTATAAAAACGGCTTAGACAACTCGCTGAGCCAGAATACCAACCATGCCCAAACATGCACTGGCAGCTTCAAAGCTCCTTAGCTTGTACGTCTATCCATGCAGCCTCTATAAAGATCCAGCATAGTAAGGGTGGGGCTTGCCACAGCACGCTCGTTTTGCCCAGTGGTAGCATCGTACATGTTCTACGGGAAGCCAGCACAACTAAAGATCTCGTGGGCTAGAAGCGAATGTACACTTGGGAGTGAGCATCCAAAGCACTTCAGTAAACACGGCTTCTTTCTCAATAATACAAAGAGACCCAGCTGAATGGAGTGTTCATGTGTAACCTTTAAAGCTCATTCAAAGCCCATTCTGGGCACTGTAGTTTACCCTCTCACAGAGTTACAGTTCCCAGCAAGCCTTAAGCCACTGTGCCCAGACCTCTCTGAGGGTGTACAAAGCCCAAGTTTTCTAAGAAAAGAAGAATTAACGAACAATTCCACTGCCAAATACTACTTCCAGTGAGCTAAGTCCTTTGTGCATGAGGTGTATAAAGGTTTTTTGTTAGATTGTCTCATATATACCATCCAACGTTTCTCAGATGAAAACAGGGATGTCCTATTCCCTTCTTCTTCTTCTTCTTCTTCTTCTTCTTCTTCTCCTTCACTCTTCTGACTGGGTTGCTCCAGCCACTCTGGGTGGCTTCCAACCTATGTAAAAACATAATAAAACATTAAACATTAACAAACTTCCCTATACAGGGCTGCCTTCAGATGTCCCAAACACATCATTGAGACTGGAGGCAAGTCTCCCTTCAGTAGAAGTACGGACTTGGCAAAGAACTCTTAACTTCTGGTGCCACCTAAACTCAAATCCCCCTGGTTTACTATCCCCATTACTTCAAGACTCCCATAACAGTGCCTGGCTTAAAACCGTCTATCAAAAACTTCACTCTTGTGGCCTATCCCTCTTGTGGCCTATCCCCACAACACCTACTCACTATGGTCCCTACTAAAGCAAATAGTCTAATTGGTCAACGTCTAAAAGATATTGAGCATCAGAACAACCTGGCCACTATAAGGAAATTCTGCCCTTGGTATGTTCATTTTCCACCTCTCTATTTTGATTCTCTGGCCCCATATCTGCACAAACTTATTATCCCAAAATACAGACGTGCTTTTACACTTGCAAGACTGGATGTTTTGCCATCTGCGGCACTTGAGGGTCGATTCCAAAAGATCCCACCTGAGAAATGTCTTTGCCCCTGTGGAGATGGTAGCACCGAAACACGTCCTCCTGTCATGTACTCTCTACAAAGACCTGAGGAACGAGATAGTCACCCCACTCGTACTAACCATCCCAGGGCGCTCAACCACTGCCACAATGTCCTTTCTTCTATCAGATCAAAATGAGCAGATAACAAGCAAAGGTTGCTAGGTTCATAGCAGGGGCAATCAGAATAAGGGCCACTAACTGACGGCTGATTCAGGACTTAAAATTGTGCTCTTATATCAAATTTCCTTTTTTGCATATACTGTAATGTTTTACTGCTGCTATGGCAATTGGCTAATGCGAATAAAGTTTTATCTTATTTTGTTGTTTAGTCGTTTAGTCGTGTCCGACTCTTCGTGACCCCATGGACCAGAGCACGCCAGGTACTCCTGTCTTCCACTACCTCGTGAGAGATTTTACTTTCTTGGGCTCCATGATCACTGCAGATGGTGACAGTAGCCGCGAAATTAAAAGATGCCTGCTTTTTGGGAGAAAAGCAATGCCAAACCTAGACAGCATCTTAAAAAGCAGAGACATCACCTTGCCAACAAAAGTCCGTATAGTTAAAGCTATGGTTTTCCCAGTAGTGATGTATGGAAGTGAGAGCTGGACCATAAAGAAGGCTGATCGCCGAAGAATTGATGCTTTTGAATTGTGGTGCTGGAGGAGACTCTTGAGAGTCCCATGGACTGCAAGAAGATCAAACCTATCCATTCTGGAGGAAATCAGCCCTGGGTGCTCACTGGAAGGACAGATCGTGAAGCTGAGGCTCCAATACTTTGGCCACCTCATGAGAAGAGAAGACTCCCCGGAAAAGACCCTGATGTTGGGAAAGATTGAGGGCGCAAGGAGAAGGGGATGACAGAGGACGAGATGGTTGGATCTTATTTTATCAGATGTCTAAAGATTGCCTAGTTACTTATGTCCTTGGCTCGGGGGTCGCATAACTGTACCCTCCAATAGGGATGTCCTACCATGCTCTCCAACATACCGTATTTTTCGCTCTATAACACGCACCCGACCATAACACGCACGTAGTTTTTAGAGGAGGAAAATCCGTAGGCATGCCACCCGTAGGCATTCCCTCCATAACACGCACAGACATTTCCCCTTACTTTTTAGGAGAAAAAAAAAATGAGTGTTATGGTGCAAAAAATACGGTACCTTCTGGGCTGAAATCAGGGCTGGTGCTGGTGCTACTTCCCCACTGCTGGCAGCCTCACCTAGGTGCTGCCTATCACAAAGCCACAGCCGTTCCCCTCTTGCCCCATTGGATGGGTGGTACTGCATGTTGCTACTACACTCGCCGCTGCTCCTGCCCATCCCAGAAAAGGAGGTGGGTCAAACATTGTACCCACCCATATCCACAAAATAGGAGAGTGGCATAGTACCCCATTCCAGATTAAGGCAGAAGACTGGGGCTGCATACACACCACAAATGTAAAGCACATTTAAAGTACATTCCCTAATGGGAACTGTAGTTTGTTATATCAATCAATCCTTTATTAGGCATAGCAAAGCACACATTATAAAACAAACACCGTATACAAATTGTGGAAAATATGAATTCAGCATAACAATTTGCATAAATAATACAGTATAACACTACGACATCACCGACCAATCAAGAACCACTAAATCTCTCTATAATGGCTCAGTCTTTCCACATGGACAGCACTCAAAAATTTAGCCACTATTAAAGTAATTTGTTAAGGGTGTTGGGAATTTTATTTATAGATTTTTAAAATTTAACTTAGATACCAGATCACGGGGCAGTTTACAGCATAAAAATACAAAATGGGAACACAAAATACATAACAACCCCCCCCCAAAAAAGTAACTCCCCTGTATAGCTCTGTGAGGGGTAAACTACCGTTCTCAAGATTCTTGTGTTTGCATGTGTGTACTCACACTTTAAATGAGACCAGAAACCACTATAGGCCTATTTGATATTGACATGTAAAATAACTTTGCAAGTCCGCAATAGTTACAAAGCTGTGTAAATGTTCAATAGTCCACCCGACCCTACACATATTCATGTTGTAGAACAGCAACAGCGGGCAGGGCGGGGTGGAGAAGGCAAAGCACTGCCCTAAACAATTTCTTCCCTCCTCCTCCTCCTCCTTCACGTGTTTCTCCCTCCTTTTCCTAGACTCCCAAGTGGAGCCAGCCTGGAGTAACAGGAGTGTTAGCCCCCCACACTGAGTTAAATGACAGTTCAGAAGGGTGGTGAGGAGAAAACCAATTTGTCCTCTTTACAAAGCATTCCCGGCTTTTGAGCATCTGGATCATAACACTGATCTCCAGCTGCTGTGTGCTTTCAAAGCAAAAACACACACAAACATATATAAGTAACAACCCAAAGTACCCAGCTAGGCATATTATTTATGCTCTTGTGCTCATGTTCTGCTTACTAGTTTCCCACAGGCATCTGGTTGGCCACTGTAGATGGGCCCTTGGCCCGATCCAGCAGGGCTCTTTGTACGTTCCTATATTCTTGTGTGTGTGTTAAGACTGGGATGTAGTCCTCAACATTCATTTTTTGAGCCACTACATGGATGTGCCGCAACAGGAATTTTATTCGCTTTGAAGATTGCAAACACTGGGTGGCTCATCTGCTGTTTTGCTGAGAACTTCCCCTTCTTTTAAAGAGGCTGTCTTCCTCCAAAACTCATAAGGACAGGTAATTAACTAGCTCAGCTGGAAGAAACCACCTTTGACCCTCAACTTTCTACTTGTCAATATATATCCTTTAAAGAATATATATGACCCTTTATAGAATCATATGGCAACGTACCTTGAAGATTACAAAGGTTCCAGGAGCTTACCCAGGGCTCGTGTTTCCTTTTGGAAATGAGGTGCTTTAGGATATATGGTTTATTTACACACATATAACCTGAGCCTATGATGGAGGGGTTCACAGTATTAACCCCCCAAGAGTCTTCTTTCCCCCATAGCCACAGCATTGGATTCAAGAACACATCAAACACCATACTCAGACTCTTTGCTTCTAGTTTACATCATACACACTCTTTCTATTCTGGCTTTTTCTGTTGAGGGCCCCCCACCCATTTGCCATCTTACACCAAGCTCCTTAATCCCCCCTAATGGCTTATCACCCAGGCTATCACCTCACAGGAAGCTAGATTGTAGCACATGCTGGATCCAGGGATTGAATAATAATCATAATAATCATAATAATTTTATTTATACCCCACCCATCTGGCTGGGTTTCCTCAGCCACCCTGGGCAGCTTACAGCACATAAAAAATAGTAAAACATTAGACATTAAAAATTTCCCGATACAGAGTTGCCTTCAGATGTCTTCTAAAAGTCAGATAGTTCTTTATTTCCTTAACATCTGATGTTCCAAAGGGTGGGCACCACTACCAAGAAGGCCCTCTGCCTGGTTCCCTGTAAGCTCACTTCTCGCAGTCAGGGAACTGTCAGAAGGCCCTCTGCACTGGACCTCAATGTCCAGGCTGAACAATGGGGGTGGAGACGCTCCTTCAGTTATACTGGACCGAGGTTGTTTAGGGCTTTAAAGGTCAGCACCAACACTTTGAATTGTGCTCGGAAACATACTGGGAGCCAATGTAGGTCTTTCAAGACCGGTGTTATGTGGCCTCGGTGGCCGTTCCCAGTCACCAGTCTGGCTGCCGCGTTCTGGATTAGTTGTAGTTTCCGGGTCACCTTCAAAGGTAGCCCCACACAGAGCGCATTCCAGTAGTCCAAGCGGGAGATAACTAGAGAATACACCACTCTGGCGAGACAGTCTGCGGACAGGTAGGGTCTCAGTCTGCGTACCAGATGGAGCTGGTAAACAGCTGCCCTGGACACGGCATATATATATATATATATATAGAGAGAGAGAGAGAGAGAGACTATATATATTATATATATATATAGACTATATATATAAATGGTCTCTAAGACGCTACTGGAAAAATATATACATATATACATATATATATACATACACACATATATACATACATATATACATATATAGGCAGAAAGGGAGAGAGAGAGAAGACATGAAACACAGGACAAAACTGTATCAATACAGGAAGAAATATTTTACATGGAAAAACAGGACCACCCTGTATTATACAGGACAGGCGGCAACCCTAGACTGACAACTCAGAGATTCCCCAGCGCAGCGCTTCTCGTGCGCAGACACCAACTCGCGCGGAAAGGGCGCACGGCGATGACGCACGAGCCGCTACCCGGAAACCCAAACCCCGGCGCAAGCGCAGAGGGTGAGCTAAAGCACAACAACCCGCCCCCCCCCGTCCCTGTGGTGTTCAGAGCTCGTTCCGGCCGCGGCCGAGGGCGTCTGCGCTTGCGCGGAAGCGGCGTCGGCGTCGGGGGCGGGTCCAGCCCTGACGGCAAGCCTGAGGGCGGGCGGCGCAGGAGCGAGCCGGGTCGGGCCGTGGCGCTGGCCTGCGGGTCTCGCGAGAGCTGCTCCTCCGCCTCCCTCCGCGCTCCCACCTCCGCCACTTCCACCGCGACGGCTCCAGAAGGTGACCGGCTGCGAGACGGCGCGGGCGGGCCGGCGGCAGAGCGGTGGCGCGGGCGACCATGGAGCCTCCGCCGCCTCCTCTGGCGGCTACCGCTGCCCAGGCGGAGGTGAAGGGCGGCGGGTGCGAGGGGGACCCCGAAGGGCTGGCCAGGGTGTGCGACCTGCTTCTCCTCAGCGGCGAGGCGCCACCGCCGCCGCCGCCTCCTCACGGGCAGCAGCCGCCTCAGCCGCCGCCGGCCAAGCGGAGCTGGACCCGGCGTCGTCGGAGGCAGCAGCAGCCGCCGCCGCCTCAGCAGCAGCCGCAACCGCCGGGCGGGGAAAGCGGCGTCGGCGGCCGCAGCAGCAGCAGCAGCGAGAGCAGCGAGGAAGAGGAGGACGACGACGACGAGGAGGAGGAGGAGGAAGATGAGGAGGAGGAAGAGGAAGACGACGAGGACGACGACGAGGAAGAGGAGGAGGAGGAGGAAGTGTCTGAGGTGGGTCGGGTGGGGGGGGATAGCCGGGGGGGGGGTCACCTCTGCCTCTTGCCCCCCCTCCTCCCTGAATGGGTCTCCGGGGCGGGGAGAGGGGAGCCTCTCCAAACCAACCAACCGCCCCCCCCCCCGCGCCTCTGATCTGGTTTCATAACCTTGTTGTTTTTTTTTTTGCCCGGGTGGAAAGAGAGCGCAGCCAGGCGGAGGCATCTGCCCCGTTGGGCTTCTTCAGCCCTGCTGGCTGCCTGCCTGCCTCCCTCCCTGAGGAGGATCGTGGAATTGTGAAGTTGGAAGGGGCTCCCCCAGGGTCATCTAGCCCAACCCCCTGCAATGCAGGAGTCTTTTTGCTCAGTGTAGGGACCGAAGCCACCAGTCTACTTGACAGTCAGGAAGTTCATGTTGCCTGTGGGGGGGGGGGGGAAGAGTGAGAGAGCATGAGTGGGGGTCCATCCGGACTTGGGGGGGGTGGGAAATGGGGCCCGGGCGGCCTGAATCCGCTCTGCACCCCAAAGCTGGCAGCAGGGCTTGGAGCTGACGCCGCCACTCTCCCCAAAACAAATGTCCCAGCTGTGCTGCTCTGTGGCAAGCTTCAAACCACAGCTGTCATCACCCCCGGTGGGAGTCTTTCAGGCTGCAATGATCTTGGAAGTGCTTCTTCAGGACAAGGCCCTGCTGGGATCTGTTGGGTTTTTGCTCCATGGGAATGGTCGCAGCCACTTGCACATGTCTCTTGCTTTCTCCTGGAGTGGGTCAGTAAATTGAGTGGCCTCTGCTATGGGCTGGGGGAAAGGAAAAGGGATCTTTGAGCTAGAAACATGTATAAGGCTCTTGGAGGCAATGTGAGAGAGGCCTGCTTGCTTGGTGTGTTAGATGTTTTCTCTATCAGTTTTTATTTCGAAAGCTAGTTTCTTATCTGCTGCCTCCTAAATTAAGGCAGTTTCTGCATGTGCTGTAGAGGGAAGCAAGGGGCAGATGGGGCTCTTCAACTCATCTAGGAGAAGGAAAATTCTGATCCTAAAGCTCTGCTGCCTGGAGGAATATCTCAGGAGAAGAAAAGGCTAAGGAGTAAACCCTACACAAATCCAGAGTGGAGACCCTAAGACACATGGATGGTGCCTTGTACGCTCCCTACCAGCAACTCCAGCAACCAAGCTGGTGCCAAACGTATTGCTCCGCTTTCCTTTGGACCACATCAATGAGGACGAGAGGGTGGGTCATCTGGCTAGCCCAGGACCTCTGCTCAGGCATGCACCCTGGGGGAGCTGCTAATGCAACATTTAACATCACCCCTGGTGGTGCACTCCATTGTCTCTTGAGACTGATGGGTGCCAACAAAGACATAGGCATCTCAGACTATTCTCAAGCGCTGTCTTTTGTATTTGTGTGGCATGCGCTTCCGTGTCAACTACAACTCCCATCATCCCTGACTGCTGTCTGTGATGCCTGGGGCTGATGTGAGTTGTAGCTCAACAACATCTGAAGAGTCACCGGTTCCTATCCCTGCCTTAGGTGCTGGTTGTTCAGCCCCTGTTGCCTTCTGTCTTAAGCTTGGCTGTTTGCTTTTTTATGAGATTAATTTCCTAGTATGAATCCATATAGTTCCAGCCTTACAGCATGATTCTAACCTGATTCTAATCATAAGTCCAGTTGGTTCAGATTGCAGATAATTCCAGGTAAGTGTGGTTGCAATGGCTCCATATTTTAAAACTCAAATGGAGGTAATTCTTATCTGTAGGCATTTCCTCTGTTTTGACCAATTGATGCATGCTTGATTGGTGTGCTACAAAACCCATAACTACTTAATATACTTAAAAGTTTGATGTCTCTGAAGTTGTGAGTCTCCCACCAATTTGATTTTTATATGTGCAATTGACTCTTGAGCCATATAAAGAAGTGCATAAAAACATACATATAATTTAAATATATGAAAGCAGCATGCTGGTGGGAATATATTGTGTTGAGCATCATTAGCTTTTTTAAAACCAAGGTGTGGCTATTTATATAATAGAAACAGGCCATGTATAATTTAGCATAGATTTGTTCATATGATTCATGCACAGTTAATACAATGAAGTTCTTCCCTCACTGCCTAGCTCATTCCGTGAAGAAGAAAGCCTTTAAAGCATATCCCACTTAAATCAGTGAGTGTGAAGAATATGCCATATTCTATATGTGGATGATACTTGGCTCCTTACCATAGAATAGCAAGGAAACCAGAGTTCCTGTGTATATTAATGGATGTGGGCTAAGAAGCTGAGGCTTAATTCAGACAAGACAGGTACAGCTGACTCGCATCTTGCACACATATAACTTGCGTGATCACAGCTTTACACGCTTGGCGGCCAGCTGGTTGTGACTGCACAAATTAAACGTCAAGAGCTTAAAAGCACTTTCCTGGCACTGAAAGCACCTTTAAGCTCTCTGCCTTTCTTACCAAGCTCTGGAAAGGTTCTGTGTGGACCCTGTGAGATTCCCAGAGCCCAGCGTGGGAACTCCAAAATGGTAGGGATGGTTGTGCAGGGGCACTTCTAGGATTGTTCTGGCTAAATGTAATTTTGACTTTACACACAATCCCTGGAACCTCACCCCCAACGCTGGTTATGAGATAAATATTGAGATTAGACTTAAAAAGGCAGGAAAGGGAACATAGGTTAAGATTTAAGATTGATTACAGGGGCAGTATTGTCAGCTTCCAAGGAAATCAATTTCCTAACCTACCAGAATCTTGCTGACATGGATTTGACAGAATTGTAGATTTTGGTGGATAGGACAGAGGTATGTGGGCCACCGTTTATTTTTTGTGTGAAGAGTGCAGTCAAGAAAGCTAATTCCCAATGGGAATTGTGGGAAGAAGACAGTATCTATGATAGGGAAAGCCCATGCTCCTTAGGGATATACTGTATAGTTCAGTACTAACCCGTTTCTGTCTGACATAAACAATAGTTGGCCAATCACTCACATCTGCGGAAGCATTCGTGGCCTAAAAGAAAAACAGACCAGCCTTAGCAGAGTTTCCCTGCTTGGTCACCTGGAAGCAATTCTTATTGTCCCCAATGGCTAGGTGAGAGGCTGCTACAAGGTTGGTAGTGATATTTTGTGCAACAATCCACCATGAAGTGGCTCTACAGTACATCATAGGAGGTAGGCTGCTTTGTTTTACATCATATGCAGTTTTAAAGAAGTTTTTGGGCAGCCACATTAATTCTTTTCATACATGTCCATCTCAGTTTTCCTCCAAGTAACTTGGAGCAGCATTTCAGCCTCTTGACAGGTTGTGAAGTAGGTTCGACTGAGAGAGTGCTCATGGTCAACTCAATGCCATTGGCAGAGAAGCTATAATGTATTCCCAAGTCAGTATACCTGTGTGATGAATGAGACGGCATGATGTCAACTGCATGTTTTTGTCCTCGACCCCATTGAAATTTGCACTTGGTGAATACTTCAGTATTCAGCTGCTGGGAGGGCCACAATATATCTGTGCTGTATTGCTTTGTTAGAATTTTAAGGTAGGAAGCATTTGGCATTAATGCATGGTTTTCTTAAATCTGTGCAACTGTAGCATTTGTATTGAAAAAAACATTTTGTATGTCCTTAAAACAGCTCTGTTTGTTTTAGCTAGGTCTCTTTTGCTCTTGATTACTTTTTAGAAACTTGAGAGGAGAAATATCCTACCCTGTAGGTGTTTGTTTTAAGCACAGGACACCTACTGCGGAATACAGAAAGGGTACTATTCATCTATTTTGTGAATAGGTTCTACAGGATAGATATGAGTTCTGTGGACTAAACTTAAAACCAGGTGCTATTAAATGTTCTGAAGCATTATTAAAACTGGTGGTAATTTATCTCTAGCATCTTCCAAAACCAAAGAGAAACAGTTTACATTTCTATCAAGCTATTGCTAGCAGTAGTTCCAAATGAAAACACAGTTAAAACTGTTTTGTTACACTGTGAGTATCAGTCTATACAGAGTGATCTAAATCTTCTGTCGTATTCATTTCACATGGATGGTATATTTATCATCTCCCAGTCAGGCTCCTGATTTTCATCTATGAGAATCTTAAGTGTGCAGGCGCTTCCTTCCTAGTGTGATGTCTTATATTAGATGCACAGCACTACTGATGTGGCCTTGGACGACTGCATCAACAAACCTATGATTTCTCTAGTGTTCATATACAATGGTGTCTCACAGAAGTCATTCAGGTTCCTCCTCCAACTTTTCTGCATTCATCCTGCATTCTTTTACAAGGTGCATCCAAATGCAAAGGAAAAATTGATGTTTATGGAATCACCATTATAATGCCTGTGGTCATGACGGCCCATATTTTGGTCACTGGTTGCAGTTGAGGTGTTGCTCCATGAGGCCACCATTGCTGCAATTCTGGAATTTTTTTGAGGGTGGCAATTGAAATGCCAAGAAATCTTCACTGCAGGTTGAGGGAAGAACCACTAAGATGTTTTGATTATTGTCTTTTTAGTTTCTTTTCTTTGCTTAGACTCTCTTACGTTTTCCACTGCCTGAACTGTACTTATAGCCAAACGTGGCAGTTTGGAACATGCATATATTATTCTTACAAAATTGCTTTAGACACTCTTCATCTTGGGATCTACTATCATTTTTTTTCTGTGGAGCCTAGAGACCAGAGGCCTAACTTGTTTACTCACATTTTCTATGGTCTGTAAACCTTACCAGCAGCACTGACTCTTATTGTTCCTGTGATCTAATTGTTCCTGATTCTTATGCTGCCTGTTTCTCCCTCCTGTTGCCAGTTAGCTGTCATACTCTGTTGGCTCCTGCCTGTGCACAGGAAATGCCATCAGGATGCAAGGGTCTTGGGACTTGTCGTTCTTGAGAGAGCATGTGACATAGGGTAGCATACTACTCTCTTTCTCACTTTCACAAATAACACGTTCTGAAGTGACAAGTTTTTGTCGCAATATCTGCTCTAGACCTATGTCAAAATATAGATTGATCATTCCGTTGTGTGAGGACTAGACTACCTAATTCCTTTTGACATTTTTTTTGGAGGAAGGTCAACCACAGTGTAGAAGTGACAGCTGCCTGGTGGAAACAATGGGAAAATCCAGCATATTTGTTTAACTGTAATTTTATTGCTTACCTAAAATTTCTTAGCTACTCTTCATTGGAAAGATTTCAGGGTGGCATATAAAAGTGTTAAAACAATACAGTGGTACCTCGGGTTACAGACGCTTCAGGTTACAGACTCCGCTAACCCAGAAATAGTACCTCGGGTTAAGAACTTTGCTTCAGGATGAGAACAGAAATCGTGCTGCGGCAGCGTGGCAGCAGCAGGAGGCCCCATTAGCTAAAGTGGTGCTTCAAGTTAAGAACAGTTTCAGGTTAAGAACGGACCTCCGGAACAAATTAAGTACTTAACCCGAGGTCCCACTGTATGTACAACAGAAATGCAGGATTGTGGAAAAACCAAATCAAAAGGCAACCTAGCAATCACTAGTACAAGTAAGAAAGTATTAATTTGGTGTCAGAAAGGTCAACACGCGATGTGTCTCCTTAGGGAGGGCAGTTTGGAGATGGGCACCACAGAGCAAGCTATTTCCTTTGTGACTATATAATGCACTTCTGTTAACAAAGATGCTAGGAGAATGGGGTGGGTGGGGAGGGCTTAGAGACATGCAGGGCAGATATATGTAGTGACTTTGATTACTAAAGCAGCTACTCCAGCTGTGTTGCTCCTCCCTCCAAGTGTATTTTCATGGAAAAATTATTTTCTGCTTCTTGGTAGTTTAAATATTCTAGGGGGCAAACCACCCATCCAGAACAGAGCTCAGATTGCAGCAAAGATGGGCCTTGTTTAACAGCCCTCTTTATCCCCCATCCCAAAATGAATCTGCTGTTCAGCTGCATGCGTCAGCTTTGCGCACCATGGTTTTGCAAGCACCCTTAGGAAGTGGTGCATCCAAGTCAACCAGGAAGCTGGACAGAGTACTGGACTTGCATCTTTTATAAATCTGTAGTTATACACTGCCATTTCTTTGGTTTAATAACTGCTTCTTGTTAGATTTTCTGGCACCAATCATATCTAGACATCTCTTTATAGATAAAGGAAAATACATTTGCGTGAACTTCCCTCAAGCCAATGTGGCTATTATTAACCACATTTTCCCTCCCTATGAAAATTATTCTATTATGTACTATCGAAATAATAATACAGTTGTACCTCTGCTTATGTATCCCTCTGGATATGTAAACTTCGGGATGCGAACTTGGCAAACCTGGAAGTATTTTTCCGGGTTTCACCGCATGCGCAGAAGTGCTCTACGTGCCATGCACAGAAGTGGTCCTTCAGTTGCAAATTCCTCGGGATGCGGCCAGACCTTTGGAACGGAACCCATTCACAACCGGAGGTACCACCGTACATCATGTCCAAGGCATCTTACAGCAATAAATATATAAATCAATAAATACTATACTTTATATACAGATAGTATCAGAAACAAAGCAGATAAAAGAAGCAATTGAACAACAAAGCAGCTAAAAAACCCTGAAAGATATAATCTATCACTCAGCATTGGAAGGCACATTAACTTAGGTGAACAGCTTATTTGAACAAAGAAGGCTTTACATGCTGACAGAATTACCTCAAAGAAGGGGTCAGATGGGCCTCTAAAGGAAGGAAGCAGTATTAGAAACTCAGATATATGAGCTAGATGCCAAATGGCACCTTAAACCTAGGTTATAGCCACCACAATGGAATATCTGTTCACCATGGGGTTGGACTAGATGAACCTCAGGGTCCCTTCCAACGCTACATTTCTACAATCCTATGATTCTATTACCTCAACTACATTGCTTGACTGTAGATTGCTTTTACAACAGTTCACTTGTCCCATTATGCAAGAAGGAGAAACACACACAGTGGAAATGGAAATGGTATTAACTGTTGACTAAGGCAGAGGTTTTTAAACTGTGGTCTGTGAATTCCATTTGGGTGGCTTGTGGAAAGGCTGCTGCACGGTCAAATGTATCTGTAGTCAGCCCTGCACTTACTTTCCTTGATATGATGTTGGAGGACTGAATTATCAAAAGGTTAACAAGGCCCTAGACCCCACGATTTTTATAATGCAGTGCTGGTTATGATGATGATGGGGAAAACATGTTTTATTTTTCAAATATTTGTACAAGATGGGATTTTCATCACTTGCTGCCCTCAAAAGCAAAACTGTGATGACTGCTGGACCCAATCCAAGGCTAAAGAGACAGCTTTTGCTGTGCCCAAGTCAGCTGACTCATCGGAGATGTCAGTCGCATTTGGACCTTCGGCAGTAGCAACACGCGCCGGTAGAATTTCAAACACTGGAAGGAAGTGTGTTATAGAGCTTGGGTGTATGTAGCTATCAATAAAGTCCCCCCTCCCCCCTATATCCCTGTGAGATATGTCCTACTAACTGGTTTGGATTAGCAGTTGATCAGTAGTGTTATGGACCAGCTGAAGTTTCCAAATGATTTTCAAGAGCAGTTCCATGTACAGTGGTGCCTCGCAAGACGAAATTAATTCGTTCCGCGAGTTTTTTCGTCTAGCGAATTTTTCGTCTTGCGAAGCACGAAATCCCATAGGAATGCATTGAAATTCAATTAATGTGTTCCTATGGTCAAAAAAAGTCCAAACAAAGCCAAATGTGGTACAACAAGAGTTTATTAAGTGCTCTTTAAAGTCACACATACTGTAAAGAGCATTTCAAAAATTGAAGGAACAATAAATTAAGTTTCTAAACATGACAGAAAAACATTTAAAAATCAACAAAGTGTACAGTACATTTTCTAAGACTCTGGGGGACAACTCGAAGAAGGTTCCTCTTCCACTCTTTGCTTCTTGCTGAAGAACCCCCTCCTCAACTGTTCCCCCAGCCACCCACCACACAGAAATTCAAATCCAGAAATTTTTTTAAAAAACAGCAGAGTAGCCCAATGGTCACAGAAAATCAGAAAAATGCAGAAAAAAACCACACAAGCTTCCAGATTCTTGCAAACCCCTCCTCAACTGTTCCCCCAGCCACCCAGCACACAGAAATTCAAATCCAGAATTTTTTTAAAAAACAGCAGAGTGGCCCAGTGGTCACAGAAAATCATAAAAATGCAGAAAAAAACACACAAGCTTCCAGATTCTTGCAAACCCCTCCCCAACACCAAGTCCTTGAGTTCCAAACACCCCAACCCACAATACAATGGGAATTTTACGCTATCTAGCACAGGTTGAATCCTACCCCCTGCTCTAAATTTTACTGCCCTGGAGTACCTCCGTCTTGTGGAACACAGAACTTTACTACTTCCTGCCATTATATTGCAGGAACAGCTGGATCTGACCTTTGAACCGCAAGTTGCAACTTGTCAATGATATACCTTCAGGTTTCAGACTAACTCTGTCCACCCATGTTGGCCATTGGATTATTGCTGGGCATCAAAGAGTATAAGAGGACTTCCTTTTTCAGTTGAGTCTTGCCAGAGCAGCAAGGTCTTCCTGAGTTTTAGTGTTTTCCTAGTTATTGGTCAGTCCTGATTTTATCCTTCTAGCCTTTTTTCTCGTTCTAACTTATAGGTCCTGATTGCTGTCTGATCCCGTGACCCCTGGTTATCGGCTCCTGGTCCCTGCAGATTGTTGCCTTTGGTTTAGCCTTGCTACAAAGATAGAATCATAGAATTATAGAGTTAGAGGGGACCCTGACGGGTCATCTAGTCCAACCCCCTGCAATGCAGGAATCTCAACTAAAGCATCCATGACAGATGGCTATCCAACCTCTGTTTAAAAATCTCCAAGGAAGGAGAGTTCATCACCTTCCAAGGGAGTCTGTTCTGCTATCAGAATGTTTTTCCTTCATCTCCTTATAACCTGAAACCATTGGTTTGGGTCCTAACCTCCAGAGCAGGAGAAAACAAGCCTGCGCCATCTTCCATGTGATAGCCCTTGAAGATGGTTATCATATCTCCTCTCAGTCTCCTCTTTTTCAGGCTAAACATGCCCAACTCCCTCAATCATTTGTCATCAGGCTTGGTTTCCAGATCCTTGATCATCTTGGTTGCCATCCTCTGCACATGTTCCAGCTTGTCAATATCCTTCTTAAATTGTGGTGTGTAGAACTGGACACAGGACTCCAGATTTGATTCCCTCCTCTCTTTCTTTTTTCTTTTCCTTCTCCTCCTGCGATGAGGCTACATTTAAATATTTTAATGTTTCAATATTTTAATGTTGTATTTTTAATTTTGTTTTTAAGTTGTAATCATTGAACTTGTTTTTATTATTGCTTGTAAGCCGCTCTGAGCCCGGCCTTGGCTGGGGAGGGCGGGGTATAAATAAAAATTATTATTATTATTACCTTACCGTGTGTAAGATGATGCTTTTTTATTTTAATAAAAATTGTGGGTTCTCTTATACATGGATATTGCAGAGGGTGGATGGGCGATTGGTTGCACCTGCGAGTAGGAGATTGTCAGGAGTGATTTGATGGGTGATTGGTGACTGCTGGCGATTGGCTGCTGTGGCAGTTGGGTGGGCGATTGGTTGCTGCGATAAGGCGGGTGAGCGGCAACCCCCCCCCCAAAGCTCGGTAATCTCTCTCCCATTTTTCCATGTTATACACGGAAAAATATGGTATATATTTTTTTAAAAACACTGCCTAATAGCATTAACTTTTGTGTTCTTTGTCACACAATTATTGATAATAATAGTAATAATAATAATAATAATAATAATTTTTATTTATACCCCACCCTCCCCAGCCAAGGCCGGGCTCAGAGCGGCTTACAAGCAATAATAAAAACAAGTTGAATGATTACAACTTAAAAACAAAATTAAAATACAACATTAAAATATTGAAACATTAAAATATTTAAATGTAGCCTCATCGCAGGAGGAGAAGGAAAGGAAAAAAGAGAGGGAGGGAATCAAATTGGCTCCAAGCCAAAGGCCAGGCGGAACAACTCTGTCTTACAGGCCCTGCGGAAAGAAATCAGATCCTGCAGGGCCCTGGTCTCATGAGGCAGAGTGTTCCACCAGGCCGGAGCCAGTGTTGAGAAGGCCCTGGCTCTGGTTGAGGCTAATCTGACTTCCTTAGGGCCCGGGACCTCTAGGGTGTTTCTATTTATGGACCTTAAGGTCCTCCGTGGGGCATACCAGGAGAGGCGGTCCCGTAGGTATGAGGGTCCTAGGCCGTGAAGGGCTTTAAAGGTCAAAAGCAGCACCTTAAATCTGACCCTGTACTCTACCGGGAACCAGTGCAGTTTGAAAAGCACTGGGTGAATATGCTCCCATGGCAGAGACCCCGTGAGGAGCCTCGCTGCAGCATTCTGCACCCGCTGGAGTTTCTGGGACAGCTTCAAGGGCAGCCCCGCGTAGAGCGAATTACAGTAGTCAAGCCTGGAGATGACCGTTGCCTGGATCACTGTGGCCAGGTCAGGGCGGGAAAGGTAAGGGACCAACTGCTTGATGCGGCGAAGGTGGAAAAATGTCGCCTTGGCTGTTGCTGTAACTTGCGCCTCCATGGAAAGGGAGGAGTCAAGGATTACATGGTAATCCTTAACGGTAGGCAATGGCACTAATTGGGTCCCCGCAAGAGAAGGGAGTTGGTCCCTCATCCCCATGCCATCCTGAGCTTTCAAGGGTACAGGCAACTGCCCTGGAGGAAGTAGGTTACTAATCCCATAAAGAAACAGCCAGGAGAATCCTGGTCCTTGCTGTTGATCTTGGGGTGGGTCAGTTCAAACAACACCCCATTGTTCAGTTGCAGCAAACAAGGTGGGGGAAACAAGACAGTCCCAGCAGTTAAATTTTGCAATGTGTCTTTTCCTCTTCCCTTGCTTACCTGTGTTGAGTGCCTTCTCCTGGTACTCTTAGTTGTGGGAATGGAGTTTGGTGTTGAGTGTGTGCCTGGGGTCCTGAGGCGGGTATCCAGTGGGGTTCTCAGCTCAGGAACATTAGCCATGTGGGCTCTGCAAACCTTCTGTTTTGTGCACAATGCCCTTTCCTCATAGTTTTACATCGCCAAAGTTCCCACTTGTAAACTCGAAGTGTGAACTACATGAGGCCAGGGAATTAAAACCCATTCCATAAACTCTTATCATCTGAGTTGTGGTCTTCATCTTTGAGGTTTATATAATGATGGTGATGTGTTTTGATTGGATGCTGAATTGCACTATATCCTATGCTCTGTTGTGGCAACTATTGATGCGAGCGGCTGTTTTAATTCTCCCCTTTCATTTACCGTATTTTGCGCCCCATGGGACGCACCGGCCCATAGGATGCACCTAGTTTTTTTGGGGGGAAATAAAGAAAAAAAAATTCCCCCCCAGGTGCGGGGCTGGAAGAACCAGGTCGGGGAACAGCGGGAAGGCGCACTCCGCCTCCCCGCTGTCCCCCAAGCTTGTGGGGCTGGCGATGGGGAGAAGTGCGCTGAGCCCGGGACTGCAGGCACCTCTGCACAGCCATCGGGAGCCGGGCGGGGCTTCGCGCCCGGCTCCCGATTTCCGCGCAGAGCTGCGCTGAGCCTGGAACTGCAGGCAGCTCTGCGCAGCCATTGGGAGCCGGGCGGGGCTTCGCGCCCGGCTACCGATGGCCGCGCAGAGGTGCGCTGAGTCCGGGACTGCAGGCAGCTCTGCGCAACCCTCGGAGCCGGTCTCCCGAGGGTTGCGCAGAGCTTCCTGAAGCCTGCATTCGCCCCATAGGACGCACACACATTTCCCCTTCATTTTTGGAGGGGAAAAAGTGCGTCCTATAGGGCGAAAAATGCGGTAAGTTGATGGGAGCAACTTATTGGTGCCAGGTTCTGGTGTAAAGTTGCACTGTTTACAGGAACATGGTGTGATTGAAGGGGCATAGGGAATGATGTAACTGTGTTTCTCCTCTGTGTTGCCCATAGGTGCCCTGTTTAAACTCTTCCGCTGGCATATCTTTGCTGAGGAATTGTTTTGCAGATGTAAGATGCTATATTTTTTGTGGCAGTGGCTTTTCTGGCTCTCTGAGTGTAAAGGAGGCGTTCAGCAAATCCTGATGCTTCTCAGCTGACATATATTCAGCATAAGATTGCACCTTTTTCTTCCATGTAATATTTCAGATAAGTTCCAAATAAAGACTTGCTGGTGGTCTTCTGGCAAAGCTACTTATTGACAAATGCTGTATATGAAGAAAAAGCAATATATGTCAATCATAATATCTTTGCTAACCAAATCAAACTCTAGATAAAGCAGCCAAATAAAATACCGAAGTGTTATCTTTTTTCTTAAATATGTTCTTGTAGAGGTCAGATTCTTATACTACTTGGGTTTTGTTGTTGTGATCTTAAAGCACTAAAAGTTCATTTTTATTTACTTAAAGACTGCTTATTCTTCACTTACTGTATGATGTCTAGAGTTGTGAAATTTCCAGAAATTTTGAAACCATGGGAACACCCATCCTCCCTTTTCTATGGGGAAAAATGGATTTTGGGGAAAATATTTTTTAAATGCTCGTATGTTTTTTAAAAAGGTATTTAAAATATCAAAAGCCACTTTTTTTACTTTAGGAGCATAAGATGTATTATGTTTACCATAGGTATAATGTCTGGCATATTAAAAGTACAGGTTATTCAGACAACAATTACAGGTTGCTGAACTTTAAGGAATCTAGCAACTATTTGCTTGTGGCTGTTAATAAGGAGCAGGCCAAAAAAATAAAATAAAACAGAAACCACTAATATTGTAAAACCATTTTTTTTTTATTCTGAAAATTATTATGTCTTCTCTAATCCCCCACAGTGTCAAGCAGACATAAAAGGAGATGAGAAAAAGAGGGGAAATAAGTTTCAGTGAACACAACATGAAATTTAATCAGTCTCTTTTTCTACACTATCATTATCTGTTTCTGTTTCTTTGTATTTGCCATCATGTTTATCATGGCCTTCTAAAGTCTGAAGGTTTGCCCAAACTGAAACAAGCTTCTACCACTTCATATGTCAGGTCCCCCCCCCCCCCCAAATTGGGTGTCTTTCCAAACATTGGCCATTTCTTTCACATGATGCAGAAGACCGGGGAATCTGAGTCAGAGGTGGAATCTGCACACACATAAAAAATGCTGTGAAAAATACATTGAATTTTGCATAGCTCGCTGTCGCCATCTAGTGTCATGTTTGTATTGTGCACTTTACAACATATTTAAAGCGTTTATTTGCAGCTGTGCCACTGAGTACAGAGGCTATGTTGTGCAGAGGTTTTGCCATCATTTTGCAGGAGGGATATTCTTGGCAGAATTCCAGACTGCATTCCTTGGCTGAATACCTGAAGATGTTCTTCTGTTCTCTGCAACGTATGAAAATACCTTCCGAACTCCAAACCCTAACTGTGCTTCTTGGTTTGTAATCCATTCAAATGCAGAAGCAGTGCTATGATCACTTACGTTTCTGCATTTGAAACTTGGATCCACCACCTTTGCAGCAGACAGATTGGATGGCAACAAAATTATATTGCTCTGTCCTTTTACCCCTCTTTCTATCAAAAGGACAGAAAGCTCTATCTGTAACTATTGAGGTTCAGCTTATTGGGCTGGATTCCAGTTCATAATCAGTCATGAAGCTCTTTTAGTTGCTCAATGCCATCTGCTGTCTTTAAGCCTTTCATACCTTTCACTGGACACGGGTGGCGTTGTGGTCTAAACCACTGTGCCTAGGGCTTGCCAATCGGAAGGTTGGCGGTTCGAATCCCCGTGACGGGGTGAGCTCCCGTTGCTCGTTCCCTGCTCCTGCCAACCTAGCAGTTCGAAAGCACGTCAAAGTTCAAGTAGATAAATAGGTACCGATCCGGCGGGAAGGTAAACAGCGTTTCCGTGCGCTGCTCTGGTTTCGCCAGAAGCGGCTCAGTCATGCTGGCCACATGACCCGGAAAAACTGTCTGCGGACAAACGTCGGCTCCCTCGGCCAGTAAAGCGAGATGAGCGCTGCAACCCCAGAGTCGTTCGCGACTGGACTCAACTGTCAGGGGTCCTTTACATTTATCTTTTTACCTTTCACTGGTATGGGAGGATAAAAGCAGGGAAGGGGGGTTTGTTGGGGAGAGCCTATGAATATCACTCAGAGCGTCTTGGAGGTAGGATGTTGTAAATAATGTTGTAAATAAATAGTTCCGTTTATCCGTCCGGCTTGTCAGCATTCTGTGCCCATTGAACATGAACATTTACTCTTTAAACACCCCCCGTACATTTGTCCTTGGCAGACCTCAGTTCCCACTGCTCCTCCCAAAGTATGCTGATATATTCCTCCAGTTACACAACCTTTCTCAGTCTTGGGTCCCCAGATGTTGTTGGACTACAATACCCATCATTTCCAACCATTGACCATGCTGGCTGGGGCTGATGGGAGTTGTAGTCCAACATAATCTGTGGACCCAAGATTTGGAAAGCTTGCTGTAGTACCATGGTGCTGGCATTTTGGCCATATAAGTAAAGGCATCTGAAGATGTGATATCATTTTTAGTATACATGCTGATGATGACATCATTGTATAGAGAAAATATTTAGGAAGTTCCCCCCCCAGCTTTTCTCCCTGACCCCACCCCTGTACTTTCTTTAAAGAGTCAATAAGAGAGAGCCAAGACTGCTTTGATTGGAGTAATAAATAGCATCTATTTATTTAGTGAATGAAGTCAATATATTCCATTGCTTTGGAGCTAGAGAAATAAAAATAGCAAATGTGATTCTTAGTTTGGTTCCATGCTGACCTTGTACCACAGGCATAGGCAAACTCGGCCCTCCAGATGTTTTGAGACCACAACTCCCATCATTCCTGACCACTGGTTTGTTAGCTAGGGATGATGGGAATTGTAGTCCCCAAACATCTGGAGGGGCGAGTTTGCCTATGCCTGTTGTACTAATAATTTCAGCACTAATAATTTCACAAGTGCTGTTGAACCCCAAATGATGCTCAAGCTTGACAAAATACAGTGGTACCTTGGGTTACGTTAGCTTCGGGTAACGTAATTTCGGGTTGCGAACACGGCAAACCCAGAAGTGTATACTTCCGGGTTTCGCCCCACGTGCATGTGCAGAAGTGCTCTTCGTGCATGCGCAGAAGCGTTCTATTGCGTGTGCGCAGAAGCGGCACCTCTGGATATGGACTTTTCGGGCTAAGTACGGACCCCCGGGTTGAATTAAGTTCATATCCGGAGGCTCCACTGTAAAGTAAAAGGAAAAAATGACACTTAAGTCTTGAGGGAAAAATAATGGTTCACCCGGCTTTGTTGGTCTTTTACAGAAGCACTGAAACCATGGATAAAATTGCTTTCTCTTCCGGAATGGTTACAACTTCAGGTTTTATTCTCAAAACAACATGTAAATAAAGCATTTAACTAAAATAGTGGAGGGAAGCTGACATCAGAAGTGACATGTTTCTGCCAATCCTTTGCCATGCTGTTCTCCCATTTTATTTTATTTTTAATTTAAAATTACACATTAAGATTTGGGGTGAATGCCTTAGTCCATTCAGTTCAACTCCCTGTCCTAAGATGGAAGCCTTTCCTTGTCCTACAGTGAAGGTTTCCTTGCCATTCTAGGCAGTTAGTACCTCTTGAATTCCTCCTGTAGTTAATAAATCAATGTGTTCTTCCTTTTAGTGGAGATTTATACGGAAAGGGAAAGAGGAAAGAGCACCCTGATCCTTAAAATATCTGAGTAGATAATGTATAGCGACCATAGTGCTGCCAAGGGGTGGGGCCAACGGCACAGCTGCGTGACTAGGGTAGTGTAATAGTAGCTGTAGTGAGAAGAATGCGGTGAGAACCAACTTTCATTGCCAAGCAATTTGTAATACTAAGATAGCTGACATCTTGGATGTGTAGCAAATAGTTGCTGGAAACTGCCGGAGGGGAGAAGGCCCTGGTGCTCATGTCCTGCTTGCAAGTTTCCCATCAGGATGGCCATTGTGAGAACAGAACGCTGGACTGGGCCATTTGCCTGATCCAGAATTCTTAAGGGATGAAGTCCCATGATGCATTTTGCTTTAAACATAATTGATGCGGGGTTGGGTATGGGGAGAGAGGGAGAGAGAGATGTGTGTAGTTGCTGGTTTTGGCATCCACACTGGCTTTAATGTAGTTGCCATTTTCTGGCTTTAATGTAGTTGCGACGGAAGGAACATAGTAAAAAAGCTTACAACTCATTCTTAATCATAATCATTGTATTTATTTTATTTAAAGTATTGTTATCCCACAATTCAGCCAAAACAAAGAGAAGTTTTCAAAGGTCATCTATAACAGCCGCTGCTCTCAGGTTTGCAGTCTAAAAAAAATGAATGGAATGGAATATTTTCAAGGAGAGGCAGAGGTGCCAACTTGCGCTCAAGACTGGGGGGCGGTGGCACATGTCACGCGTGTGTAACATTATGTATTCTGCATCATGTGCGTGCATAATGTCATGTGTGTGTAGCACACAGCATCATATAATCAGGAGGAGACTGAGTGCAGAGCCCAGCATACTGCAGCTTCAGTGGCCAGTGGCTCCTCTTTCGCGTTTATGTGGAGCCAGTCACTGAAGCTGTATCGCTCTACTAGGGATAACAGACGCAGGTATAGCAAGAGAAGATCAGAAAATATTCCTCTACGCTACAGGAGCGGCAAGGATCCTAATTGCTAAAAACTGGAAAAAAGAAATTGTTTCAACAAAAATGGAATGGCAAGACAAACTGTTAGAGTATATTGAACTGGCTAGATTAACAGAGGCAATTAGAGATCATACGAGACAAGAATTTCAAAATGCATGGGGAAAATGCAGAGAATACTTCACAAAACAGTGCCCTAAAATTCATACCTGGACTTGTTTCGATTAATGTCTGCAGGAGACTTTGTGGATATTTAAGTTATAATTAGAAAAATCTTAATAATTATTCATAAAGGAAACAGCTTATAAGAAGTAACTAAGGATGCCAGAAACAGGATAAAGGAAGTCTTTTATTTGGTTGTTTGTATTGTTGTAAATTATGCTTGTTGTTTGTTATGTTTGTGTCTGATGGGGGTGGATTTCTGTGTTGGGGGGTGGGGGGTTTGTGTTATGTTGTAAATAAAATTTCCAATTAAAAAATATTTTTTAAAAAAGAATTTTTCGTTCTGAGATGGAAAAGCCAGGCAGTCCATTCTGCTTTTTTCTTCTTCTCTTGCTTTGTTCTGGTGCTATGTGAGCTTCTTCTAGCACGAGAGCTTTGCACTCTTAGATGTACAGTGAGAATGTAGCAAGGGAAGGTAGGGCTCATTACTTAACGACTCCCTGTGTCTTTATGTCCATGCAGCCTCGTAACAGCTGGCTTGTTTGGTCTTGCAAGGTGGTGCCTGAGGCCCACTGGTTACATCACCCTATCTTGTTCTGCCTATTCCAGTCTGGTATGGTGTCTGTTGCATCCTTTTTGCATAAATTTATATAAGATTTGCTGGGTTTATATGTGCTACTTGGTCTCATCTTCTTAGGGCCATTTTGTACAATATGTAGCAGTAAACCCAGGTTTCTTTGCAGAATGTACACCTAAAATAGCAAAACCATGGTTTCAGGGCTGTGCCTCAGGTCTGCACTCTTCAGATGCTCTCCTTTCCTTTCCAGGTTGGGTAATTACAGTTCGCCATTTACATTTGTTTTCACAAACCACAGTTGGCCTGCAATGCAGAACTGGAAGCCATAGCTTTATGGTTTCTAGTTCAGTGTTAGAGGCCAACTATGGTTTGTTCAAACCAAGAGGGTGAGGGAGGGAATAAAGAATATGTAAGCCTGAGCCATGCTCCTGGTGACTAAACCATGGTTTTGCTGTTATTTGTGAAGTCAGAAAATTCTTTCTTGACTATTTCACACCATGTGAACTTGTTTAATATATCAGTCTTGGACTTAATGAGGAACATAGGAATCTCCCTAGTGCTGAGTCATACCATTCAGCCATTTGTTGTATATAGCAGCTTTCCAGAGTTTCAGATTAGGGTCTCTCCTAGCCATACCTGGAGATGTTTGTGATTGAACCTGTAATATTCAACGTGCAAATCAGTTGTCTACTGCTGAGCTATTTCTCTAGGCTCTCCTGTCCATTGCTGGTACTTCCCACAATCCTTGGGAAGTGACAAGGCGGATAGATTCCTGTGCTTATTGTCCATATATTTATATATATATAGAGAGAGAGTAGGAGACTGAACACAGGGGAAGATCTCTCTGCCCGTCAGCTGCCTTAAAAGGGCTAGTCAACATTAAAGCAGAAGGACACTGAGGTGTATGCACAAGCACGATTGCAGTGGGAAGTTGAAATACTCACGGCTCCACAAATTTAGTTTTCCAGCCAAAACTTGTGGATGCCAAAACCTTCCCTTCCCCTTCCCTTTGGCTTCACATTGCACCCGTGAACAGTGTCAAGGACACTGCCTCCCCATACTACCAAGTATGAAGCTGGAGAAGTAAGAAATGTGGATTGTTTCCATGTTTGTTCAACTGTGTGGATGATCCCTTTACTTCAGGTCCGAGCCTGAGTAAGTTGTTGCGGTGTGGAGTCAGGGGGAGTTGGAACACTGGCTGTCTACCATCCAGTCAGCTACCCCCAGATTCTTTCCATAGAGCCAAAGAGAGAGGTTAGAGTTTATTTTTGTGTTAAGCAGGTAGGCTATCTGAGCTCTCCAGTGCTTTGTGCTTGATGCCAAAGTGGGCAGTCCCAAGCTGGACCCTATATTGGCACTGGATGGGCGGGCATTCTGAGTGCCCCCACCACCAAAGCTGTCATTCTCAAGGGCAAGGATTTTCTTTGTAACTGACCTGTGCTCCTAGATTCAGTCCTGCAGGGGTGTTGCACTTCCCCTCCCTAGCCCTGAGCGAAAGTAGAAGGCTGGGACTCCTCATCACACTTACTTCAATGGATCGCTTGCCATGGTGAAAGTGACTGGGGGGGGCGCTTTTCTTGAACTTTTTTCCTGTCTCAAATTGCATACGCAGCAGCCTTAGTGCTGCCCTTTATTAAATACAAGGTGGTATATAGATCACCATCCAGTTATTCACTGTTCCTGGTTTATTTCTTTTCAAGGCAAGAGGAGAAGAGCTGTGTTGTTTGCCACTTGGTGTTCGCCTGATGCAATTGCTGCTTGCCCCAGGGGTGCAGGCAAGTTTCATATGGCAAGGCTGCATTAGGCTACTGATAAGTTGGCATGTAAAAACAAGTTGCAAGCAACTCACAAATAGAGCATGTGCCATGAGCATCTAAGGTCCAGGTTTTTTTTTTGGTAATCCTTAAAATTTCTGCTTTGGGAAGTGTGACGGAGAAGGCTTTTTACCTGAGACTCAGGTTGTCCTGCCAGCTAGGGGTTGACCATAAGGCAAAACATGGATAATCGTTCAGACCTGGTATAAATTAGGACCCTATCTCTGGAACTTTGAGACATCACTTGTTAGCGACCATGGACAGAATCTGGGGAGGGAAGGGTTCATGCTTTGGCTTGACATGAGGTACCTATCTCACTGTGTTGTTCCTCAATGCAATATCTCATATTCTCCTCCCTACTTTGGGGAATGAGTGGTCAAAATGTCCTATAAATAGAAATGATGGATTATATTCAACTTTTACTCAGAGCAGGCCCATTAGAAGTAATAGAGCCAAGTAAATCGTTAATTTCAATAGGTCTACTCTGAGAGGGACTAACATTGGCTACAAACCAATAATTCTCTGTGGAATCCAGTGAAATGTTTATTAGAACTGCATCTCTTTCACAGCAGCAAATATTTTCCCCTTCTTTTCCCGCAGAAATTGATCACGTCCTCCAATACATGTAAATATTGGACAGAAGAGTGTTTAAAATGATGTTGCAACTATCATGTCAATCCTAATTAGCAAGTGTTGGCAGCAAACCACGCTTTAAACTCTCATTGATGCAATTATTATTCTTGACAAATATGTGCCCTTTAAATCGCTTCCAGAAGATAAGGGTTGCAGAAGTTAATTAAATGTGTTTTTAGGCATGCAATCCTACTTCAAATCCAGAAAATGGCCATTCAGACAGTATGGAAATCATTATGAATTTGGTTATTCTGTTTCCTAATTCTGTTTTTCATAATCGTAGAATGCTGTTAATGGAGCCTTGTATATAAGGCTACGGATTACAGTTGCTCATCTCATCTCTTCTTCTCTCTGCCCCCTCCCCCCCCCCCCCCCCCCGGTAGTCTATCCTTTTCCAAGTTTCTTTTCTGCTCTTTCCTTCTGAATGGGTACACCTGAGACTGGAAATGCCCAGTTTCTGTCTGCTTCAGATTTTAAGCCTGGGATAACCCAAATAAACATGCATTGGATTTCAATCTAGGTCTAGAAGGAAGAGTTGCCTCACAGCTTTCAGAATGTAGCCTTGCCTTAGACAGGGCTGTGTTTCATAGTCAATGTGTTGTAACTGTTGCAATGCTAGAGGCTGTAGATCTAAGGTTAGGTAGCAGGAAGGAACTTTTCATACAGCCTTCAGAACGTAGCCTTGTTTGACACTTGTTTTGGCATTCTGGAGGTGAGCCTTGGGACTGTTTCGTTCCTCTTTTCAGGGACAGCCTCTTGACCTTTAAGTGCTTTTAGCTGTTAGGACAGCATGGAGAAGGCTCACTTTGGGATATTCTTGCATGGTACTGGCAATGAAGGGACGCAGGTGGCGCTGTGGGTTAAACCACAGAGCCTAGGACTTGTCGATCAGAAGGTCGGCGGTTCGAATCCCTGCTACGGGGTGAGCTCCCGTTGTTCGATCCCTGCTCCTGCCAACCTAGCAGTTCGAAAGCACCTCAAAGTGCAAGTAGATAAGGTAGGTAAGGGAAGGTAAACGGCGTTTCTGTGCGCTGCTCTGGTTCGCCAGAAGCGGCTTAGTCATGCTGGTCACATGACCCAGAAGCTGTGCTCCCTCGGCCAGTAAAGCGATATGAGTGCCACAACCCCAGAGTCGGCCACGACTGGACCTAATGGTCAGGGGTCCCTTTACCTTTACCTTACTGGCAATGAAATGTGTATTTATGCTAAGTCTGAGTTGGAAATCAAGGGTCCTTCAACACTACCGAGACTGACTTTGTCTAAATAATCACTCTTATCTCGTGTCTTCCCCCCTCTTTTCAGAACTTCTAAAAATGGATTTTTCCTGATTCAGAAATTATGTCGTACTTTATGGCATCAATCAGAAATACCTCAATACTGTACAAACTTTCCCAATAAAACAATAGTGAAATATTATAAAGAAAAGAAGAAGCTAGTTTTCACCTGTATGCCATATATAGATTACCTGTGGTACTAATATCTCATGTGCATTCTGGAATGGCAGTAGATTGACCAGATGCCTCTTAAATAGATCTCTCAGGAAATATATTTGCTTTTTTAGTCCCTTAGCGAAGTGCATATACTTTGTCTTCATAAACCCTTATTACTAGATGATGCAACTGAGTTTTGCTTTTTTGTGCTGTAGAATAATGCATTGCCTGGGCACAGAATTTTAAACTTTTCCACTGCAGAGTACATAAAGCTCTGAGATTAGTTAGGTTTGTTGGAGAGAGGCGGTGTTTGTATTATTCTGTAGGTCAGCTTGTGTTAGGTATGAAATAATCTTAGGAAGGGAGCTATCCCACGTAAACACGTGAATGTTCATGTTTTAGAAGACTCAGGCATTTTCTATCGTTTGCTGTAATGGATGAGCAGAGTATTGGAAATTTGTCACAGATATTTATTAAGCACAGATTCATTCAGTGTCTGGTATTCTGTGGTGTATCTGACAGAGCTAAGCAAAACAGCATGCAGGATTCCTGGGTGCAGGTGAATTGCAATTAAGTTTTAAAAAATGGTAATCCAGTTGGTTTGGTTTTTTAAAAAGAAGAAGAAGAGTTGGCTTTCTATTTCCAATTCAAACGCACGTCCAGAAAAGGATATTGCAAAATAAGAAAAATCTACTTGTGTTTGCTTTGTGTGCTTCCAGAAAAGAGCAGCTGTGTCTTTAAAAAAAGATATCCAGTGAGTCACCCCTGCTCTGTTGGTAGATCCCTGGTTTGCCAGCAGTAAAGCTGCTTGAAGGGTATAATAGAACATTCCATTTCCTGTTCCCTTGCTGACACAGAGGAGTGTTCCTACTGGCAGTGATCTAATCATAGTGCAGTAAGAATCATGGCAGTTTGATAAAACATGGTGGAGACAGCGGCTGAAATGGAAGCGTATGTTTTAGAAGACATTCTTGAGGTAGGGCTTGCTTTTTTGCATATTGCAGAGTGCATTTGAAAGCCGATAATTTTAAAAAGTCCCTTTCAGGCGACGCTGTGCTTTAAGGCAAGTCACAGAGTCCTTGTTACGTGTGTGATGTGCTAAGATTAACTTGCAGTGCAGCTAGATCAGTCGAGAATGGAACATTCAGTGTTTATAAATTGTGGATGTGGAATATGCAGTGGGGGGGGAGAGGGGGAGGGAGGGAGAAAGAGGAGTCCGGGATTTCACATTACGCCTGCCTGCTTGTGACCTTTAGATTAACTCGTTAGAAGGTGGGGCTGCACATCGGCAGATAATCATGTTAGATTCTGAGTCCGACATACTTAATTATTTGGAAGAAAACATATGTTTTATATTTCAGTTTTGAGGGAGCAGAATTGTTTTGAACGTTAGTGTTGACATCGATTCAACTGCAACAGAAAATTAATTACCAAGTAAAATACACGGCCACATCTTGACTGCCGTTTTAAAGGTGAAGTGCTGTTTAGCAGTGTCTTTCCTTAGTAGGTGATGGCCTATGCACTATGCAGTGACTGCAGACTTGCAAGTTATTACTTAAATATGACAGCTTGGCCGGGTGATCAGGCAGGGTTTTTTTTTAATATGTCTATAGCATGCCGACTAATAGACTTCTCAGTTACAATAATGCTGAGCTGGGAGGAGAAGAGGCAGTGCAGGAAATAAAGGCCTACTGCGCATTATAAAGTGCTGCATGATCAATGAACATTTTCTGGAGTCTGTGTGTGTGTGTGAGAGAGAGAGAGATGGGAATTGAGCGAGTGTGTGTTTTGTGGTTGGGGATGACACTGCAGCAGCAGTTTTATGCCTCTGTGATCTGGAGAATGAAAGCTGCTTCTGTAATACTTTTTTTTAACTAATCTGAATTTTTTACTCAATCTGAATCTGTAAAATAGTCCACCCCATACCACAGTCGTCAGACACCAATGGCTGAATGCCTCTCTGACTCAAGCAAGACTTTTTAGAAGTTCACTTCTAAAGGTGCTACGGAATCTTCAGCGTGCTACGGAATACTTTTTAGCAATGCATGTACTTGATGAAATCATGGAAAATGAAAGTAGGAAAGCATTTTTGTATGCAGTTTCCCCTTTACAATTAAATGCCCTGTGCATATCTAGCATTTCTCTTGTAGTTGTACATGCCGTCTACAGTTTCCAAAACAGCAGTTGATTTTTCCATGTTTTTAAAATGTTTGTAAGCATCATAGCTGTGCATCTACTGTTGTGGTAGATTGAAGCAACTACGTTATGAAACTGCTTCCCAGTTTACAATTCATTTAAAGATTTAGGTACCAAATACATTACCTCTTCAAAGTACTTGCTCTTGGATTATCACTACATCTTGGGTTGGCATTATAATTTTTATTTTCTGAAAATATTCCACAAGACTCTTGAAGCAGATTATGGTATTTAACCCACAGCAATGCAATGCAATGCAATGCAATGCAATAACTGTGTGAGAAGAAGAATCAGGCAGTAAAGTAAAACAATCAGAAAAATCCATGACCAGATAATCAGTAAAGGCAGTCTGAATCTCCCTCCATGGGGAGGGAGAAGTGTATACAGGTGAAAAACATCAGTGACTGTCAGATGCCTTGTGGGAAAAGCATGGGTGACAGAGCAATTATAGCAAGAATCCATCCCCTGTAGTTCTCTCCTAGCTTAGTAACTGTTGGTTGACTTGCATTTATGAAGATTTATATTTATATTTTTAGTCAGCTTGCGTTTTTAAGCTTGTCTTTTTTTGTAACGTTCCATGGGTTTAATTGTGTGTAACGAGTAGGAGGTACTTCCATTAATTGTGTTGCTCTGTTAATGTAAGTTAGATGAATGTAATTTTGGTCCTTCCTGGTTTAGGGTGCACACCAGAAGCAGGAAATCAGCCAGGGAGGAGGTTAAGAGTATTAGACAAAGAGGTGTAAGATGTGTTAAAAGAGAATAGGGTGATTGCAGAAATGCTGAATGAATTATTTGTGAATCTCTTCACTGAGGAATATGTAAGGCTGAAGAACTGAGTCAAACACAGTGGATGAGATGAAGTTTTGGGGCTTATCAACAAATTAAAAGTCAACAGCTCACTAGATGAAATTCAGCAGAGGGTTCAGAAAGAACTAGAGTTTAAAATTGATGGTCTTCTAACAAAAAGTGGATTCCCTGTCAGAGAATTTTTAAAATAGTCATCATTTTTAAAGGATCCAGGAAATTGCAGGTCAGGTTAACATTGAATATGGTTAAATTGGTGGAAAGCATTATTATTGTAAACTCCCCTGGAAGTTTTGAATTGAAAGGTAGAAAGGGGTCATCTTTTAAACCTAGTAACTGGTTAAGTAACAGGAAGTGGAAAATAGTGATAGATTGTGAGTTTTCACAATAGATGGGAGTAAGTATTAGGATCCTCCATGTATCTGTGCGGGGAGCTATGCTTTTGACTTGTTTGTAAATGATCTGGCATGATGGGCAAGCAGTGAGCCAGGATGACACCAAATCATGTCACAAGCACTCTGCAGAGAGCTCCAAAATGATCTCCCCAAATCGGATGAAGACTGGCAAAGGAGGATCAGTGTCAGTAAGTGTGAAGAAACGCACATTGGGGCAAAAAAATGCCAAACTTCACATATACAGTGGTGGGGTATGAATTGGCAGCGTTGAGCCAGGAAGGGCATGTTGGGGTCATGAGCTTATTGAAAACCATAACCCAGCATGCAGCAGCCATGGAAAAAGGCAAATTTCATGCTGCGGATTATCGTGAAAGAAGTTGAAAATAAAACTGCTTGTATTGTAATGCCCATATAGAAATCTGCAGTGCAGCCACACTTAGAATACTGTGTACAGTTCTGGTTGCTCACCACAAAAAAAGATACTGTCAGTGCTGAGAAGGACAACTGAAATGAGTTGCAACATCTTTACTATGAGTTAAGGTTAAAGCATTTGGGACTTAGTTTAGTGGGGGGAAAGGTAAGTTGGGCATGACAGAGGTTTCAGCACATGCTAGAAACGTGGGCAGTATCCTGCTGGCTATTTTAGATATAGGAAAAAGACTGCATTTTATATTGATTTTAGGTTATTTTATTTTCCATTGTTATCTTTTGTACATCAGCAATTTTTAAAATGTTGAGTGGTTTATACTTTTCTTAGAATAAATCGGATAATAAAACTACTATAAATGGTGTGGAGAAGGTTGACAGAGAAGGCTTTTTGTCTTAGTGGCATGGAGTGCCTTTCATCAGCTTTGACTGGTGGCCCAGCTGTGCCTCTGTCTGGACAGGGGTAGCCTATTTTCTGTTGCTTATGCTCTGGTAACCTCTAGGTTAGATGACTGCAATGTGTTATATGTGGGGCTCAGTGCTGGATTTACATATAAGCTAAACAAGCTATAGCTTAGGGCCCCACTCTCTTGTGGTCCCCCAAAATATTTAAAGGGAAAAAACCTGGATACTTCTTAATTGTCTTTCAGTTCAACAATTACTTTGATAAAATACATATTTTGTTATGTGCAAATGGCTTTAGATACCTATTAGGTCCATAAATTACCATATAGCATATATTCAACACAAAAAAGCGACCATTTGTTGTTGACAAAGGACAGCTGGACATATAAAGGGCCCCATTACCTTCAGTAGCTTAGGGCCTCATCAAACCTAAATCCGGCCCTGGTGGGGCTGCCTCTGAAGATTGTTTGGAAACTTCAGCTGGTGCAGAATTCAGCAACAAGGATGCTCACTGGGGTAAGACGGTTTGAGCATATTACATTGATCCTGGCCCAACTGCACTGGCTGCCAATTAGTTTCCAGGCCCAATTCAAAGGGCTGGTTTTGACCTCTATAAAGCCTTAAATAGCTCAGGATCGCAATACCTCATGGACCACCACTCCCCATATGAACCAACTTGGCTGAGGCCCTTCTTCATATGCCTCCTCCACGAGAGGTCCAGAGGGTGGCAACACGAGAATGGGCCTTTTCTGCAGTGGCTCCTCGATTGGGGAAAGCTCTCCTAGGGAGGCTCGCCTGGGGCCTTCAGTTTACATCTTTAGGTGCCAGACAAGATTGTTTCTTCAAATAGGCCTTTGGCTGATTGACATCCAATGCCCATTTAAATGTGTTTGTAGGAGGGAGAGTGTTACGTGTTTGTTCTGTTCTTGTTTTTATTAGGTATTTTGTGTTTCTATTTTGTATTTTTATGGGGTGAACTGCCCTGAGATCTTTGGATGAAAGGCGGTGTACAAGTTTTACTACTACTACTGCTACTACAACTACTACTTGAGTAATCCACTCAGTGCTTTGCCTAAGGTTGAAGACAGACCTGCTGCATGCCATCCTAAGACTGTGACTAGATGCAGATTCCGTGACTTCAAAGTTGGCCAAAAGCAGTTAATGATAGCCGCTGGATAGGATGACTGTAAAAGGGGAATGGTTTATTGATGTAAGGCAGGGGTCAGCAAACTTTTTCAGCAGGGGGCTGGTCCACTGCCCCTCAGACCTTGTGGGGGGGGCGGACTATATTTTTTTTGGGGGGGGAGAACGAATTCCTGTGCCCCACAAGTAACCTAGAGATGCATTTTAAATAAAAGCACACATTCTACTCATGTGAAAACACCAGGCAGGCCCCACAAATAGACCAGAGATGCATTTTAAATAAAAGGACACATTCTACTCATGTAAAAACACACTGGTTCCTGGACCATCCGCAGGCTGGATTTAGAAGGCGATTGGGCCGGATCCAGCCCCCGGGACTTAGTTTGTCTACCCCTGATGTAAGGTAAAGTTGATCAATAGCTAGTAGCTATGGCTGCTGTGGGACGCGGGTGGCGCTGTGGGTTAAACCACAGAGCTTAGGACTTGCCGATCAGAAGGTTGGCGGTTCGAATCCCCGCAATGGGGTGAGCTCCCGTTACTCGGTCCCTGCTCCTGCCAACCTAGCAGTTCGAAAGCACGTCAAAGTGCAAGTAGATAAATAGGTACCGCTCCTGCAGGAAGGTAAACGGTGTTTCCGCGTGCTGCTCTGGTTTGCCAGAAGCGGCTTAGTCATGCTGGCCGCATGACCCGGAAGCTGTACGCCGGCTCCCTCGGCCAATAAAGCGATATGAGTGCCGCAACCCCAGAGTTGTGGTCAGGGGTCCCTTTACCTTTATGGCTGCTGTAGGCAACCTACAGTTTCAGAAGAAGTATGTCTCTGGAGTGACAGTCGCTGGAGAGCAGCAGTGGGAGGAGGCTACTTGTGGACTTAGCAGAGGCATGTGGTTGGCCAAAGTATATGAAACAGGATACTGTTCTAGATGGACTTCTGGTCCGATCTGGCATGTTGCAGTGGTATTTTCTACCACCAGCTACATCTCCTTGTTTTGCAGTGGAGGTTGCTCCTGAGGGGTCTGTTTTGATTAAGACAAAACCTTTCTTGCTGCTTTGCCTTGCTGGAATGTGAAAGTTCTTTCTAGAGGGGAAGCACATAACTGAACACACTAAACCTTGTAGTCAAAACAAGCCGTTCTGCCCTAATGTTAGAAATGCAAGAAGGAAGTATGAGGGAGTTGGTCATTTTATTTGGGGATTATTTATGCCCACAGAAATTTGTCCTGATACACAAACAAAGCAGACAGTTGTACAGAGGGCCTTTCTGTAAGGCAAGTTGCATTTATAACACTTAATAAAAAATTATTATCTTGGGAGCATCCCCTTTGATAGGGAGTTTGGTAGAGGGTTTCTTTACGGATACTGGATTTTACAGCTGGCTTCTGAAGTACAGTCAAGTAAACAAGCATGTGAATGCTTAATTTTTCATTCATATTAATTGTATTTGAATTCTCATGAAATGTAATAACAAAAGCACCAATCTAGCCTTGCAAGTGTCTACAACATTTCGTAGGCCTACATCACCTTTTTACTAGACAAATTGCCTCATAATTTTATTTTATTTTATTTTATTTTTGATACACTATGTCTTTTAAGACAAACAACCAATTATTGCTTGCTATAAGTGAGTATTATAAGTTGGGTGTTTTTTTCTTAATGTACAGGCCATTGTGTTAGAGAGAACAATGCTCTTAGTGGGTTGACTTCTAGAGCTAAAATGTTAAGTATACAGTTCTTCATTGTCACATCTTTATATATTATAGAAGTGGTTTTGAGATAAGGGTTGTATCCAGAGCCAGTCCTCCTCAGGGTCGACCCATTGCAGTTGATGGCATGCTTAACTCAGTTTCATGAATTTCAGTGAATTAATTCAGTCTGATTGGATACAACCATAATATGTTATGAAAAATCGCTTCCTTGGGTGGGTGCATCAGCAGAAAAAGACATGTTTTAATGTTAGTTGTATGAGTCAGGTACACTCTTCAAATTAGTTAAAACAGTTTTTCTTGTACGAAACGAAAAACATTTTAGAGTTAGTCTACCTAATATTAAGTATACACATTTTGTACTACTGGACTAGGATACAATCAGTGTGGGCTAATATAAAATTATTCTAACCTTTGTCTATATGAATCTAAATGATATTTGAAATAAAACGACTGTACTTTATTCTGATGGTGCATTCTTGGACACTGAGCCCCTAGTGGGCATTGCCCTAGGCTCTTTTTGTGATGCTAAATCCACGCTGTGCAATCCATGCTGTGAATCTTATGCATATTTGTTCAGATGTAAAATCCAACACTGTTCAGTGGGACTTTCTGCCAGGTAAATGTGCATACTGCAGATAACTCAGTCTGATGAATTTTGTAAACTCAGACTTTATCTAAGTTGATAAATGTGATAAACACATGAAAAAGCTTATACACCGTATTTTTCGCTCTATAGGGTGCACCGGACCATAGGGCACACCTAGTTTTTTTGGGGGGGGGAATGAAGGGGGGGGGAATTATCCCCCCCCCAGCCCCAAAGAGCAAAGAAGCCAAGACAGCCAGCGGGATCCATCTCGCACCGACCCCTCTCGCTCTCCAGGCTTCAGCGAAAGCCTGCATTCGCTCCATAGGATGTACACACATTTCCCCTTCATTTTTGGAGGGGAAAAGGTGCGTCCTATAGAGCGAAAAATACGGTACTTTTATTCTTTGATTCATTTCACAGCTTTTGAGAGGTTTCTCCCACCCCCCATAATAAAGTATTTATTTTATATAAGCATGCATATTTAACACATAAATTGTTTTCAGGTTCAAAATCCAAACTGCTGTGCATGTGTGGGTTTTGATATTTAGATGCCTGTTTTAATTTCCTGACCACGAAATGTTATTTCTAAAATGACATAGTTGTCAGTTTCTCAGTGCAGAGTCCCTGAATGACTAACATTTTTTGTTGGACGAGATTTCGTAGACGAGAGTCTATTTATCATATGCAGTCTTTCCAAGATGGATTGTTGAAACTCTCTGACCATGTGGTTTGGAAAAGCTGTACTCTGGATTTTATAATGAAACTATTTTTAGCGTACGGGATTATTCATTTAGCGTGCTGATAATGGTGAAGATAGTTCATGATTGGATTTCTCCTTTGCCGGCTTGCATGACACATGATATGTATGGTACAGTCATGCTTTCACAAGCAGATTCCACTTTACTCTAAATGCCTGCTGAGAAAATCCATAATTTGGTAAGCTGTTGAGCAAGTTTTAGATGAATTATTGGCTGATAATATTGGCCTAAAAAAAGTTATTTTAAAGCAGTGAGTTGAAAGGATTTTAACTGTTTAAAAAGTGTTTAAAAGGATTTGTGGCAGGTATCCTGATTCATAGAACCCTTCTTAAATTCCAGCTGTTCCTGAGTAAAAGTTTGGACTTTTCACCATGTCATTCTAAAACTGCAATTCATATTTTATTCAGAAGTAAGCACTGTTAAGCTCACTAGTGCTTACTACCGAGTAAACATGGATAGGATCTGTAATATATGTTGAACATTTGGTTAACAATATCTTTTCTTTAGCCAGCTGAAATACAGTCTATACATTTATGTTTGAAAGCTAAACAATCTTGCAAATAAGTTATATTACTTCGAATGAATTTTCTTCAAAAATCTTAAATCACTAACCCAATCTAGGAGTCTCATCAAGGCAGAGGGAGAAGTATAGAGGCTGTATTTTATTTTTTATTTGATGGTATTTAGTACCTCACAGATCATACCAGGAATCTGAAGTGTTGGAATTGAAGATGTTTTTCTTAGTGATTTGCAGACCAAAAGAGAGAACTGTATTCTACTCCATCCCCCAGCACTAATATTTAAGCTGGAATCCCTGTTTCTTCCAGTTGATTAGTACAGATAAAATAAGTGAACAAATGTTCTCATGCACCTTGTGAATGTGAGCTAATCAGCACAAACAATAGTAAACTTTAAAGCCTGTCTGTACCTTATCCTTATCTCCTCATTTCACTCAAGTCAGAGAAGAAGGGAGGATCACTCTCATGAGCAGGGAGGAATGGTCACTGTTGTGATTGCGACCATGGCATTTGTGGAATCCTTACTGGAATGTAACTTTGGCTTAAATGGTATTGCTCAAGTAATGGCTGGTCCACTTGGTATTGCCTCGTATTGTTAATGCCAATTCTATTCTTAAAAACCACATTTATCTGACCATTAATCTAACTATAACAATACCTCTATAATGCACCCCCCCCTAATTTATAAAACAGTATTTTGGAAGTCTATGCCAAGTACCATATTTTTCGCTCTATAAGACGCACCAGACCACAAGACGCACCTAGTTTTTGGAGGAGGAAAACAAGAAAAAAAATATTCTGAATCTCAGAAGCCAGAACAGCAAGAAGGATTGCTGCGCAGTGAAAGCAGCAATCCCTCTTGCTGTTCTGGCTTCTGGGATACCTGCGCAGCCTGCATTCGCTCCATAAGACGCACACACATTTCCCCTTACTTTTTAGGAGGGGAAAAGTGAGTCTTATAGAGTAAAAAATACTGTAACTCACTCAATAAGAATGGTAAGGAAATCCTTGTGATCTAAGCCAATCATCTAAAGTTGTCTTAGGGCTGGGACCTTCCTCCAACCCCAGTCTTTTAAATGGGTTTCACTCTTCTTCTTCTTCTTCTTCTTCTTCTTCTTCTTCTTCTTCTTCTTCTTCTTCTCCTTTTCCTTTTAGGATGTAACTTTCTGATGACTGTGCCCTGGTGTGACTCACCTTACAAGGCCAGTGGTTTAGACCTATGGAAACAAATTACCTTTAGGCCCCAGAAGGATGCTGGGTACATGATACAAAATTAGAACATATTTGTCTGCACACCTTTTTAATTGTAAAATTTGCATTAGGTGTTACCAGGGAGTTGGGACAGTTAGGAAGACCCTTGCTAATCAGAAGGGGTCCTCCCTAAGTCCCTGCTGTCATCTTCTAGTGAGGAAATGTGGTGCCATCTAAATTGGACAAAACACTTCCCTCTATTATACAGTTCAGGGCTTACTGTTGTGTTAGTGAGAGCTATTATTCCAGCCACATTTATTTATACAATATATAAAGAACTCTTTGTTTTCTCAACTGTCATTTTGGATTTTGTCATGAGAATCAAATTTGTGTAGCATAATTTGGGGGAGTTATGGGGGTTTGTAAGTTGCATGCTGCATTCAACCACCCTACACTGGCTTTTTATAGCAGCCTATGGGTTTTAGTGCAAGGGATGTGGGTGGCGCTGTGGGTTAAACCACAGAGCCTAGGACTTGCCGATCAGAAGGTTGGTGGTTCGAATCCCCGCGACGGGGTGAGCTCTTGTTGCTTGGTCCCTGCTCCTGCCAACCTAGCAGTTCAAAAGCACGTCAAAGTGCAAGTAGATAAATAGGTACTGCTCCAGCGGGAAGATAAACGGCGTTTCTGTGCGCTGTTCTGGTTCGCCAGAAGTGGCTTAGTCATGCTGGCCACATGACCCGGAAGCTGTACGCCGGCTCCCTCGGCCAATAAAGCGAGATGAGCGCCGCAACCCCAGAGTCGGCCACGACTGGACCTAATGGTCAGGGGTTCCTTTACCTTTACCTATGGGTTTTAATTAACAATCCCAGTAAAACTGCTGCCCTCACAGTTGCAGAAATTTGAGTGCTGAGGCACAAATTTCTATGTAGATTTTAGTGCTAAAGCAGTTGTTAACAGTGCACACTTCTTCGTATTAAGATTTACTTGAATAATCTGTTTATGTGTAATCTGTCAGAATCTGACAACAATCAAAGGTTCCTGAGAATTCCAGCTAGCTATTATATTTTCAGCTTTAAATACATGTAAGAATGTTGGTGGCTTTTGAAAAAAGAATGGGAGCTTTTCTGCTTAGGGATAGTTTGTATGGCTAGGTGCTCCCGTCCCTAGTCACATTTTTTCACTTACAGTCATTTCATTGATCATTGCCAAAAGAAAAGTGAGGTGCATATTTTACAAAAGCAGCAGTAGTGAACAAAGCATGACATTTGTATGCATTCCGAGAAATAAATTGTTTTGTGTTAGTTAGTAACTGTTTAAAAATGTAGTATCAACTTGCAAAATCTTAAGACATATATATATATATATATATATATATATATATAACATGATAATTGCAGAATGTTGCTTAATGAACATATATTTGGGTTCAAAATGTGGTGTGTTTGGTGCAGAATTTGATTTGTGTTTACTTGGGTCACAAAATATCCTGTATTAAATGAAATAAACTTGTATGGATTAGGGATGATTTCACTATACTTTGCTCATTAAAATTGTTTCTTACCCATACTTCATCATAAGGTCCCGGTTACATCCGTATAATCCAGTAACAATGAAGTTCAACAAAACAATTTAAAACAAGTCAAAGAATGCACAAATAGAGGTAGTCCTACAGAAATCACATACATTTTACCTGTCAAAGGCCCAGAAAAATAAATTGTGCCCAAGAAGGACTTAATTTCACATGCAAAACTATTTATCTGAAACCACACTCAATTGTCTCACACCTCATGTCCTGTGTGGGGCACATTAAAAGGTAAAGCCTGCCTGCCAAGGAATGGTGTTCATTTGCATGCAACTTGAAATCACACCACCCCAGCAAAGAAAATGGGCTTTGCAATAGTAGGCAGCTGCTTCCTTTGCCTGCAAGGTTTGAAATCAAACTGGGGGCAAAGGAACATTTTGTTTGCAATTCAGGCTGGTCTGTAAAAGAAAACACTTGAACTGATGCCATGGTGATGTCAGGTCATGGAGATCTGCCACTCTCTCAGTGTGACTCATGGAAGTTTGGCGAGGTCAGGATCTGGTCCACTGGCTGCATCCAGTTCCCTACTCCTGTCCTAAACAGTTGATGCTGCACTATGTATTAGGAGGCAGGCTTTGTTCAGCAGGGATCACTCTGAGGGCTGAATACAAGGCTCTTCCATGTGACTGCCATTTTTTAAAAGCAACAAGGTCAGAAGCAATCCCATGCAATATGTTCAGAGTGCTCACTTAGAAGCACAGAAAGGGTGGATAAAACAGTCTTGGTCATCCCACGTAGCAACCAGGGCTACCTCCTAGAATCTGTACAAGAGGCTATTTCCTTTCTAGTCTTAATTGGGCGTTGCCCTAAAGGGTGGTGGTGGTAAGGGAAAGCTTTTAGGAAATGACACATGGAGCTGCAGACAAGATAGCTGCTATATATTGCTTTGCCGCATGTCCCACCGTTCTTAATTTAAAGCTGTATTTGTTTGCACAGCGGTCGCAGCATAAGACTAAGCGCCAACTTTTAGCCTTGGGGAGAGGGATAGCTGCCTCCAGGGGCATGAAAGAATGAAGAACAAGCCTCCTTGCAGCTTTTGAAGCACTAGCCGATCCCATGTTAAGAGGGCAGCACCGTTTACCTTCCCGCTGCTCGGTCCCTGCTTCTGCCAACCTAGCAGTTCAAAAGCACGTCAAAGTGCAAGTAGATAAATAGATACCGCTCTGGCGGGAAGGTAAATGGCGTTTCCGTGTGCTGCTCTGGTTTGCCAGAAGCGGCTTAGTCATGCTGGCCACATGACCTGGAAGCTGTACGCCGGCTCCCTCGGCCAATAAAGCAAGATGAGCGCCGCAACCCCAGAGTCGTTCGCAACTGAACCTAACGGTCAAGGGTCCCTTTACTGAGAGAGAAGGTACACATTCTTCCTTCTCCTAAGAGATAGCAGCCAGGCTACAAGAGAGGTTATAGCCCTGTCCAGTTTAAAACAGGTATGGTTATAAAGGCTTCACGTGAGACCTCATTGTTGCTGCTATTCCCGACTTTGGGTTAAGCGCACTACTGCTGTATGGGGATTGCCAAAGGAGAGTCCACAGAGCACAAGCTGGGCTGCTGCTCCATTCACAGTTGCTTGCAGCCTGATCTACCTTGTATTTCAACTTTTTTTATTTGCACTGTTAAGAGGAAGCTACCGTTAAGCACTTTATATCTCCTGTTGTGCAGTATGAAGTGATTTGGCCTGTTATGTGATTTCTCCACAGAGTGAGGAAACGGGTCCAACTAAGCTAGCACATACAGTGCCGTTGAAACGTGGTTTTTATTTATGTCCTTGTTTTGTAGCTGCACAGAGAAAAAACACTTGAGGCACCCCTGCCATCTCTTCTTTCTGGTCCTTCTTCTATGAAGATGAAAGCAGGGATCCTTTTTATTTTATTTTAAACAGCTTACCAAGAAAATGACCTTGATCTTTGAGGCTGTCATCCTTCCTGCAGAGGAAGCCTTTATTTGGCAATGAGATTCTGTTCTAAAGCACAAAGGCAACGAGAGTGACAGTACTTGCTGTGGTAACTGAGCATTCAGCTTGGAACAGACCTTGAAATCACCCAGGTGATGTTTTCTAAGCCTAGGTAACTAGGTCTCTAACAGGATCTGGACGTTAGACCTTATCTCACCATTACTTGCCACATCTGAAATACATTCCACTTGTACATGGAATAGGGAAGTTAAATCTGATAGTCTGGTTAATAGTGTCTGCTGTATCTATTTGTTTCGGGAACTTTTGGGTGGATTATGAGGCAAGCCTGCCAGGATTCTTCCCTCACCTCATGTCCCAAAACTGCAAAACACTACCTGCTATTCCAGTGCACCTTCAATGCTAGCGAATGTATTATGACATAAGCTTTTGTGTACAGGAGTATTTGTTGTTGTTTAGTCGTTTAGTCATGACCGACTCCTCGTGACCCCATGGACCAGAGCACGCCAGGCACTCCTGTCTTCCACTGCCTCCCGCAGTTTGGTCAAACTCATGCTGGTAGCTTCGAGAACACTATCCAACCATCTCATCACTGTTGTCCCCTTCTCCTTGTGCCCTCCATCTTTCCCAACATCAGGGTCTTTTCCAGGGAGTCTTCTTTTCTCATGAGGTGGCCAAAGTCTTGGAGCCTCAGCTTCAGGATTTGTCCTTGCCAGTGAGCACTCAGGGCTGATTTCCTTCAGAATGGATAGGTTTGGGACTCTCAAGAGTCTCCTCCAGCACCATAATTCAAAAGCATCAATTTACCTGCACCAAATACTACTTTCTATCGGCAGTAAGGGTGATGTGGAAGGAGCACTTAAACCCAAGACTTAGGACCCCTCTCTCTTTTTCCTGCAGTGGAGGAGGGGTTCCATGAATGAGTTGTTTCCTCCCAATTGCTGCCCTAGGAGGGAAGATGCAAATGAGCAGGGCTCACCTGAGGGGGACAGACAACCTCTCCCCAGTTCACTTTCTGCCCATCTCCACCCTAGGATGTGTTTGGTTTGACTGGCTGCCAGCTTCGGCCCTGTATACCTGAAGGAGCGCAGGGTCCTAAGCAGCGTAGGGTTTCAGGTGAGCAGCAGCACTTCAAAGCATGCTTGGAAATGGTCTAGAAACCTTTCAAAATTGGCTAGGTATGTTCCTGCCAACCAGACTCAGTATTTTGAACAAACTGCAGCTTATGAAGTCTTCAAAGGCTGCCCCCCACAGCACACATTGCAGCAGTAAATCCTAGATGTTGCCAGTGCCTACAGCCGTGGCCATTGTATCTTTGAAGGAGAGGCTACAGCTATCACACTTGCCATAAACTGCTGAAAGGCACTCCTTGCCAAGGTGACTACTTGGTCCTCTGGTGATGCAACTTGATCTCGGAGTACTGCCAGGCAGTGTTCTGGATTCTTTTATAAGGAGTGCAGTTTCATCTGGGTCAGGTTGATCACCATCTCCCTGGATGGGCAGATCAGCTACCCACAGAATCTCCATCTTCTCAACTTGTGAGTTTCAGTTTATTGGCCCTCATTCAGCCCATTACTGAGTCCAGGTAGTTACTCAGCATTTTGACTGCCTCACCTGACTCCTGAAAGAAAAGCTGAGTGTTTGGGGAAGCTTTTAATGTTTGATGGATTACTGTATTTTAGTGTTTTGTTGGAAGCTGCCCAGACTGGCTGGGGAAGCCCAGCCAGATGGGCAGGGTATAATTATTATTATTATTATTATTATTATTATTATTTGCACTTCACTCCAAATCCTTGAATAATCTCTCCCAGCAGTTTCATGGAGATGTTGATGTTGCATACTAGGGGTAATATCTGATGCCTTCCTTCATTTAGGATAATGATTTATGCTTCCACAACAGAACTTTGCCCCTCCTCTCCCCGTATGTACCCTATAGCCTCCCAAAATCTGCTCCGGAAAACCCCTAGGACAGATTTAGTGGGCGTGCAGGGGGAGTTCTGCCGCACAAGGGAAAATCCTAGCACTGGTGGAATGAGATGGAACTGGCGCTGATGGAACTTAGCTCTGTTTCTGAAAGAAGCATAATCGATGTTTATTAACCTATAAAATAAGTGATTTCTACTTGAATGGTAATACATCCATTTTATACAGAAGTGAATATTTTAAGTAGAGTATTCCCAGGCTGAGATTATTTTACTGATTTTATTCATTTCGGAACCACATCCCGTAAATAACTTTTGGATGTTTTAACAATGAAAAGCATAAATAAGAACAATTCAGGTCTAGTGCAGATTCAGACTACGATAAATGTCTCCACTTAAAAGGCTTTTTGGTAAGGGAAAGTCTGCAAAAGGCACCGAAAGGGTAGGAAAGATGGCTCCTGTATTGGAAGGGAGTACTGTAGGTGCCGCCATACTAAAGGCCTAGTTCCTACATCGTGCGGAAGGGACCTCCTGATGAAATGATTTACATGGCGATTCCCGCCTCCCCCCAGTTGGAATAAATAAAGACACCGGACACCATTGATTAAGGTTAATGGGCAAAAATTGGCCACAACTTTATTGGTTACAAGTAAGAGCGGTATTGGCTTTAGGCATTGGTCCTATCAGACTATCCGGCTTCAGCCTGTTAGCATGAAAACCGGAAAGGGTTAACACCAGCAGGGGGAGCCCTGGGATGCACATCACTAGGAACTCCCCCAGGGGTCACCGCTCGGGGGCGTGCTTTAGGCCCTGGCCTCCATAGGTTTTGGACGAGGCAACGCCCCCCGGAATCCTTTACCGGATTACCCTTAAATATTTGGGGGAGGTGATGGCGCTCCCCCCCCCAACACATCTACATAATAATACCCCCTACCAATGCCTAACCAGCATACTAAAGGCCTGGTCCCTACATTGTGCAGAAGGGATCTTCTGATGAAACGATATCTGTAAAATGAGCTTGAATTGTATCATATGAGAGAAGGGGAAAAACACGTTTCTATCTGCTTCCTCCACTCCACATATAATGTACAAGCTTCCATCATAGTTTGCATTGGTTGTCTTTCAAAAAGCCAGAAATGCTTTATCTTATTGTAAAGATGTTCCCAACTCATTTCAGATGCCCTTTCCAGCTCTACAGCATCTTCTTTGTGATGGGGCAGCCAGAACTCCACACAGTTGTGGTTATGCCAGAAATTTGTACAAGAGCTTTACAATATTAGCAGTTGGGTGTTCATTCCCAATCCCTGGCATGAAATTTGCCCTTTCCCATGGCTGCTGTACATGGGACAGTATGTACTGTACATGGGCTGCTGTACATGGGCTATCCACCATGACCATCATATCTTTTTCCTGCTTAGTAACTGCCAGTTCAGACCCCTTCAATGCATATGTGAAGTTAGGGTTTGTTAGCGTGTGTTGACTTCTGTATGTGTCCCTACTCTACATGGTAAACCCATTTGGACTTCATTGTGCCTTATTGTGTAAATAAGCTAGTAAACAATGCAGAAGATGAGATGAGCCCCGCAGTTATTCAGTTAGTCTTAATCTAAGACACTTTGATGAGATCATGGCTCACAATGACTAAGGTAAAGGTAAAGATAAAGGGACCCCTGACCATTAGGTCCAGTCGTGGCCGACTCTGGGGTTGCGGCGCTCATCTCGCTTTATTGACTGAGGGAGCCGGCATACAGCTTCCAGGTCATGTGGCCAGCATGACTAAGCCGCTTCTGGCGAACCAGAGCAGCACACGGAAACACCATCTACCTTCCCGCTGGAGCGGTACCTATTTATCTACTTGCAGTTTGAGGTGCTTTTGAACTGCTAGGTTGGCAGGAGCAGGGACCAAGCAACGGGAGCTCACCCCGTTGCGGGGATTCGAACCGCTGACCTTCTGATCGGCCACTCCTAGGCTCTGTGGTTTAACCCACAGTGCCACCCACGTCCCTCACAATGACTAAAGTCCCTTACTAATGGGAAGCTTTTGTTAGGCTAGAGATGGAGTGGCGTGTCAGCCGGGTGTTCAGAAGCAGCTGTGCATGGTGTTTCTAGGTAGGAGTGCAAAAGAAACCAATAAATTTAGAGACAAATAATAAGTATTGCGGTTAACTTTGTCGTTTTCATAAATATTGCTCAGTTGGTTGGAGCGTGGTTCTGATAACGCCATGCTTGTATGGTTGATCCCTGTAAGGGACAACTGCATATTCCTGCATTGCAGAGGGCTGGACCAGATGGTCCTGAGGGTCTCTATGAAATAAGGCCAGTGTTTTGGAAACAAGTCTGTATGAATGCCTTGTATTGCCATTTATTCTCACACTATAATATAGCCAATTGGATATTGAAGGACATCATCAGCGTCTTTTGATTTTGTCACAGCATTGCAAATGGAGTGTGCGTTAAAACGTTTTCCTTCCTTTTAGGTGGAGTCCTTTATTTTGGATCAGGATGACCTGGAAAATCCAATGCTGGAGACAGCTTCAAAATTGCTGCTGTCGAGTACTGCTGATGGTGCTGATCTAAGAACAGTAGATCCAGAAACCCAAGCTAGGTTAGAAGCTTTACTGGAAGCTGCCGGTAAATATTATTATTATTATTATTATTATTATTATTATTATAACTTTTATTCGAGTTCGGGATTTTTACTTACATTATATTATCTCCTTCCAGTTTTAAATTTCCCGTACAATTTTTTCCTTTCCCTCCCTCCCCCCCCCCCCATTGGAAGGGTTCAAACTATTATCCTCAGACACGGGCATAGCGTCTTTAGTTTCCACTGAATGTCTTTTGTTCCAGTAGTTTTTATCCATTGAAGATAGGGGTTCCATCTGTTCCTTATCGTGGTGGACTTGACCTTCCACGTTGTTTCCTCTGACATGACTGCGACAATGTCCGACTGAATAAGTTCAAACAAATAACTATTCCATCGTTTATTATTATTATTATTTATTATTATTATTGTACCACTCTTTATTGGTAGATCCCAGGGTGATTCGCAATGGAAAAAATACAAAATGAGAACGCAAAATACATAATAAAACAAACCAATAACCCCCTCCCACAAAGACACCTAAAAAGCCATAGAATGTTAATCAGCTGAATGCCTGGTTGAAGAGAAACGTTTTTTGTCTGGCGCCTAAAGATGTAATGAAGGCTGCAGGCAAGCCTCCCTGGGGAGAGAATTCCACAAATGGGGAACCACTAACAGAAAAGGCCTGCCAAAAACTATTGATCTTAATTTAGATACTTACTTACATTTGCCAGTGCCTTTTTGATTTTTTAGGTTTTTAGCAAAGCACAAACTTGTTTTTTACCCGCTTAGCATTTGCACAAACTGTTTTATGTTGTTTTATGAGCAGGTTCTATTCATTTTATTGCTAATGCTGGTTTTATTGTCTGCCTGTACCTTGGTTGACAGACTTTTTTGTTATATTTTAAATATTAAGTTTATTGATTTGATATTTGCTTTGGAAATGTGTTTTAAATTTAAAAACAGTGTACTATAAACTGAGAGATTGTACTAACACTATAAACACAACCTGTCAGTTTCTTTCTCATTAGGTCTATACATATTTGGTTGTGTGGAGATTCTGGTTTCTGATTCAAAAGTCAGAATCGAGGACTGGTAGCGATCAGTAGTAACCTGAAGTAAGAAACTATAAACTCATTGAAGCCAGGAAGAATGTACTAGTAACTTTTAATATCCTCAAAAGATTGATCTGCAGTGCATTTTCACACTACATTTCCACCGCTGAAAGTTTGTTGGCCTTTCCCGATATGATAAAACTAGTGTTTTGCTAGTATTTTGTATGGGCTCAAATGGGCTTTTTTCTTCTCTTTCCCGTGCAAAAACTGCTTATCCACTGGCTTGTTGATCCTGGAACAAAAGGAATAGGTAAATTATCCACAGCCGATGGAAAAGCCTTTGCAGATCCCGAGGTGCTTCGCAGATTGACGTCTTCGGTCAGCTGTGCGTTAGATGAGGCTGCTGCTGCACTCACCCGAATGAGAGCTGAAAGTACAGCAAATTCAGGGCAGATGGACAAGTGAGTGTTTGCTTCGCCAGAGCCTGTTCTAACAGTCTTGACAGCTGTTCCTTGTGTTTCTGCGATGGTTGAAACGAAAGTGTCTGCTAAATTACCCATATTATTAATACAAATATTATTTCCTACTTGATCCATTTGGCACTAGGGATCTCAAGGAAGAGAAAGCAGTGCACTTTGGAACAACCTTGGAACCCCCAGAGGAAGGGGTGCACAAATTTTGACATGTCTCCATAGTCAGACATTGTTTGGGGTCACCATCAAGGCCCACTCTTAAGTCCTCTGGCAAATATCTTTCATGGCTTCTGCATTCTGCGAAACCCAGCATGAAGAGAGAGAACAATCCTTTCTCTTCCCCAAGTTCTCTGCATGTGCCACAGGACTCGGCAGCAAAGGCAGAATTAATATTTCATACCAGGCATATGAAATACCTCTCTCTCTCTCTCTCTCTCTCTCTCTAAGTACTCTGCAAATTGCTGAGAATTGCGGGAGGAAGATGTTTGTACATTTGGGGCAGAGGTACCGTATATACTCGAGTATAAGTCGAAGCACCTAATTTTAGCACAAAAAATTGGCAAAACTTAGTGACTCGAGTATAAGCCGGTTCGCCACACCACAAACCTGGTGGTGGCGGCAGTGGAGGAGGAGGAAGGAGCAGCCCAAAAGGGCTCCTTTCAGGCCACTCATCCCTCTGCCGCCTCTGCCACTCGCAAGAGCAGGTATAGGAGCCACGGTTGGGAGAGGCGCAGCGCAGCGCCTCTCCCAACCGCGGCTCCTGTGCCTGCCCTTGCGAGAGGCGGGCGGCGGTGGCAGGACCAGTGGTGAGAAAGGGCTCCTTTCGGGCCGCTCATACCTCCACCGCCGCCGACGCCCGCCTCACTCAAGTATAAGACGAGGGGGGCTTTTTCAGCATAAAAAATGTGCTGAAAAAGTCGGCTTATACTCGAGTATATACGGTATGTGAAGATTGCTACTGCCAGCCCTATCCACATGCCTAAAACTGTTAACATGATAGTATTGCTCTCTCTCTCTGTGTGTGTGTGTACGTGTATATACATATATATCACTGCACATGCAGGATCTATTTTTGCTATTTAAAAATTTCTTTTGTTGACGATTCCAAGACTGTAGCCAATAGTATTGGTCTAGTTATTGTGAATATTTTTCAAGACGTTCATTCAAGCTTTTCCTTTGTCTTCCTGTGTACTAGACCTTTTTCTCCGAAAAGATAATGTAAGACTTTGTTTTGCTAAAGTGTGTTGTCTTGTCTTGAAAGATCCAGTGGATGAGTGCTGCATAAAAAACCCGACTTGGACTTCATTTTCCTGTCTTGTGTACAGTTTATGATTTGCCTCTTCAGTGCCTGCAAAATCTGCTTTGGACAAAAATATTTAAAGTTCAGATTGTGTTTTGAAACAATTCCTGCAGGAAGCCTTTAAGGAAAGGGTCTGAGCTAAGCTAGGTTTAAACAGTTAACAGTTGGAAGGGCCCTAGCTCCATGGTGGAGCAAGGTACCAGGTTTGGTTCAATCTCAGGCATCTTCAGGTAGAACCTGGAATGTCCTCTGCCTGAAGCCTTGGAGACAATACTGAGCTAGATGGAGCAAGGGTCTGTCTCAGTGTAAGAGAGCTTCCTGTGTTCCTTCCTAATGTGGCATATATTTGAATACGTATTACCTAAATTAGAAGAGGTAGGCCAACATACTTGCATAATAGTGTTTTTAGTAAGTAGCTTTTATATTCTAAGCCTCATGTATCCACCCCCCCCTTCACCATTAATAAGTTTGTGTGGATTGCTTAGTTCATCAGATTTAAGTAAAGGTAAAGGGACCCCTGACCTTTAGGTCCAATTGGGGTTGCGGCGCTCATCTCGCTTTACTGGCTGAGGGAGCCGGCGTACAGCTTCCAGGTCATGTGACCAGCATGACAAAGCCACTTCTGGCGAACCAGAGCAGCGCACGGAAACGCCGTTTACCTTCCCGCCGGAGCGGTACCTATTTAACTACTTGCACTTTGACGTGCTTTTGAACTGCTAGGTTGGCAGCAGCAGGGACCGAGCAACAGGAGCTCACCCCGTCACAGGAATTCGAACCGCCGACCTTCTGATCGGCAAGTCCTAGGCTCTGTGGTTTAACCCACAGCGCCACCCGCGTCCCTCATCAGATTTACCTTGGTGTAAATGACTATGTTGGATTATGAGAGGCAGTAAGAGATGATTGGAGTTCTAACTGTAAGCTACTGGAGGGCAGCAGATTGAGTAAAGTTGACCTACGACAATAGCCAGACAGTGTATTTTTTTAGCTCCATATTTTTCCCCACGAGGCCTAATTCATGACATGCAGCCATTCCTGATGTCCAGTTCCTTGAGCCCAAGGACAGTTCCTAGCACTCTAGTTATATTGCTAATTTTGGAGGAACCAGGGGCAAGTATTGTGATGACTACTATACATCCCATAGTAATCCTCACCTTCGCTTTTTAAGGCTTGCCTGTTGTATTTCAGTGTATCCAGGCGGCTTGCCAGGTCTGTATTTGATGGGGACCCAGTGCTGCCACTTCAAAGCACTGGTGTATAACCATAATTTCCTCTTTCTCTTTATAGCCGCAGCTTGGCAGAAGCTTGTTCAGAAGGTGATGTAAATGCTGTGCGAAAATTGCTAATTGAAGGGCGAAGTGTGAATGAGCACACTGAAGAAGGGGAAAGTCTTCTTTGTTTGGCTTGCTCAGCTGGATATTATGAACTTGCTCAGGTTTGTACCTTATGCTGTATTTTGGCAGAAAATACAGAGCACTGGCATTTGACTTTTCTGGATTCATAACCCATCTTGAATGGGGAGGGGGGCATTTTTAGTTTTTACACTTAAGATGCTTAAGCTCACTGGTGTTTAGAGCAGGGATAGCCAACTTCTGAATTGTTCTATTTGTTGCTATATTTGTTGTTGTTTAGTCGTTTAGTCGTGTCCGACTCTTCATGACCCCATGGACCAGAGCACACCAGGCACTTCTGTCTTCCACTGCCTCCCGCAGTTTGGTCAAACTCATGCCGGTAGCTTCGAGAACACTGTCCAACCATCTCACCTTCTGTCATTCCCTTCTCCTTGTGCCCTCAATCTTTCCCAACATCAGGGTCTTTTCCAGGGAGTCTTCTCTTCTCATGAGGTGGCCAAGGTACTGGAGCCTCAGCTTCAGGATCTGTCCTTCCAGTGAGCACTCAGAGCTGATTTCCTTCAGAATGGAGAGGTTTGATCTTCTTGCAGTCCATGGGACTCTCCAGAGTCTCCTGCAGCACCATAATTCAAAAGCATCAATTCTTTGGCGATCAGCCTTCTTTATGGTCCAGCTCTCACTTCCATACATCACTACTGAGAAAACCATAGCTTTAACTATACGGACCTTTGTTGGCAAGGTGATGTCTCTTGTTGCTATATACCCCCCTCCAATTATTGTTTTGAAGGCTGGAGCATTCCAATTTCTCTGCATATACTTATGAATAGGGATCTGCTAACAGGTCATCTGGACTTCGTGGGTATAGATTTTGTGCACTCAGATGCTGGGATGTCATCGATTGGGGGACAGGACAGGAAAACTCGTGTGCATTGTGGAATCTTTATATTGGCAGCGATTCTTTGCTGTTCCCAAATGCGTACAAGATGGCAATAAAATAACTTCTGGCAAATACATGCAGAATTTCATTTCTGATTTTCCTTTCAAATCAAACAGCAAAACTCTTTCCTCACACCCTAAATTAGATGTCGGAGAGCCTCCATAAAATAATAAAAGTTGCTTTGAGCACCAAATCCAGTCTACAGTTTACCAGTTGACCACCCTGTGTTCTTCAGCTGCCTGTTACAGAATACATAATCCAAAAGGGTCACCTACATTTAGAATAGGTTAGACCTGGAATTATATTGGATTTGTGGGCTGGATGTTTGTTATATTACGATTTCTGGCTTTTTTTGATTAACTGTGTTCGTTTTGCTTTCATTTTGTTAACTGATTTGAGCTGATTTTAAGATTAAAGGGGGCTAAAATTTAAGTGAGATGAGAATTAAGTGAGATGCCCTCAGTTAATTTGAACATGAGGAAAGTGTAGATTTCCCTGCACCCCAGAATTCAAACTCTTCCACCTTAATAATTAGTCTTTGCTAGATGTTTCAGACTTCAATAACATTTCACCCACCTGCCCTGCAACCTTGCAATCGGTCCTTGAGCTCCAGGGACAAACTGGAGGCCACTGCGATTGCTTACCACGAATCTGCAGCGTGGGAGGGAAGAGACCTTGTTTGTATCCTAGGGATGCTTAGTGCCGGTATTGGCAAAGACATAACAACGTGCTCAAGGTTACTTGTGTGATAGCACACTACGTGGCAGATTGAAGGAATCATTTTCTCACAATTATCTGTATTTTTCAAAATTCTTTCCTGTATTTATTTAAAGTCCTATTTAAAAAAAAATTACCCTCTGCCTCCATTTAGTTCCTTCTTCCATCCTAAGGAGGTAGACTTCATTTTTAACATTATCATTTCATTTTAATGTTGTTTTCTATTTTCTTTACAGTTACATTTTCAAATGGTTGTCATTCCTTTTTCAGTCCTTTTTGTAAAATTATTCTTCTTCTGATTAGTTCTGCCAGTTTCCAGTTAAGTTTCCTCCCCCTGCCCCAAAAATTCTCCAAAGAAAAGTTTTGTTGCTTAGCAGTTATAGCCCACACTCTTCACTACTTCATGCTGTCTGCTGTGAGCTGTCTGGCACCGGATGCCTTCATAAGGACTCAACAGTGATGGTTAATCTTCAGGTGAACGCTGACCTATTTATACTGATTGCAGCTCTATCTGCCACTTTGATGCCTTTGGCAGGAATTGGCAATCCTAGTTGATCTTCGGCTGCCGGTGGCATTATGGGCAGCTTCCTGTTTAGCACTATTAATAGCGGCAAAACACACTTACAAAGGACACGTTTTGGAGGTTTTTTTGAAACTGTGGTTCGGGAAAATAAAAATTGAGGGAGCCCAATGACGGTTGGTAGACAGTGAAATGTTTTAAGGGTGCGTGTAATTGTATGTGTGCGGAATTTTGCCACCAAATTGTCAAGGCTGCTACAAAATATATGTGAACTCTGGGCTTGCCATCGCTGCAGCAAGGCATGTGGAAAGTATTTTACAGTGTGCACAGTGCTGAAGAGACCTACAGTGGTACCTTGGTTTACAACCGTAATCCGTTCTGGAGGTCCAGTTGTAAACCAAAACAGGTTGTAACCCAAGGTGTGCTTTTGCCAATGGGGCCTCCAAAAGAAAATTGGTTATAATCCAAAAAAAGGGACATGCACTTCTGGGTTTGACATGGTTGTAATCCAAAACGGCTGTAATCCAAAACAGTTGCAAACCAAGGTACCACTGTATATTGTCCTTAAATACGTATCTGCTTCCTAGTCAAATGCAAAGTCTGTATGAAAATGCTTTGTTTTGATGATGACCTGTATCAGAAATGGAGATTTCATGACCTTGATCAACCTTGATCAACTTCAGAGGCCTACCTTCACATCCCCAGTTTGCAGAGTAGACTGCAGATTCCTTTGGTTTAACAACTGCAGTCTCTTCATCCTAGAGTCTTCTCTAAGATTCTGATGGCTCCAATTGCTGTAGGTTGGTTCCTAATCTACTCTTTTTCTGTGAAGAAACTTCTAAAGGACATTGCTTTGACCATCTTTGCTTGAGTAGAGTCACTGTTTCCTATCTCTGTCTCTTCTTCACCTCTACCAGAACGATGATCTTGTGTCAAGACTTTCCATTTCACGTGAAATGGAGTTTTGCACACACAGGCAAACATTACCCCTACGACTCCTAGGATTCCAGGTTCAGTCACAGTCCATTGAACTCAATCACTTGAAGGATCAATATGACACTTGAACCCAGGAATTCCAGTAGAGAAACCCTCAAATGAGGTGATCACAACAGATGTCAACCAAGTGAATGGAGTGCTCACTGCAAAAGCATTTGGGCTGTTAGATTCCCCCCCGCCCCATAAAAGAGAAGAATATTAACATTCTGGAGCGTTCATAATGTTACCTTTCCCTTTAGCCAGTTCATCTTCTGTAACCCAAGGGAAGTTCATTAGTTTTTGCTGATACTGTCCAAGGTTGCTTCAGTCTTTCCTACGTTTTTCACTAATTTGGTCTGCTCCTTAACCTTTTTTTTCTTTCTTTGAAACAGTGGGGTGCTTTGCCAACTATGACTGGGGTTTGAGGTGAGAGGCCCCATTTCCTCTGGATACAGAAAATGGGGGGCTGTTTTTATTGCCCTGATCGACAAGCTTATCCGAGGACTTGGTGCCATTTGCCTTGATAAGAACAGAATTTCACAGAAAAGTCCCAATAATTTCTGGGTTTTGTGAGCCTTTTTTGCAGTTGAAAAATCCACTTCAGTGTTGGGGTCATAGCTGCAAAACGCAATAGAAGTATTTTGCCTTGTCAGAAAGCATTATCCTGAATAGGATTAGTTTTCATATTAGATATATAGCACAGAATATAGGTATAGTCGCTGCTTCTTTGCCCTTGCAACGCCCAGTCATATGTATGCATATAAGGGCAAGGTTTGCAAAGCTTATAGGGGATCAAATTTGAATTTTTGTGTGGCAAAAATAAAAAAGGAACAAATTCAGTCATCGCTGAATTAGCCATAGAATGGGATGGGAAAGAAGTTGGAAATTGGAGAGGAAACCATGGATTGCTTGTCTAGATCTTCCTGGGGGTAGGGGCAACCACCACTGTACTTTAATAATGTTGTCATTCCTGCGATGCAAACACTGCAGCAGCTGCTCCTTCTGCCCTGGGAAACAGTTTGTGTAACGTAATGTAGCCAAAACACTGCATAATTGAAGCACAAACATGCTGATATACCTTCTTGTTTAGTCGTTTAGTCGTGTCCGACTCTTTGTGACCCCATGGACCAGAGCACTCCAGGCACTCCTGTCTTCCACTGCCTCCCGCAGTTTGGTCAAACTCATGCTGGTAGCTTCGAGAACACTGTCCAACCATCTCGTCCTCTGTCGTCCCCTTCTCCTTGTGCCCGCCATCTTTCCCAACATCAGGGTCTTTTCCAGGGAGTCTTCTCTTCTCATGAAGTGGCCAAAGTATTGGAGCCTCAGCTTCACGATCTGTCCTTCCAGTGAGCACTCAGGGCTGATTTCCTTCAGAATGGAGAGGTTTGATCTTCTTGCAGTCCATGGGACTCTCAAGAGTCTCCTCCAGCACCATAATTCAAAAGCAGCAATTCTTCAGCGATCAGCCATCTTTATGGTCCAGCTCTCACTTCCATACATCACTACTGGGAAAACCATAGCTTTTACTATACGGACCTTTGTCAGCAAGGTCTCTGCTTTTTAAGATGCTGTCTAGGTTTGTCATCGCTTTTCTCCCAAGAAGCAGGAGTCTTTTAATTTCATGACTGCTATCACCATCTGTAGTCATCATGGAACCCATATCTACCTACTGTACATTTTATGTTTGAAGGTTCCTGCACAGATTATTTTACAAGACACAGTAAGCACCCAAGAATGGCACCTAACTGAACCAGTCCCTTCTACCTCACCAGTTTTTTGTTCTCTCCGTCAACAGGTTCTCCTGGCAATGCATGCAAATGTTGAAGACAGAGGCATCAAAGGAGATGTAACACCTTTAATGGCTGCTGCTAATGGAGGACATGTCAAAATGGTCAAATTGCTGCTAGCTCATGGCGCTGACGTGAATGCACAGTCTTCAACAGGTAATGAACGTGTTACAATTAAATGTAAACGGAACGTGTCGCAACCTGGAAGCTGTACTGCATTTCTTAAATGAAGGAGTGCAGTATTTTGCTGGCTGTTCAATATTATACCAGTTGGGGGAATTTCCTCAGTGCTAAGTTATCTCCAATCTGAAGAATTTTGGCAGCGATTGGTTGGCACTAGAGTGCAGGCAACAGAGACGTTGCCACACTGGAGCAAGGAGGTGTTTCAAAAAGAAGTGAGTGCAGAGAAAGGGGAAGGGAATTTAATGCACTGTTCTCCCTCATCTGGGTCAAGAAGACATTATTTTTAAGTTTGGCAGAAAACAATGCAAAACAACTAGGTGAAGTTGGGATGTAAAGAATGTACAGGGATGCTATGCTAGCAGTTTCTCTGGAGAGCTGGCAACTTTGGTTCCAATGCTGGCAACTTTTCAATTTCAATACATTGCCCTCCCCTTTTTTGTTGTTGCAAAAACTGCACACACACAAAACAGACATTGTATGATCACATCAGGGTACACACTGGCCCCGTTTGCACTAGCTTAATCTGTGGCTCAATGTGAATGAGCAACAAGCTACGGTAAGGTTACCAGATTTTTTTCAAAGAATCCGGGGACACTTTTTTTTTTTTGGAAAAGAGGAAAAAAATTGTATTTTTAAAAAGGGGTTTTAAAAAATAAATAAATTAAGAAGTAATATCTTCTCTTCTGTGGTCTTCCCTGTCACGCGGCCTTCCTCTCTTGGAGCACTAGCTGCCATGGAGTAGTCTCAGGTCAGGCCTGGGCTCGGCCATGTGTCCTTGCCTTCCCGGTGCTCTCCTAACCTTCCTCCTCAGCTGCACAGCAAGGTCGGGGCTCCCTCTTTTTTCCTCCTTCCTCTTTCTCTCTCTCCCTTCTCCTCCTCCTCGCCTCTTCCTCTATGCCTTGGCTCTGGGGTTTTCCTGGCCTGGGAGCGCTGCTGGGCAGTCAGCCGGGTGGCTGGGTGCTCTTGCTCCTGGCTCAATTTGGGTCGCGGGGTGTGTGTGTGTGTGTGTGTGTGTGTGTGTGTGTCAGTGGTTCCCCTAGTTGATGCGCTAGATGTCCCCGGTTCCCCCTTGGCAGTGGCAGCGGAAGCTCTGGCTGGCTCTGGCTGGCTTCAGGAGCTGCTCGCTGCCGTGGCGCCCACCATTTTGCCTCTCCAGAAGTCCCCATATGATGTGTCTTGTGCCATTGAAGTAATCACGCAACATTCATTCCCTTCTAATAAATCTACAACACGTAAAATATAAATCTGGGGACATTAAATGAAATCCGGGGACATTCCAGGGATGGTTTTTGTCTGGGGACAGATTTGTAAATCTGGGGACTGTCCCCAGGAAACGGGGATGTCTGTTTTGAATAAACATCCACAAAGTTAATAGTTGAATATATGATAGATAAGGCAACAATATGTACAATTTTATAATATGCAGAGGATAATCTGTGCAAAGAAATCAGGGAGCGGAGCTGAGGGAAGTCCTTGTGGGGGGAGAGGGAGGGAGGAAAAAGGGGGGAAATAGTGTAATTGATTACCGTATTTTTCGCTCTATAAGACGCACCAGACCATAAGATGCACCTAGTTTTTGGAGGAGGAAAACAGGGGAAAAAATATTCTGACTCTCAGAAGCCAGAACAACAAGAGGGATCGCTGCGCAGCGAAAGCAGCGATCCCGCTTGCTGTTCTGGCTTCTGGAATAGCTGCGCAGCCTGCATTCGCTCCATAAGACGCACACACATTTCCCCTTACTTTTTAGGAGGGAAAAAGTGAGTCTTATAGAGCAAAACATACGGTATTTGGATTGATAATTTGTTCTGTTGAAATTGTTTGATAAAAAAATATTTTTTTAAAAAAGGAAACGGGGACGTCTGGTAACCATAAGCTAGGGGCTACTGCTCAAAAGTTCCTGAGTTGCTCATTGCCCATTCCTGCTGCCATGCCAGGGAGGAAACAAACCAATCTGTGGGAAATGAGCAGCCAAGCCTTTCAGATGCATATTCTTGCTAGTTAGCATGAGGAGGGGCTGTATTTCTGATAGGCAGATACTCAGGCCACGGAAACACAATTGTTAGGGAGGGCTCGGTGTCGTGTCATTTCCCCTCCTCTCCTGGAGAAGGAGGAGCAGAGAGTACTTTCTGTTCTTCTTTCTTCATCTGACCAGTGATGGATGCAGACATGCCTCTGCTTGCTCCAGCTCCAGGCACATGCCTGAAGCTGATTATACTGTAGACATAAATATGTTGCCTGCATAGCTTTCACTGCTACTGCTGCTGTGAACCGCTGCATGAATACAAAGTAAGTAAATCTTATTTTAAAATTTACTTTACCTGTCGTAGTCTGATTCTTTGTTAAGCGGGGAAGAAGGGGGAAGCCAGCTTTCTTCGTTAGGTGAACTTGCTGGAAAGGAGGCTTTGCAGCCCAATTCCTGTGCTTCTAATTTTTCTGCCAAGGATGGGATTTCGAAACGCTGTTTAACCCACACATGTGGGGGCATGGAGGAATAAATTGCAATGAATTTCCTCTCCTACCCATTAAAACTCATCCCACACAGTCATGGCTTTACGTCATTTGCAGACTAACCTTGAAAAGAAGCCAAAACCAAACTTTGAGCAAACCAGCTCAAACGGCTTCATATAGTTTACATACAGTGAGTTAACAGTGACCTCCAGATTCACATTCTTTATCTGAAAATTTACAGTGCTTCACATTATTTTTCTTAATAAGTGATGTGTGCATTCACTTCATTTCACACCAATTAGTTTCCTTCCTGCTGTCTTTCTGTCATATGAGAAATAGTGAAATGTCTCTAGTTATCTTTTTTTTCTAGCTTAACTTACAATTGAAACCACTTATTGGACTATTTGTTGTTACCCTTTGTTTCAACCAGTTGCGTTTCATGTTACGGTTCCCTTTAGTCTGTTTTTCTCAAGCTTTCTTGAGAGGGTGTCTTGTGGGACTAGGTTAAAGGCCTTCAACTTGCTTTCTTGCTTTCTTTTTCAAAGAAGAAAACTTGGTTGCATTGGTACAACTTACTCCATATTTTCCCAAAGATAGAAGCCATATTTTCCTTCTGTGTAGCCTTCTCCAGTTATCTGGAAGGTACTCTCTAATTCTTCTTAGTCCTCTATGAGTTTTCATTTCTGATAACTAGTTCTTTTTCCAGCAAACACTTCCGAAAATTTTGGGTTGAATAAAAAAACTGGGACTGAGGCAAGATGTGCTTGGCAAGATTTGGGACACTTTACCACCAGGCACGCCCAAACTCGGCCCTCCAGATGTTTTGGGACTACAACTCCCATCATCCATAGCTATCAGGCCCAGTGGTCAGGGATGATGGGAACTGTAGTCCCAAAACATCTGGAGGGCCGAGTTTGGGGATGCCTGCTACCACTTTACTCTTAAGAGAAATGACCGTGAAAACAAGCGTCGGTTTATTATCATTACTGGGACACATTTACTGCTCACTTCTCTGAGAGCTCAGGGTGGCTTAAAACAGAATTATCAATAATAAAATCCTTATAATACAGTAACAATAAAACTTCATCTCATTTATACATCAGTCAGACCTTCACAATAATATACAGTGTCCAACGCCTGCTTGAAAACAACAATTTTGCAGTATCTTACAAAAGGCTGTGCCACTATCAAGAAGATTTTGGGCTGCCAGCGTGGAATCTGAACCTGAACCTGTTGAGAATGACAGAAATTCAGGATTTTCCCTGTGGCAAGGGCTTCATTGCTTATAATTAGTACCCTGAAACTTACAGGAGAGCCAGTGCTGCCACCGATGAATTAGTGATCTATTGTTGCTTTTTTCAATCCGGAATTCTTGGGTCACGTAAAAGTTACCTCCGGATAACACACTTGTTGTATGGCGGTGTTTTTTGCAAAAAGGCCAATCAAACACTCAGCTTTTATATTGCAGTTTAAAGGGTTCAAAGTGCTTCACGTACCTCCCCTCTCTTGGCGGCAGTCTAATTATTATTTCCTTATCTCAGATGAGGTCTGAGGGAGAGTGGACTTTCTCTGGACCGCTAATGAGCGGAAAGATTGGAATTTAGGATTTCCAATCTCATAGCTCAGCTTCTTGGCTGCAAGACCACCTGTTTTCTCACGAAAGCTCCATGGAGTATAGGTGCAGGTGGCTAGCTCTAATACGAATTTGGGGGATAAGAGAGGATTATCCAAACTGACTTCAGTGTATTTTGTTTTCTGAAATTAGGGAACACAGCACTCACGTATGCCTGTGCTGGAGGCTATGTAGATGTGGTCAAGGCCCTGTTGGAGTCGGGTGCTAGTATTGAGGACCATAACGAAAATGGCCATACTCCTCTCATGGAAGCCGGGAGCGCTGGGCATGTGGAAGTTGCCAGAGTTCTGCTGGAAAACGGAGCTGGGATCAATACGCATTCCAATGAATTTAAGGAAAGTGCACTAACACTGGCTTGCTATAAAGGTACAGTATCTCAACTAAAGCCTTTCATTGATAAAAACTGACATCACTCTTCTGCGGGGCTTGCAAAGCCCCTCAGTCAACTTACGTTATTAGGATTGAATTTGGAGATCTTAATTCTCATTTGCTTCTGCACTTTTGGTTCAAACTAATAAAGAGAGAGAGAATGTAAATGGTTTTAATTTCTGACCTAAACCATCGGAATCCAGCCCTACCTTTGTTCAATGTTCAGCAGTTTTCATTACTCCCCAGCCCCCCTCCAAAAAAACCACACCTACTTAAATTACACATGTTCAGTACCGGAACATGCTGCAAAATAACAGGGGCTGTTGTATTGAACATTGTGTAGTGTTCAGTAGTCATGCTATACTTTTGTTCTTTTCTGCTAAGGAGAGAGGTGCAGGTCTTTCCAGAGCTGAAAACAGGTTGAAGCAGTGGAGGACTTCGAAATCAGATTATTAACATTAAAATTATTAATATTTCAATTTTAAGCTGTGAAATATAGTGCCCCATGGAAAGAAAACCGCTAAAGATTTGAGGCTATAAAAAAACCCCATTTTCTGCAAGATTCACAAAGGAAGAAACTTTGAAGCTTTGTGTTCCTTTGTCATTTTCTTAATTTTTTTCAATGAAGTCATCCTGTTAGTGCAAGGACTTACACCTGCGCAATGGAGTGCCCTCTCATCTCCCTGCGCACAGCCTAATCCAGGCATAGGCAAACTCCGGCCCTCCAGATGTTTGGGACTACAATTCCCATCATCCCTGACCACTGGTCCTGTTAGCTAGGGATGATGGGGATTGTAGTCCCAAACATCTGGAGGGCCGGAGTTTGCCTATGCCTGGCCTAATCTGTTCTGGTGGATCGCCCAACCCTTCAGGGCAGATTTTCTTTAGGAGAGGAAGAAGAAGTCCTGTTGCAGAAGCCCTAGCACTGATAGGACGACATTGTTGGATACAATCTTTTTCACTTTTCCAGGTTTTGTTCCTGGTTTCACTTTTGAGATTTGAAAGCTATTTTTATTGCAGCATTTCAGTGAGTGTCAATATGGACAAAGCCACTGTTTTGGGTATTGTTCATCCACTTTCCCTTGATTTTAGTAGTTTCAAGAGCAAATAGAAATTAACATTTTAGAAAGAGAGATTTTATTTGGATTTGTATTCTGCTGTTTCTCCACGGTTTATAGCAGGGGTGGCCAACTCCCAAGAGACTTGAGATCTACTTTCAGAATTAAAATCTGGCAGTTATCTGCCCCCGTTTTTTTAGGGGTCTGTTTTGGGGGCGGGAGGAAGGCAATGGAGTTTGGGGTTAAGTCACTCACAAAAACATCACTATGGATTAAAACAGCCACACAGAGGGGTCTCCGTCTTCCCTTCCTGAGTTCTAATAACAATGGAGGGCAGGACAAGAGTCAGATTTAACAGTGCAGAGGAAAGGGAGCCAGAGATCGACCGTGATCTACCAAAACATCGCAGGGTTCTACTAACACATCGCGATCGACCTGTTGGACACCCCTGGCTTATAGCAATATGAACACTTTCTCTCCCCCGCCCCCACGAAAAAAGAAAAGTGTTGCACCGTTAAAGAGAAAATAATATCTTTCTGAAATCATCAGTGGATACCAATAAATCTTTGCTGTGTTTTGTTTTATTAAAATGTGTGTTTGTCTGTGTTTCAGGTCATTTAGAAATGGTGAGATTTCTGCTGGAAGCAGGTGCAGACCAGGAGCATAAAACAGATGAAATGCACACTGCATTAATGGAGGCATGCATGGTAAGAAGTACAGTAGAAATCAGCCTGCTTTTGTGCCTCGATTTTTGATATAAAGCTGCTTCTCCCGAAATTGATAGGAGGGGAAGACTTGACCTCACGCTGTTCACCAGACAGACAAACGTGTATTTTATCTGATGACATACAACCTATGTTGATCTTGTCTGAAGGCAGAAATTTTGCTAGTGAGGCATTCCTCTTCCACAGCACGAGTCATTTGTGGGACTCAAACTCTTACTGGCTGGGTAGAGATGTGCTGCCTAGGTTCTGTTCCCAAGTAATTTTTGCACTTGTTAGACGAGGCAATATTACAATACGTGTACATCTGATCATGACTCGGGATGCGTAACACATAACACGTGAAAAAACAATCCCCAGAAAGAACTATGAATATGAAATATAACTACAACCACAGTGGGGGGGTCTAATCTTAAAATTCATGAGCTAAATTCTCACTGTGCATGAAAGTCAAAACTTAGCATGAGACCAGTCAGTTTTGCTTTAAAGTAATAAGAAATAAATGTTGATATGTATACCACGGGCTGCCACCCCTGCTGATTCCACTTACCAGCCCCACCAAACCCTCCACCCTTTTGCCACTTCCTTCCCCTCAACCTGACCAACTCCCTTCCCTTTATACTTTCCCCCCATCTCCCCTATCCCTTCACAGCTCAGAGAAACCTCCAACCCCTTTAAAAGGAGGGTGGGAAGCGTTTCAGAGAACGGTTTGGCAAACCACTCTCTGAAGCTCCTCCCACAGTCTCTGAAACACTGGTCCAGCAAAGTTTAACGGGGTGGGGGTCATTTTAGAAAGCAATTACGCAAACTGCTCTCTGAAGCTCCCCCCTCCTTTCTGCTTTTAAAATTGCTTGCTTTTTTGTTTAACTGCTTTTGTGATTCGCCTCCCCCTTTAAGAAGAGCTGCAGGAATTGAAAGACGCATTGGCTGGCTTCACAGTTTTTCCAGTATTGTGATTTTTGCATAGTGTGCATGCAGACACCCCCCCCCCCCAATGATTCGCAATATACTACCAGGTTAAAAATTATGAAACCGATATCACAATATGGGCTTCTAACTGGTTTTCAATTATATACCGTATTTTTTGCTCTATAAGACTCACTTTTTCCCTCCTAAAAAGTAAGGGGAAATGTGTGTGCGTCTTATGGAGCGAATGCAGGCTGCGCAGCTATCCCAGAAGCCAGAACAGCAAGAGGGATTTCTGCTTTCACTGCGCAGCGATCCCTCTTGCTGTTCTGGCTTCTGAGATTCAGAATATTTTTTTTCTTGTTTTCCTCCTCCAAAAACTAGGTGCGTCTTGTGGTCTGGTGCGTCTTATAGAGCAAAAAATACGGTAATGATGATGATGATGATGATGATAATAATAATAATAATAATAATAATAATAATAATAATATAATAATAATAATAATAATAATAATAATAATTTATTTATATCCCGCCCTCCCCAGCCAAAGCTGGGCTCAGAGCGGCTAACAACAGTAAAATAATACAGCATTCTAAAATCAATTCATTATAAAATCTGTTCAAATCAAATTAATGGCAACTATTGGGCTAGAGTTCTGTGAGGATTACCAAAGGAGGGGGTCAGACTGTGCCTTGGCCAAAGGCCTGGTGGAACAGCTCTGTCTTCCGGGCCCTGCAGAAAGATGTCAAGTCCTGCAGGGCCCTAGTCTCTTGTGACAGTGTTCCATCAGATCGGGGCCACGGCCGAAAAGGCCCTGGCTCTGGTTGAGGCCAGCCTAACCTCCCTGTGGCCCAGGACCTCCAAGATGTTTTTGTTTGAAGACCGTAAGGTCCTCCGTGGGACATACAAGGAGAGGCGGTCCCGTAGGTACAAGTGTCTTAGGCCGCATAGGGCTTTAAAGGTCAAAACCAGCACCTTAAATCTGATCCTGTACTCCACTGGGAGCCAGTGCAGCTGGTATAGCACCGGGTGAATGTGATCCCACGGTGAGGACCCTGTAAGGAATCTCGCCGCTGTATTCTGTACCTGCTGGAGTTTCTGGGTCAGTCTCGAGGGCTCTACTGCCCAGGCTTGCACCCCAGAGAGGTCACTTTCCTGCAGCTAACACGGCCATTTGACTTCACTCCTGGAGGTGCACTCTTTTGTGTCTTGAGACAGACGGATGCCAGCAACAGTTTTCGAAAACCTGAACCTAGAATCATAGAATCATAGAGTTGGAGGAGACCACAAGGGCCATCGAGTCCAACCCCCTGCCAAGCAGGAAACACCATCAGAGCACTCCTGACATATGGTTGTCAAGCCTCTGCTTAAAGACCTCCAAAGAAGGAGACTCCACCACACTCCTTGGCAGCAAATTCCACTGTCAAACAGCTCTTACTGTCAGGAAGTTCTTCCTAATGTTTAGGTGGAATCTTCTTTCTTGTACTTTGGATCCATTGCTCCGTGTCCGCTTCGCTGGAGCAGCAGAAAACAACCTTTCTCCCTCCTCTATGTGACATCCTTTTATATATTTGAACATGGCTATCATATCACCCCTTAACCTCCTCTTCTCCAGGCTAAACATGCCCAGCTCCCTTAGCCGTTCCTCATAAGGCATCGTTTCCAGGCCTTTGACCATTTTGGTTGCTCTCCTCTGGACACGTTCCAGTTTGTCAGTGTCCTCCTTGAACTGTGGTGCCCAGAACTGGACACAGTACTCCAGGTGAGGTCTGACCAGAGCAGAATACAGTGGCACTATTACTTCCCTTGATCTAGAACCTGCTGCTGTCTGCCAACTGTGCTTTGCAAAGCTTTGTATAACTGCCTCCCTTAGTGGTGTGAAATAAGTTAGTGGGAGTGAAGAAGTTCTTCATCCAGAGCTCGCGTAGTTAACCTTTTATTTATTTGTCTGTTTTTGCTTTCTAGGATGGGCATGTGGAAGTTGCAAGGCTGCTCCTTGATAGTGGTGCCCAAGTGAACATGCCTGCTGATTCCTTCGAGTCTCCATTAACTCTGGCAGCCTGTGGTGGACACGTAGAGCTGGCTGCTTTATTAATAGAGCGAGGGGCTAACCTGGAAGAGGTGAACGATGAAGGCTACACGCCATTGATGGAAGCAGCCCGAGAGGGTCACGAGGAGATGGTGGCATTACTCCTAGGTCAAGGTAACTGTAACAATATACAGTGGTACCTCTGGTTGCGAACAGGATCCGTTCCGGAGGCCCATTCGCAATCTGAAAAGAACGCAACCTGCGCATGCGCGGGTTGCGATTCACTGCTTATGCGTGTGACATCATTTTGTGCGTCTGCACATGCACGAGCTGTGAAACCTGGAAGTAACCATTTCCGGTACTTCCGGGTCGCCGCGGGACGCAACCTGAAAAAATGTACAGTGGTATCTCAGGTTACATACGCTTCAGGTTACATACGTTTCAGGTTACACACTCTGCTAACCCAGAAATAGTGTTTCAGGTTAAGAACTTTGCTTCGGGATAAGAACAAAAATCGGGCTCCGGCGGCGTGGCAGCAGCAGGAGGCCCCATTAGCTAAAGTGGTGCTTCAGGTTAAGAACAGTTTCAGGTTAAGAACAGACCTCCGGAATGAATTAAATACTTAACCTGAGGTACCACTGTATGGGGACCACTGTATGGGGACGCGGGTAGCGCTGTGGGTAAAACCTCAGCGCCTAGGACTTGCCGATCGTATGGTCAGCGGTTTGAATCCCCGCGGCGGGGTGAGCTCCCGTTGTTCGGTCCCAGCTCCTGCCCACCTAGCAATTCTAAAGCACCCTTAAGTGCAAGTAGATAAATAGGTACCGCTTTATAGCGGGAAGGTAAACGGCGTTTCCGTGCGCTGCGCTGGTGCAGGCTTGCCAGAGCAGCTTCGTCACGCTGGCCACGTGACCCGGAAGTGTCTTCGGACAGCGCTGGCCCCCGGCCTCTTAAGCGAGATGGGCGCGCAACCCCAGAGTCGGTCACAACTGGCCCGTACGGGCAGGGGTACCTTTACCTTTACCTTTACCACTGTATCATGAAGCAAATGTAACATGAGGTATGACTGTAACAAGTACGCTAATAGCCGCACTGAAAACTTCTGAATATCCTGAACTGTATATTTTAGGAAGCGACTTTTCAAGACTGAATTGTTTTGCCCATTTTTCCTATTTAACTTGTACTGCACATTATTATAAAAGCTCACTTTTCAAAATGTAACATGTTGACTCCAGGGAATGCCAACCTTCCTATGAGTTCTGTTAATACCTTACACGTCAATCACAGCAGAAAATACATTCCTTAGAAGGTCACCTTAGAAAGTCCATATTCTCTTAATAGGTGCACTTGGCACACTCATATACTGGAGTACAGTGGTACCTTGGGTTACAAACACCTCAGGTTACAAACACTTCGGATTACAGACTCTGCTCACCTGGAAGTAGTACCTCAGGTTAAGAACTTTACCTCAGAATGAGAACAGAAATCGCGCAGTGGGAGGCCCCATTAACTAAAGCGGTACCTCAGGTTAAGAACGGTTTCAGGTTAAGAACTTACCTCCAGAACGAATTAAGTACATAGCCAGAGGTACCACTGTAATTGTAAAGAAGGGGCCATCATGAGATCTTGAAAAACTACCAGCCAATAACCTGAGGAAGATTTATCTTAATTGATTTAGTAATTCATCTTGAAAAAGACTTGATATCCATGTACAAATATTGTCTTTCTTTCTGTGCTGTTTTCTAAGCTTAATTTCCATTGGTATGTTTCTTTCTGGAAGGAGCCAACATCAATGCCCAGACAGAAGAGACCCAAGAAACTGCCTTAACTTTAGCGTGCTGTGGAGGCTTTCTGGAAGTGGCTGATTTTCTTATCAAAGCGGGAGCTGATATAGAGCTTGGCTGCTCAACGCCTTTGATGGAAGCTGCTCAGGAGGGTCATTTGGAGCTAGTTAAATACTTATTAGCTGCAGGTATGGAATTGTTCCCTTTGCACACATTTCTTCATGTTTATAATTGAAAACCCATTCTTAAAGCAGTACTGTCACGGGGCTGTATTTCCCTGCTGCGTGTGTTTTAGTAGTCCATGCAAATATATGTAAAGTGGTTGCTTTGGAACATAGTAACCAAGCATCCTAATACTTGGCTATTTTGAAATGTGATGAAATGTCTTGCTGGAGGATGAGGCACTTGCATATTTTCTAAGCTTGTTGTACTTGTTTCAGGAGCCAATGTGCATGCAACAACAGCAACAGGAGACACAGCGCTGACCTACGCCTGTGAGAATGGCCATACCGATGTAGCAGATGTGTTGCTTCAAGCAGATGCTGATCTGGTAAGCTGCCAGTAGAAGCTTTGAGCTTTTTTTACATTGTGTAAGGACCCTATTGGACTTGGTTATATTGATCCATCCCAACTCTCACTTCTCACAAGCATTGGCAAATAACCAAGTATAATTACCATATTTTTCGCTCTATAGGACACACCGGATGATAAGACGCACCTAGTTTGGGGGGGGGGGAGGAAACAAGAAGAAAAAAATTCTGAACCCCAGAAGCCAGAACAGCAAGAGGGATCTGGCTTCTGGGATAGCGTCTTTCTGTTCTGGCTTTGGGGACAGCCTTTGAAGCCTCCGCAGAGCAGCGGGGTGAAGGCGGAGGGTTTGCGCAGCCATCCCCAAGCTAGAACAGCGAGACGGAGCGCTGCACAGCCTGCATTCGCTCCATAAGACGCACACACATTTTCCCTTACTTTTTAGAAGGGAAAAAGTGCGTCTTATAGAGCGAAAAATACGGTAAACGGATTAGAGGAAAGTTGCATATTCGATCAGACGAAATGAACAGCTGATCACCACTAACAAAATCTTTAAAAAATACAATGCTGGGGGCTACAGCTTCTAATGGGACATAAAAGGAAGGCTCAACAACAACAACAACAACAACAACAACAACAACAACAACAGGCAAGCATGCTTAATAAGATTTTTAAAGATTTAATCAAGCAGACATGCTTCCCTGGAGAAGAGAGTTCAAGCGTTGATGATATATCAGGTGTGGGGCAGGTAGGGACATGGCTAAGCTGAAAGTTGGTTTTTCGGCAACTGCCACTCAGCTGATTGGTGGCAACTGCAAAGCCCTGTGTACCTGACTTAACGGAGTCTGACAATCAGCTGGCCTATGGGGCTTTTGGAGGCCTGGGCACATTGCTCCAAAAGACTCCGACTGGTGGACTTGCAGAGCGCTATGAAAGGGGCTTGCAAAGCCCTGTGCGTGGGCTGTGCTTTTGCCTGTGTGGCTTTTATTTCTAGCCTTGCAAGCAAAGATGGATCCCCTGGTGCTGTTGTAACATCACAGCCCCGCTTGGTCTGCGGAAGGGGATAAACAACTCGGCCTTTCCCCACTTCTTCTCTAGACTTTCTTCCAGCCTCCCCCAGCAGATCTTAAGGCACTTTAAATTGAGCCTAGAAAAAGCTGATAACTCGTATGACCTCTAAAGGACAAGTGTCATAGGATCTGCTGCATTCTGAACCAGTTGTAGTTTTGGACCACACTTCAGAACCAGCTCTGCAGAGAATACGTGGTTATTAAAGTGTGATTTTATCACGCTATGTATAATAGTAGCCCTGGCAGTGTCATTCTTGCCCAGAAAGCAAAGACATTACTGGCATGCTTGGTGTCAACTGCCCCTTCAGTTACCGTATTTTTCGCTCCATAGGACACACCGGACCATAGGAGGGGGAGAACAGGGAAAATTTTTTTTTTCTTGTTCTCCCCCTCTAAAACAAGGTGCGTTCAAGGTACATTCACCAGAGCTTGTGGGGCTGACGGTGGGGGGAAGCGCTGCTTTCCCCCACCGCCAGCCTCAAAGATCCCTGAAGCCTTTGGAGCGCAGCGCCCCGCTGCCCTGCAGAGGTTTGCGCGCAGCCGTCCCCAAGCTAGAACAGCGAGACGGAGCCCTCCGTCTCGCTGTTCTGGCTTGGGAACAGCCTTGCTAGCTTCTGCAGGACAGCGGGGTGAAGGCACCCCGCTGCCCTGGAGAGGCTGTACGTGCAGCTGTCCCCAAGCTAGAACAGTGAGACGGAACCCTCCGTCTCGCTGTTCTGGCTTGGGAACAGCCTTGCTAGCCTCTGCAGGACAGCAGGGTGAAGGCACCCCGCTGCCCTGGAGAGGCTGTGCGCGCAGCCATCCCCAAGCTAGAACAGCGAGACGGAGCGCTCCGCAGTGCTCCGTCTTCCTGTTCTGGCTTTGGGCTTAGCGGCGCAGCCTGCATTCGCTCTATAGGACGCACACACATTTCCCCTTAATTTTTGGAGGGGAAAATGTGTGTCCTATAGAATGAAAAATACGGTATATTCCATCCGAGTCTGAACAGAAATCACAGCTCAGATATGTTTGTGGGAAAGCTCCCAAGGCTCCAGGGAATTGTGCAGTGTCTGAGTGAATATCACAGGACACAGATCAGGGAACCACCTCCTGGATTTTTGGAGCAAAATACCTAGGCAATCCTGAAACTTGTTAGATCAATCCTGTAGAGAGAACATATAAGAAGCTCCTGCTCACATACCAACAAAGGAAGAGTGGATTTGTAAATTAAGTGAGTATATAGAACTGGCAAAATTAACTTCAATTATAAGATATCAATCAAATCAAAAGTTAAGAATGGAGTGGAAATATTTCGAAGATTATATGTCAAAATACTGTTCTAAAAATGACATGTTAATAAGCTTAGAATAAAAAATGTAAGCAATAACAAAACAAATAAAGAAAGAAAAATCAGAATCTAACAAAAATAATTTATTATAGAATGCAAGGGGGGAAAGGTAGAAAGAAATATACAGAAGTTGAATTGCTGTGGAGGGAAGTAGAGGGTGGGTGATGGGTTTTATAATTAAGTGTATAATTATGCTACTGTTGTAATTTAGATATTATACTTTTATGTGAGGGAATCATTGGAAATTTTGGTTATTATGTATATATGTTAAGTTTCAATAAAGATCTTTGAAAATTAAAAAAGAAGAAGAAGAAGCTCCTGCCAAAGCGTATTTCATCGCATCTTTATATAAAATCACTACTATAGTATACCAAAGTCCTGGGCATGACTCTGGGGTGAAGTCTAGGGTTGCCTCCCTTCTAGTCGGTTTCATCACCAACTGTTCTAAAGCTGCAGTGATTTACAGGAGTCCATTCCTTTTGACTAGCTTTGGCAGACAATAAAAGAAGTCTTCTTCCTGCTGGTGTGGTGGCTGCATGGACGAGACACTGTGGGTACTTAGGCCAAGCAGCAGCTAAATAAGCTCTTAAGTCTGGTAATTCCATCTAGAAATTATGTTTCTGTTGCAATCTGCATTTCCCCCAATTGATGGCTTTGTAGTTGGCCACCTACTTATTTGTTGGGCTGCCTTCCTGAATCTTTTCAAGTTCAGCTCCAGCAGGTATATTGGAAGTACTGAGTTGCTCTTAGAACCTAATATCCTTCCATAGTGTGTTATTCCAATTATTCTTTGCATTTATTGAACTATATGCATTCTTTCAGACATTTTTCTTATGGAGTAAGTGTGATGAATCTAGAGTTGCCCTCAAAAGAGTTGTGCTCGTATTGATTGAAGTGTATGTTTATGTGTGACTGTCACTGATTCCTCCTTTCCAATTAGAGCCTCTTGTTCCCCTAGGAAAAGCTGCTCTGGAAGGGTGGGAGGAGGAATGAATGAAGATTGCCATCTACCGTATTTTTTGCTCCATAGGGTGCACCGGCCCATAGGGCGCACCTAGGTGGTTTTTTGGGGGGGGAATTAAGAAAAAAAATTATTTCCCCCTCCCAGGCGTGGGGCTGGGGCGGGGGAAGCCCGAGCTTCCCCCGACCCCAGCCCCCAAAACAGGCTGCTATCCGCAAGCCTTTGGAGCCCAGCGGGAACTCCCGCCACGCTCAGAAGGCTTGCGGATAGTTGCCCAAAGCCCGGAGAGCCCAACTCTGTGCTATCCGGGCTTCGGGAAGCAGGCTGCTATCCGCAAGCCTTCGGAGTGCAGCGGGCACTCCCGCTCTGAAGGCTTGCGGATAGCTTCCTGAAGCCCGGAGAGCGAGAGGGGTCGGTGCACACCGACCCCTCTCGCTGTCCAAGCTTCAGTGAAAGGCTGCATTCGCTCCATAGGATGCACACACATTTCCCCTTCATTTTTAGAGGGAGAAAAGTGTGTCCTGTAGAGTGAAAAATACGGTATTTCCTTCTATTTCCTTCCTTCGGTGGGGAGCCTCCACTGGTTCCCAGTTGCTTCCATGAATAGAAGGAGCCCTTCCATTTGTGAAGGGGCAAATCTTGATCTAACCCAGCAAATTTAGTTTTGAAAGCGTAGAAAGTTTCCGTTGCAGTTAACGGATTATTAAACACTGCACTTTGAAATTTGGGCATAACTATTAGGTAAAACAACTTTGAAAAATAGAGGTTGCATGAAAAACATTTTAAAAAAAACAACAACTAGGAATTTCTGATTTCCAAGTTGGATTCTATTTCTCTTTTCCCCCAGGAACATGAATCTGAAGGGGGAAGAACTCCTTTAATGAAAGCTGCAAGAGCCGGTCATGTCTGTACTGTTCAGTTCTTAATTAGCAAGGGTAAGTTTGAATAATGTTTCACCTTTTTAAGGATTTTCAGGTGTTTGTTTAATAGCCCAGCAGTTCACAGAATCACAATTGAGCAAAGTATAATTTCATAGATTTGAGTCTTCCAAAAATTAAGGGTGAAATTAATTTCTTTCACTTGCCTGTGATTCAGTTGAGGAAGAAAAATTGTCGTATATGCTCATGCTTTTTCTTCTATGTCAGACTTGCGTCTCCTTCAGTTACTTACATGGCCCAGTGTGGCCTTGAATAATGGAAAAGAGTTCAGATTCCACTTAGCCTTGAAGCTTAGTGGGTAGATAGATCACTATTCATAGGGTGGTTGTGAGAATAAAATGGGATAAGCTTCTTGGTTATGTGATTTGGGTGCAAGTGTGAAGTGTGGTGAATATATTGCAACACCGCGTGCAGTTCCAAAGAAATGTACAACTTTTAAGCAACCTCGGTAGTAAATAGTCATGGTATAGGAGCCGCCACAGACAGATATGGGTTTTTTCAGGGATAGGGATGAGATTGGAATCCAGCCCCTTATAGGAGGAGATCAATGGGAAGGTTCTAACCTTAGAAGTAAAGGTGTGGTTTAGAATACAAAGTACTCTTCATCTTCTTTCTATTCTTTATGTCAGGAGCAAATGTGAATAGGACCACAGCTAACAATGATCATACAGTATTGTCGCTTGCCTGCGCTGGAGGCCACCTATCGGTTGTGGAGTTGCTGTTAGCTCATGGAGCTGATCCTACGCACAGACTGAAGGTATGCAGTGTTTTACTTTCCATATTTTGAATTGTGTGTTTGTGTTTTAGGGCAATAAACCAGTGTAACAGTGTGTGGTGCTGTGGTCTAAACCCCAGAGCCTAGGACTTGCTGATCAGAACATTGGCGGTTCGAATCCCTGCGACAGGGTGAGCTCCCGTTGCTCGGTCCCTGCTCCTGCCAACCTAGCAGTTCAAAAGCATGTCAAAGTGCAAGTAGATAAATAGGTACCGCTCCTGCGGGGAGGTAAACGGTGTTTCCTTGCACTGCTCTGGTTCGCCAGAAGTGGCTTAGTCCTGCTGGCCACATGACCAGGAAGCTGTACGCCGGCTCCCTCGGCCAATAAAGTGAGATGAGCGCCGCAACCCCAGAGTCGGCCACGACTGGACCTAATGGTCAGGGGTCCCTTTACCTTTAACAGTGGGGAATATAGCAAAATGACTTGATTATACAGTTTGGGGATTTTTCATCCACAAATGGGTTTTGCATCAAGTTTCCCTCTAACTTTTTTATATTGGGGGGGGGGGCGGATCTGTAAGAAACATAGGAAAAAAATTGGTTGTTATGCTATTTTTATATTCATCTCTGAATATAACTTCCTAGTAAACTTTCTGTCCACTGCACCATTTACAGGCAGCCAGGGAATCTTGCTTAAGGAAGCCAAAAACTAAAGTGTGGGCGGGAGCCAAAATAAATTCATTAAATACTAGTTAAATTTACTCTTTTAAACATTGGGAGTAATTAAAAACAATTTAAATGTTTTGTAAAATGTTAGATATCATGTAACATACCGTTTTTTGGTTTTTTTTAAGAATTCAAAACCAAAATACATCTTTCAGTATGGCTCCTTATTTTAACCCATGATTTCTTTCCAGGATGGTTCAACCATGCTAATAGAAGCCGCTAAGGGTGGTCATACCAGTGTGGTTTGTTACCTGTTGGACTACCCTAACAATCTGCTTTCTGCTCCTCCGCCCGAGTCCACCCAGCTGACTCCTCCATCTCACGATTTAAATAGGGTAAGATTTAAAGTGGCAGCATGCTCGCCCCCTTTTAAAATGTTTTAGAGTCAATTTCTTAATGATGAATTTATTGCCTCTCTTCTGAAAAGTAGGTGTTGTAGTCATCAGATACTGTAGAAGTCCCGGTAATCTTCAGTGAGAAACTGCTAAAATTCAAAGGAAATACTGCCGTCTTTTGTTAGATGTAGTTTAATCCTTGCCTTCCAGATCTGCAAGAAAACTATTACAGAGGACTCTTTGCTTGGAAAGAATATTTTGCTTATCACTTGGTTGGGCTTACTTGTGCCTCTAGTGGACCAAGGCAGGAGCGTCTTTTACAGGAAATAGGCTGGCCCCTCTTCAGCTTTTGCTCCTTCAACAAAACAGTCACATTCTCCTTTGGCTCCTTTTAATCCTTCACCTTGGCTTGGCAATTTACTTCTTCTGTGATTCACTCTTTTTACGGTTCTTTTTCTGTATTTTCTAAAAATAAAAAAGATTAGAATCCTGCCTTTCCCTCCTCTCCATGGACTGGCTTCTGGGACAAGCAGCCCGTCTACAATTTTTTCCATGTTTGGGCGAAGCAGTGAATGATCTCCCCATCCCAAGGAGGATTGGATCGTCCTCCATAGGGTGGTGGCAGTATACTGAGACCTACTGCCCCATAGGCTTTAATTTTCAGCTGTTACGGAGGCAGCTTCAGCTGGGGTGGATTCCTGGAGACATGTCCAGGCAGCACTAGTCAAGATATGGGCCATTCCCTGCCCAGACTCCCAAGCCACAAAAGCATCCCACCAACGCCTCCCAAGCAGGCCAGATTACCGTATTTTTCGCCCTATAGGACGCACCGTCCCATAAGGCGCACCTAGTTTTTTGGGAGGGAAATAAAGGGAAAAAATTTATTTCCGCCCCCCCCCCAGGCGCGGGGCTGGGGCGGGGGAAGCCCGAGCTTCCCCCGACCCCAGCCCCCAAACAGGCAGCTCTCTGCAAGCCGTGGGAGCCCAGCGCTGGCTCCCGCTGCTTGCTGAGAGGTCCGCGAAGCCTGGACGCGCTGAGCTCAGCGCGGGCAGGCTTCAGCATGCAGGCAACTCTCCACAAGCAGCGGGAGCGCTCCCGCTGCTTGCGGAGAGGTCCGCGAAGCCTGGACGCGCTGAGCTCAGCGCGGGCAAGCTTCAGCATTCAGGCAACTCTCCGCAAGCGGCGGGAGCGCTCCCGCCGCTTGCGGAGAGGTCCGCGAAGCCTGGACGCGCTGAGCTCAGCGCGCGCAGGCTTCAGCATGCAGGCAACTCTCCGCAAGCGGCGGGAGCCCAGCGCTGGGCTCCCGCTGCTTGCGGATAGCTTCCTGGAGCCTGGAGAGCGAGAGGTGTCGGTGCGCACTGACCCCTCTCGCTCTCCAGGCTTCAGCGAAAGCCTGCATTCGCCCCATAGGACGCACACACATTTCCCCTTCATTTTTGGAGAGGAAAAAGTGCGTCCTATAGGGCGAAAAATACGGTAGGCCTTTTGGGGCACATGGCTTCCCCATAGCAGTTGCGTGTAGCATTCCTTTCACTACTGGAGCTCATATCCTCCCTTATATGGAGAGATGGCAGCCTTGGCCCAACAGAAAGCCCCAATGGATGATAATGGAGCCTAGCAGCTCAGTAAGGCCTCATGCAAAACATGCACTTTAAAGGACCTACTACTACCACAGTGGACAGTCAGGAAAAGAGGACAAGCAGGCTACAGACAGCAAGGCAGAATGAAGGAATACAGGCCAAAACAACAACAACCCTGGAACAAAACATGTTTTTCTCTGAAGGGACAGGTTCAGCACCTCCAGCCTTCACCAAGAACCCTCAAAACCACCAAAGATGCCATCAGCGATAAAGTTCGTGTGTGTGTGTGTGTGTGTGTCGCTTTCAAGTATTCATACATAGTTGGCACCACTCAACAACGGCTCAGTGGGTTCTGAATATCATCTACAGTTGCTGCAAAGAATTCATCAGATATCTCATCACTCACCCTGCCTCACCCTCCAAATGCCAGATTGGGGTGTGTTGTGTGTGTGCGTGTACTGCATCTCATCAACATGGCAGCAATAGAGCCAGTACCCCCAGAGGAACACTCATCAGGTGTCGCCTCAGTCTTCTTTGTAGTTCCCAAAAAAGACCACAAAGCCTGGAAGGCAGTACTTGATCAGAAGGATCTCAACTGTTGGGTGATCAGAATTTTCTGGATGAAATCCCTGGCCTCCATCAAGCAGTCCCTTCATCTCAGCAACTTCATGACATCCATAGACTTACAGGATGCATACCTGCATATCCTATTAATCCCAAGTACCACAAGTATCTCCAGTTCTTCATTGACCTGCACCATTACCAATTCATAGCCCTTCTGTTTGGATTGGCCTCATTTTCAAAAGTCTTCATGAAGATAATGGTTGCCCTGGTAGCTCACCTCCACCAACAGGGCAACCCCAACTACCAGTACTTCCTCCTCATCCATTCTCCTCCTCATCCATTCTCCAACCATGAGCCAGGTGGCCCGCCATCTTCAGGGCATTTTGAGGACCTTCCAAACTCACAGATTCATCATCAGCCAGGAAGAGCCATTTCCTCATACGTCTTCGTGCACTGATAAATGCCACCTGCCTCCTGAAAGGATCATCAAGATCAAGGCAGCAGCCACGTTCCTTATTTCTTCCAAAAGGATGGGCATCATGTTATTGGCACAGCTGATCCTGGTGGCTCCCTATTGGGATCTTAACCCTGGCAGTGAACAACCCCCCCCCCCCAACGGACACTTCTAACCAGACCAGACTTCATTTCACAGGGACCAGTCCTGCATCTGGACTCAGCCTTGCAATACCTAACTGCCTGGCATTTGAATGGCAGTGTCTGAAGAACTAGGAACTCTCACTGATTTCCACAATTGTGCACTCCCAACACCCCTTCACAACCCACATCTACCAGATGATGTGGAGGGCCTTTCTCCATCCCTGACTTATTGGTGTTCCTACAGGAAGGCCTTCAACAAGGGCTCAAAACTTATACTCCTAAACAACAAGTGGTGGCCAATTCTTCTATAATATTAATAATAATAATACCTGACTAAGTTGCCCCAGCCACCCTGGGCTGCTCCCAACAAAATATTAAAAGCATTCTATTCTGGCATGGCCATATATGCCTGCTCTGACCACTCACTAGTAAAACACTTGCTCCATGGAGCCGTTCTCCAAAGCCCTCCAGTTATTCACCGTTTTCCTTCCTGGAATCTTCACAAGGTGCTCTCAGCTCTCCAATGACCAGCTTTTGAGCCACTGAAACAAGTACCATTGAAGATCCTCTCTTTTCATGTCCTGTTCCTGGTTCCATCACCTCAGCCCACAGAGTCTTCAAGATCAATGCCCTTTTGGTAGCAAGGCGTCTTGGTGTCTTCCATAGTGACAGAGTGATTCTCCAGTTGGATACCACCTTCCTTCCCATGGGGCTGTTTCATTTTCCGTAAGAAGTAATCTTGCCCACCTTCTTCCCAAATCCATCACACAACTTGGAGAAGGCTTGGCGTTCCCTCTATGTCTGCCCAACACTGAAGGTATATATTGTCCATACAAAGGACATACAACAAACTTCTTCCCTCTTTGTCTCATTTCACCGCTTCTTCCTGGAGCACAGGGTGACACCAACTATGCTTCCCAGATGGATAAAAGCATCCATTTCACTGTCCTACAAAGCACAGAAACTGCCTGTTCCCAAACAACCGACCGCCCATTCCATGAGAGCAGTGGCAACTTCTGCTGCTTTTTCTACAAATGCCTCCTTGTTAGAAATAGGCAGAGCAGTGACGTGAGCATCCCCAAGCACGTTCACTAGGCACTTTTAAGTTGGATGCCTTTGCTTCCTCTGAAGTGGCATTTGTTGAGGGCCTTATAACAGGCTCTCCCATCGTAATAACTTGTTGCAATTGAAACCCACCCTAGCTGGGTGATCTTTTGTACGTCCCAACCCAGTGATGCTACGCTAGCAACCGAAATAGTACTATTGTACCTACCTGAAGGGTAGATCTGCTAGTCTAGTGTAACATCTCTGGGGCCATGCTTTTGCATAGCCCGCAACACCTCTTCCCACCTCTATTTGTGCAGTTAGCTTTCAGTTAATGGTTTGGTGTGAGAAATAGATTAATGATATTCCGAATTTCAGTTCTGGACTGTTGATGCTTGTTGAGTACGCAAAACTGAAGAGGGGCCAGTCTATTTTTTTGTAAAAGCTACTCCTGCCTTCGTCCGCTAGAGGCACAATAAGACCCAACCCAGTGATACTACATTGGACAAGCAGATCTACCTTTCAGGTAGGCACAGTGGTACTTTTTACCCAGTTAACTCTCTTGAGATGAGTATGTGGACAATTTTGTGACTTCGCACTTGTCTTAAAGCAATTTTCATTATGCTAGGATAGCTACTTCTGTTAGTACAAATCAACGCATAAGCCATCTGAAGCTGTAACTGTTGGTGCTGAGTCTATTGTATGAATTGTGAGATGTTTACACATGCCACTTCGTTGGAACAGTTTGTTTTGGTCATGTAGGACAACAAAGGATGTAACCTTAGTGTCCCCTGTTCTAGGCTCCTCGTGTACCAGTGCAGGCACTTCCCATGGTCGTCCCTCCCCAAGAGCCTGACAAACCCCCTGCCAACGTCGCCACAACCCTTCCCATCAGAAATAAAGGTCAGTTGTAGTTCTACAGATTATCAGTAAAATACGTTTTGTAGGTGTAATGTTAGGATTGCTTTCAATTCTTCAGCATCTCTCTAGTTTCTCTAGTGGGTATTTGTGGAAAACAAAATTATTAAGGGATGTTTTCCAGGAAATCCGTCTTTATGTATAAGTTAGCTACAGTAAATTGCTGGATTGGGTTTTCACATTAATAAGGAGACATTTTTCATGGTGGTTCAACTGAGAGATAATTGTGGTGTTACAATTGTTCTGGCAGAATTTCTGGCTAGCACTACACCGATAAATTTTGAAATGCGTGCAGTTTGAATGTTGTCATTAAAATATTGTCGTTAGGTATAATTTTTAACACATTTATCCTTTTTAAGATACACTTCTCTGTAAAGGATTGTTAATAACTCTCCTATATTTGGGAGAAAGGAGTCAACAATTTATTTAGAAACTGGGGTGCTTGCATTCAGATGAGGGGATGTTGCCTTCTATCTTACTGTGTTTTTGTTTGTGTATTAAAATAAAAGTGTAACTCTGTCCCTAGTGATGCACCTGCAGCTAAATCACTGTAATGTTGCTCAAAGTGGTTAAAAAACAACAACAACCCATGAAAAGACTTGTAATCTAGCAGTTGTTATTCTGCAGTGATGGGATTATTTGCTTTTCAGTTCAGGAAACTCAGATTGGTGGCATGTGCAAAGCCACTTCTTACATAGAACATGGAAGTGTACTCACTGCAGGCTTTTTAAATGATTTCCATTTTTGAAGATTGGGCACTGTGCACAAGCCCTCAAATGTTAAAAGGTAAAGGGACCCCTGACCATTAGGTCCAGTCGTGACCGACTCTGGGGTTGCCGCGCTCATCTCGCTTTATTGGCCGAGGGAGCCGGCATACAGCTTCCAGGTCATGTGGCCAGCATGACTAAGCCGCTTCTGGCAAACCAGAGCAATTCACGGAAACGCCGTTTACCTTCCCGCTGGAGTGGTACCTATTTATCTACTTGCACTTTTTGGTGTGCTTTTGAACTGCTAGGTTGGCAGGAGCAGGGACCGAGCAACGGGAGCTCACCCCATCGCAGGGATTTAAACCGCTGACCTTCTGATCGGCAAGCCCTAGGCTCTGTGGTTTAACCCACAGCGCCACCCGTGCTAACAAGCTAACATTTTTAGTAAGGTACCAATATAGTGTTTAAACTTCATAGAGGCATTCAAAGAATGTGTTTTTGCATTAAACGATGCACACACCAGCCACACTTCCAGCATCCCTTCCCGCTTGACCTCTGTCCTTCCCACATTGAGTATGGTGATCTGAATGGGAATTCTTCACACATTTGGTTTGAACATGCTTAGTATCTCACTGCTGCCGAGAACCTCGGTCCTGCAGGTTTCCAGATCGCGAGGAAGATTCTAAGCACTTTCAGTCAAATGTCCATAGCCTCTTCCTTCATCCCTCCCCAATCAATGCGGGAAGGTTGGGGGTGTAGTGTGGACATGGGAATGGGGTCATATGGACTGCACCCTAGGATTTAAGCGCATGTGTGTTCTTTGACTGGCAAATAGGTTGCAAAGCACCTGACTGCAGTTTTGTACCCTTTTTATATGAAGTGCACAGCTATTGTACAATATCTGTACCCTGAAGCAACCAAGCTCTTTTGGTTTACAATCTTAATTCCTCAATAAAATGCTCAGAAGAAAAATAGGTATGTCTCTTTTCCCCATAGAGACAGTTCACCTTTTGTGGATTCCACAATGTGTTTGTGCTTTCTTGATCAGTAAGTCTGTAATGAGAATGCTGTTCACATGCACTTCCATTTGGTTCTGAGGGGGTTTCTCTTTCACACAGCCACTTCCAAACAAAAGTCCAGCAACCATTTGCAGCCAGACAGCCCAGATGTACAAGGTTACATCGCCAATCAGTCTCCAGAGAGTATTGTTGAGGAGGCTCAGGGCAAGCTGACAGAGTTGGAGCAAAGGATAAAGGAGGCCATAGAGAAGAACGCCCAGCTGCAGTCTTTGGAATTGGCACATGCCGACCAGCTGACCAAGGAGAAGATTGAGGAGCTGAACAAAACGAGAGAGGAGCAGATTCAGAAGAAGCAAAAGATCTTGGAGGAGCTGCAGAAAGTAGAGCGGGAACTGCAGCTGAAAACCCAGCAGCAACTGAAAAAGCAATACCTGGAGGTGAAAGCGCAGAGAATTCAACTTCAGCAGCAGCAGCAGCAGCAGCAGCCGTGTCAGCACTTAGGACTTCTGACTCCCGTTGGCGTAGGAGAGCAGCTGACCGAGGGAGACTATGCACGGTTGCAACAGGTGGACCCGTACTTGCTCAAAGACGATCCCCAGCAAACGGCGGCCCAGATGGGCTTCGCTCCAATCCAGCCTCTTGCAATGCCTCAAGCTTTGCCTCTTTCTGCGGGTTCCTTACCTCCAGGGTCTATTGCAAATCTTACAGAACTGCAAGGTGTCATAGTTGGACAGCCAGTACTGGGCCAAGCACAACTTACAGGGCTGGGGCAAGGAATTCTGACAGACGCACAGCAGGGGTTAATGGTAGCCAGCCCTGCCCAGACCCTCAATGACACGCTGGATGACATCATGGCAGGTGTGTATAACTTGTTACGTACAAGTGCAATGTCGTATGCTTAAAAAAAAAAAAAAAAAGCAGTTGAGGCATGCCAACATTTTTATTTTCTTTCAGCTTTACAAAGCCTAGGTTGTTTTGGCCCCTTATTTTAGAATTACCTGAAGTAGAAGTGAAACCAACATTCACATTTAAGTTTGCTTTTGGCGAGTTACGTTGTCCCTTTTAGTCCCAAGCTCCGGAAGTCAGAGGTTTTTGCCTTGATAAAGGATGCTGTGTTCCTTGCCTGCTGCCATGAATTAATTTCTCTTTTGAATTACAGCCCATTCATGTTTCTGAAATACATGAAAAATACTTTGAATTGACTTGAATTAACACTTTGAATTATAGAAGAACATTACTTTGGGAAGGAGGACTTGGATAAGAAATTTAATTTTCTACTTTTTTTACTTCCACAGTAATGTTCTGAAGAGATCATAGCCAAGATCGATCTAGCCATATTAATGCGCTCCTTCCAGAGCTCTGTGGCTGCAACAGAGTTCTTCATTCCCTTCCATCCCCATTGCATAAACAGAGCTAAACAAGGAAGGCCTTTTCTGCATGGACCTCCATTTGTGCAAATTGACTCTGGGTTTAAACTGGCATTCCTTTGTTCACCTGAGTTCATGGTTGTTTTGGTTTAGCAGAATAGGTGTTGCCAGTTCAGATTCATCTGGCCATTCACAGCTAGACATCTTTTGGTCAACGCTTTGAACACACGAGAAGCAGAAAGATAGCAGTAGTGAAAATAGGGTTGTCACCATAACCTGGCTTTTTAAAGATGCTCTGTGCTGCCATCTGTAAATTTTACTAGTTTACAAGTATTGAAGCTTCGCTCTTCAGGCCAAAGAGTTTACTGTGCAAGTCAAGCTGCCCTTTCTCCTTGCATCTGCCACAGGCCCTTCATTTCTTTTCAGCAGCCTTAGCCGGCTTTATTACATGTCTCTAGAAGACCTTCATTTGGGTCATTTGGCAAATCCACCCAAAGAATTCTGACACACACCTGGCTCTTGGGTTATTTGCCCTTAAATATTCCAACTGGTCCGTGACTTGGCCAGAAATCTATTTTTTGGTTTTTTTTTTTTTAAAGTATAGGGGCAAGTTGGAATTTCATTTACACAAAGTTGTTTAGCACCCTTTCAGAAGCTTTGTGGTGATACTAATAGAATATTGGTAATTTTCATCTTCTGGTGTGTAGACAGCTTGTTTCTTAATACCAGTCATATTGAATCTGAGTTTGAGCAGTTAGTGGTGTTATTGCCCTGTGCTCTCATAGTTATAGCCATGTACTGATACATAAAGATGTTAACCTTAATTATAGGATAAAAGGTATGAGAGACCACAACATGGTAATTTACTTGCTCAAAAAATTCATAATCTGCTGGCAGTTAAGATTTGTTTCAGTGTGTATCAATGTTTTCTAAGACAATTAAAATAAAGATAATGTGAGCTCTGACTCTGAATTTGCTATTTCTTGTTCGACATCAAATTCTTAAGGTTTTGATTTCCCCCTGGATATTTTTTTTGGTGAGAGAAGCTTCTTAAAGATATTTAATACAATTGACTTAATTCAAGGACTGGTTCACATGTCATCCTAAACCTTGGCTTCTCTGGGAGCAGGGCTCGGGCAGGTTCTCCCCCCTGCTTTCCCTGAATCCCTTTACGTCGTTTGTACCCAGGAATCATGGTTTGTAACAAATTATCGCATTTACTTGAATGTAATGTGCACCTTTTTTGGCGAAATTTCATCGCGAAAATTAGGATGTGCATAAGATACGATGGCGCTTTAGATTCAATTGCAACCTTGAAAAACACCGCTGACATAGCAAATACTTTTTTGGTTTCAAGGTTGTGAAAATTGAGGTGTGCATTAGATTCGATGGCGCATTAGATTCGCATAAGTACAGTATAGTTAGCTTAAACTAGCTTCAGAAAGCATGATTTGAAGTCAGATTGTTCTGAAACTGATATGAGTTTAAACAAGAGGCTCTGGTCTGGATGCCACAACAATCAAAGTGTTAAGAAAGGTGAAAGTAAAGCAGTTATAGTCCTCCTGGCCATGCAGAAAGTGCAGGAGCCCAAGACTCACAAGAATTCCTACATATGGTTGTCTCACCAAAGCATGACTTTGTACGACATGCAAACTGGGCCAGAGCCTTCTATCCTAGGTCAAATATTTTGAGCATAGTTCCCTGAGTTAAGGAATCCCTATACAGTAGTTCTTCTCACTAAATACTCTGATCCATACATAATTGTAACTTTGTGGTTTTCGTTTTTCAGACTGTTGGGTAGAAGCAGATATATTTTAAGAGGGATTGGGTGGCTGTTGGGTTCTAGCAATCCAGTCCCAGATAGCCATTTTTTAAATGTCAAACCTCTGTTCTATCAAACCTTCCATTTCTCAGCAACTCTTATGTACATAGCAGTACATTCCAAACAAGAATTAATTTGGTACAGACTAAATTTTGGATTGCTCTCATTAGGGCCAAATGCTGTCATCTGCCCCCATACAGCTGACTCTTCTGGGCTACGTTTTTACCCCAATGAAAGAAAGGCAAGAGCGTGGCATGTTTTGAAGATTGATTCAGCCTAAGGAACACCACTTTTCACATCTTGCTTAACATGCAGCTTTTAATTAGACCATTTTGAGAAACTTTCAGAAGTTCTAGCTAATCATACTTCTAATAAGCACAATTGTTCTCTCCAATAGCAGTGAGCGGAAGAGCATCTGCGGTGTCAAACACCCCTACCCACAGCATCGCGACGTCTGTCTCCCAACCTCAGACACCAGCTCCAAGCCCTATCATTTCTCCCTCAGCCATGCTACCGGTCTACCCTGCCATAGATATCGATGCGCAGGTAAGCCAGAAATAAGCCATAGACTCGCATACTCACTCCTCTAGTTCTAAGAAGTTTAAAGCTGCTTCTGGTGGTTTTGAACAACGCACACTTCCCTGTTACATCTGAATATCATGAGCTATGATTTGAACCTAACCATGGCTAGAGAAAATAATCCTGGTTTGTTAGATAAACCTCTTAATACACATGAAGACGGGAGAACACGAGCCCAGTGTTTACCACAGGGTGTTCTTGTTGCATCAAATCCCAGCTTGTGATCCAGGAACTGGACTGCGCATGTACATTTACTCAGTTCTGAATTGTGCTTTTGTGTTTTGTTTTTGACATGGAGACAGCAGGAACATTTTTGGGAAGTATGACTCCCGGTTTTAATAATAATAATAATAATAATAATAATAATAATAATAATAATAATAAAAAATTTGTTGATTTATTATTTTTTGTATTTGTATTTATTATTTGTATCCTACCCATCTGGCTGGGTTTCCCCAGTCACTCTGGGTGGCTTCCAACAAAGACCAAAAATACCGTATTTTTTTCTCTATAAGACTCACTTTTTCCCTTCTGAAAAGTAAGGGGAAATGTGTGTGCGTCTTATGAAGCGAATGCAGGCTGCGCAGCTATCACAGAAGCCAGAACAGCAAGAGGGATTGCTGCTTTCGCTGCGCAGCGATCCCTCTTGCTGTTCTGGTTTCTGAGATTCAGAATATTTTTTTTTCTTGTTTTCCTCCTCCAAAAACTAGGTGTGTCTTGTGGTCTGGTGCATCTTATAGTGCGAAAAATACGGTACACTAAAATGTCACACATTAAAAACTTCCCTGAATTGGTGATTCTTTATCAGAGACTGAATTAGATGGATTTCCTAAATCTGCGTTTATTACAAAGCAGCTTTAGAAGCAGAGCGTCTCGTCCAAAGACTCTACAGGCAATAATATTTCACACTTAATGATGCTTGTTGTAGTAGTAGTTAAATGATGTACATTTCCTTCACAAAGTATAAGGAAAGCCATTAACGTTTTGAAATGGCCTTTGTCTTCCAGACTGAAAGCAACCACGACACTGCGTTGACCCTTGCATGTGCTGGTGGACATGAGGAGCTGGTGCAAACGCTCCTAGAGCGGGGAGCTAATATTGAACACAGGGACAAAAAAGGTACATGCCTGCTGATAAAGTAATGGTATAAACAGAGTTTTCTGTAGATGACAGATTTACATATGCTGGTTTTGACCTTTGAAGCCCTATGCGGCCTAGGACCCTTGTACTTACAGGACCGCCTCTCCTGGTATGTCGCGCAGAGGACCCTAAGGTCCATCAATAATAATAGCTTAAAGGTCCCGGGCCGTAAGGAAGCCAGACTATCCTCCACCAGGGCCAGGGCTTTTTCAGTGACGGCTCCGACCTGGTGGAATGCTCTGTCCCACGAGACTAGGGCCCTGCAGGACTTGATCTCCTTCCGCAGGGCCTGTAAGACAGAGCTATTCCACCTGGCCTTCAATTTGAATTAGCTGATCCTCTTTTCCCTTTCCTCTTCTATGAAGAAATCCTTTCTGGGACCCCACATTTAAATTCTTGTTCACACACCTCCTTGCTGGCCCTAGTAGGACCAACTTGGCCACTTAGCCCTGGTGATCATTCAATGTCTACTGACTGGGGTTTCTCCCCCAAAAAAATAACCCCTGAATTTTTGAATTTTATTGATATTGATGCTGCATTTTTGGTGTATTCTGTGCTGTTTTATGCTGTTTTTAAGTCTCATTTTAATCAATGTTTTGTATTTGCTGTTAGCTGCCCTGAGCCTGGTTTTTAAACTGGGAAGGGCGGGGTACAAATAAAAATTCATGATTATTTATTATTATATTCCCGTGGAAGGAGATCCTCCTCCAGCTAATGTGTGTTTCTGCTGTAGATAACATTTTCCACCTGCAAAATTAATTTTATTCCAGGTGTCCTGTATTAGGGTTGTTGTTTTGGTTTCCTGTTAAAATTTGTTGTTATTTTAGAAATGGGTGCAAGTCAAAAATCCTTAAGCGGTGCCTATTTTCCCCTTCCAGGCTTTACCCCCCTTATTTTGGCTGCTACAGCTGGTCATGTCGGTGTTGTTGAGATCTTGTTGGATAATGGTGCAGATATTGAAGCTCAGTCTGAGAGAACCAAGGACACACCATTATCTTTAGCTTGTTCTGGAGGAAGACAGGAGGTGAAGTAAACAGTACCTATTGTTGCGTACTAACTGAAAGCCTTTCACTGTGATTAATGCTTGTCATATAACTCTAATCCTTGATTCTGAACACACTCCACAAAAGCTTGTTCAGCTGTTTCCAGTTAGAATTTACAGAATTCTAATCAATTTAAAAATAGGTGTTTCTGATCATCTCATCACTGCTGTACCAGAGGGGAGCGGAGAGCACATGAACTCCAGGCTCGTGAAGGCTAATGTTAAACATGTGTCTCCCAAACTGTTACTTCCAAACTGAGGTGCAGTATTAAAATGCCAGCTCAGCCCTGGACACGTAATATTTAACAGTAGTAATTTTTTGCTAACCATATTTTATAACCAGTGTAACCTACTGTTTTATGTTGTTTATTTGATTGTGCAAATTACAATGGTTCTTGTTTTCAGCAACTTGGTATGTTGTTGTAAGTCACCTAAAGACCACCCTCTAGTAGATGTCTTCTTTTTCAATATTATTATTACTGCTATTAGCATCTTTTTAATACTGTAACTGTGATTTAAGATATCTAAGGTAGAACCGGGTTAGGAGTTTGTCAAGTCTTCTCTGTTTACTCAGATTTTCCTTGGTACCCCGAAGGGCCAGAAAACAAGGGTGTTTACTAGGTAAAGTGATGGTAGTTATCCAAAGAACTTTATGACTAGCTCCATGTACCGTATTTTTTGCTCTATAAGACTCACTTTTTCCCTCCTAAAAAGTAAGGGGAAATGTGTGTGCGTCTTATGGAGCGAATGCAGGCTGCGCATCTATCCCAGAAGCCAGAACAGCAAGAGGGATTGCTGCTTTCACTGCGCAGTGATCCCTTTTGCTGTTCTGGCTTCTGAGATTCAGAATATTTTTTTTCTTGTTTTCCTCCTCCAAAAACTAGGTGCGTCTTGTGGTCTGGTGCGTCTTACAGAGCGAAAAATACGGTATATAGAATCATAGAACTTCAGAGTTGGATGGGACCACGAGGGTCATCTAATCCAACAAGTGACACTACTTATTTCAAATAAGGGTTCTCTGCCCCCATTTACCTTATGGAACATGTATTTGGGAAGCTTCCCCTGTGTTTCTATGTTAAGTAGCAAAGCTGCTGTGACATGAATAAACGATATCTAAGTTAGGCACCAGTTGTATATGAAGTGCCATTACAGCCCCAAGTCAATGTATAATCATCTTGCATGGTTAAAGTTGATCTTATAAGTGTTTATACCATGGGTCGGCAACCCGCGGCTCCGGAGCCGCATGTGGCTCTTTTACACCTTTGCCGCGGCTCCGGGGTGGATACTAGCGAGGGGAGGAGGCGCATTGTGCGCCCCGACACTCCCCACTGTGGCAGGCGCTATACTGGCTGTGACGTCGCATGGGGGCGGTGCGTGCGTTAGTCACGCACCGTCCCAACGTCACCTTCCCGCCCGCTGTCAGATCGGAGGGCAGCGGCACACATGCTTTAAATGTCGCAATGGTTTTGCGGCTCCCAGTTGTTTTTTTCTTCGGAAACGGGTCCAAGTGGCTCCTTTTGTCTAAAGGTTGCAGACCCCTGGTTTATACCATGGCTTAGCATCACTAGTGTGGTACATAACCATACATTCTCTCTGAGCCACGTGAGCAGAATTGTGTGTTCTACCTGGGGTAACACAGAGGTGGCAATAAGCCTCCATTTCCACGCTGTTGCCTGAGGGGCCTCTGATTGCAGTTCTGTGTTCAGGAAGGGAGTGATAATCATTTCTCGAAGGTAACTATTTGTATTTTTACAACAATTCAGGTGGTGGAGCTTCTGTTAGCTAGAGGGGCAAATAAAGAGCACAGAAATGTTTCTGACTACACCCCTTTAAGCTTAGCTGCTTCTGGTGGTTATGTGAACATCATCAAAATACTGTTGAATGCCGGTGCAGAGATCAATTCAAGGCAAGTTCCCTTTTTAAGCTCCTGTTTATTTCATGCTGCTCTTGTTTCTTGTTATGTTCTTCCATTCTACCCTAGGTTCACAACAGGGTTCCAGGAGGACCCTTCTCATTCTGAGAGAAGCTTTAGACTGGGTTCTTGATCCAAAGAAAGAGAAACAGAGCAAATTACGGATGGCATCTATGCCCAGACCAGGTGCCTTGGTGGCCCTGTTGCTGCAATATAATTTAGTGGACTTCTAGTGTCTTTTGAATCCTATTGAAATAGATTTCTCTTTTTCTCTCCAGCAGCTATGTGTCCTGTAACAGAATCGATTCCTTGTTATGCTCCCTCCACCATATCTAGTCATGTCAAAGCATCTTCTATGAGTCTTACCTTGATTTCATATGACAGCCCACTATTTACCATTTTACAGCTCAATGATGAACTGTGAAAGGATCCTACTTGGAGATTGAATCCTCTCCTTCTACAGTGAAGAGAAATAGTTGATAGTCTGAAGCAATGGATAGGAGAGGTTTTTGTGCATAGCAATCCTATCCAGTTTCCTGAGCCTTTGCTTTGGGAAACTCTAAAAGCAGTCATCTGGGGAGAATTCATCAGTGGAAACTGTTACTTAAAGAAAGAAAGGAACAAAACATGCACCTTACTGATCAAAGACATAGCTGAACTGGAAACTTAAAATATAAATGTACAGAGAGCAATCTGCTGTATAACAAATCCAAAGAGGAACTGAATTAAAAGCTCTTGAAATGATTATGATACTGGCTTGTAAATCTGATTATTGGCTTGTAAATTTACAAAACGTGTTTAAACTAATAGGTGCTAACCATAACTAATTACACTTACAGGTACAGTGGACCCTCCGGATATTAACTTAATTCATTCTGGGGGTCCGTACATACCCCAAAAAGTCCTCATCTAGAGGCGCCGCTCCTGCGCACTCACGCGGCGCAGTAGAGTGCTTCTCTGCATGTGTGCGCGGCGAAACCTGGTTTGCCGCGTTTACAACCCAAAAGTTACGTTACCCGAAGATAACGTAACCCGAGTGTCCACTGTATATGGCCTCTGTAGCTCGCATTTAGAGGTCTACAGGAACCTATAGGTTCATATGTACGTGGACTTTTATATTACAGAAATAGGTAAATAATAATAATAATAATAATAATATCTTTATTGTCATTGCCCCCTTCGGGGACAACAAAATTACTTGACTGCTCCATAAAAACACTAATTAATCAATACAGTATAATACAGCAAGGGAGATTAGATGACTTTCAAAGTCCGGGCTTCCCATTCAGGGCCGAGATCGCTCTGGAGAAGAAGCTGTTCTTAAGACGGCTCGTTCTTGTCTTCATCGTCCTGTATCTCCGTCCCGACGGCAAGAGCTCGAAGAGACAGTGACCAGGATGCGATGGATCTTTTACTATGTCCAGTGCCTTCCTATGGCACCTTGTGGCATAAATCTGCTCTAAGGTGGAGAGTGGGCAGCCAACAATGCTCTCTGCTGCCTTAAGAACCGTGCCCAACCCCATCCTGTCCTGGGTAGTACAGCTTCCGTACCACACACATAAGCCATAAGTGAGCACGCTCTCAATGGCACAGTGATAGAAGGCAAGCAGCAGTTTCTGCGGAAGATGGTTTTTCCTTAGTATTCTCAAAAAGTACAGTCTCTGCTGCGCCTTCTTCACAAGCCCCCTTGTGTTGACACTCCAGGACAGATCCTCTTGTAATTCAATGCCCAAAAATCTGAACGTTGTTACCCTCTCCACACAGACCCCATCAATCAAAAGTGGCTGGACGTTGCTCTTTTAAATTTGTGAATTTAAAAGTCACCATGCTATATAAAGTTAAAATGTAACCTGTGTTCATTTGTTTCCAGAACTGGTAGCAAGCTGGGCATCTCTCCATTAATGTTGGCAGCCATGAATGGTCATACTGCTGCTGTGAAGCTGCTGCTGGACATGGGATCTGATATTAATGCACAGATAGAGACCAATAGGAATACTGCCCTGACACTGGCCTGTTTCCAAGGAAGAACCGAAGTGGTTAGTCTTCTCCTCGATAGAAAAGCTAATGTTGAGCACAGAGCCAAGGTAGGAAGATCTTGGTTTAAATGTCTTAAATTTGTTAGTACTTCTATTACTTTTCACACTTCAGATGTTTGTCTGCTCAGTCTTGAATGTACACAGCCGTTTTATGTCCACCATCTGGGTAAACAAATTTTATTTGCTTCATTGGAGTGTTGACTTTATATCGTTCCTCACTGCCTTGCAAGTAACTTTGCAAAAGGTGGGATATATGCTTATTAAATACAGCAAAAAAAAAATCATCATGCTTTTTTATTTATTACATTTATATACTGCCCTTCTGGCAAGGCACCCAAAGAGGTTTACAGTGGTACCTCGGGTTAAGTACTTAATTTGTTCCGGAGGTCCGTTCTTAACCGGAAACTGTTCTTAACCTGAGGTACCACTTTAGCTAATGGGGCCTCCCACTGCCACCGCACGATTTCTGTTCCCATCCTGAGGTAAAGTTCTTAACCCAAGGTACTATTTCTGGGTTAGCGGAGTCTGCAACCTGAAGCGTATGTAATCTGAAGTGTATGTAACCCGAGGTACCACTGTACTAGGCAAAATCCTAACATGGTTGTGCAGCCCCAAAAGTGCAGTAGAGCAGAAAGCACTGGACAATGCAAACATCACCAAGGTTTTGAAATCTACCCTTTAGAACCCTTCCAGTCCCTCTGGCCGTGGGAAGAAGTGGGCTGCGGATTATCTGTTTCTCTTAAAGGAAAGTGCCTGGAAAGCATTTAGGAAGGAAAGAGGTTGCTAACATCTCCAGTATACCGCTACAATCCAAAGTAGGAGAGAGACAGGTCTTGGCTCTTATACAGTGGTGCCTCGCAAGACGAAATTAATTCGTTCCGCGAGTTTTGTCGTCTTGCGATTTTTTTCGTCTTGCGAAGCACGGTGTCGGGAAAGTTTTGGAACAGCTTCAGAAATCACCAAAGTCTTTAAAAACCTCAAAAAAGGCTACCACACCGCGTTCTATGAGTTGCTCCTCGAAGTCAAGTCGCAACTGTATTAACGGTGTTAAGAAAAAGGAAACAAACTTGCGAGACGTTTCCGTCTTGCGAAGCAAGCCCATAGGGAAAATCGTCTTGCGAAGCAGCTCAAAAAACGAAAAACCCTTTCGTCTAGCGAGTTTTTCGTCTTGCGAGGCACCACTGTAACTCTACCTCCTCCACTCACAGTCATCCTGGCTCTTCAGAGTTCCCCTGCTAGCCGCAGTGCTCCAGGCACACCATAAATGAGGCCTGAGGCCTGCCCTGGATGCATCACACCAATAATAGCACCGCTGTTCAATGCCATTTCTGAAAGAGGGAGACTGTGAAGCCTATGTTGAAACTGGGGATAGGACAGAAGACCACAGAGAAAGCGACACTGTCACCTGCCATATGGGACAGAATATCTTCAGGCAAATTTCGGGAGTTGATGCTGGCTCTAGCTCCCTGGTCTGTGTTTCTTCTCTTAAGCCTTTCCTCAAGGCCCACAGACCTGCCTTAAGCAGCCCAAGGGAAGACGGGGTTGCCCCAATAGTTATCTCATACTGTTGATGGCCCTTTCTGGGGTTGGTATCCATCCATCCATCCATCCGAGGAGCACATGTGGTTTGTAGTCCTTTGCTTCTCTTTTAAATCATCACTATGGAGATGAAACAGGTTTGATGCGGATGAGGGGGTGAGTTTTAAAAACTAAGTAAAAGGAGGGAGTTCTTTATTCCCAACACATTCTATTTGGTGAGAAGTGGAATGGGTATAAAGTGATGAATCTGTTGGATCTCTCTTCATTCAGCTGTTAATAGTTGAATATTCCATACAGTAGAGTGCCTGATAATAAACATACCTGAAGGAGAAGTATATCTGAAGGAGCGTCTCCACCCCCATCGTTCTGCCCGGACACTGAGGTCCAGTGCCGAGAGCCTTCTGGCGGTTCCCTCGCTGCAAGAAGCCAAGTTACAGGGAACCAGGCAGAGGGCCTTCTCGGTAGTGGCACCTGCCCTGTGGAACACCCTCCCACCAGATGTCAAAAAGAAAAACAACTACCAGACTTTTAGAAGACATCGGAAGGCAGCCCTGTTTAGGGAAGCTTTTAATGTTTAATAGGTTATTGTATTTTAATATTTTGTTGGAAGCCTCCCAGAGTGGCTGGGGAAACTCAGCCGCATGGGTGGGGTATAAATAATAAATTATTATAATAATATTATTATTATTGTGAGTTAACAGTGGTCACTGATACTCTATAAGCCAGAAATGATTGTTGCCTTCTTGTAGCTATAGATTTTCACACATTTCTAATGTATTCTTAACCTAGACCGGCCTGACACCCTTAATGGAAGCTGCCTCTGGTGGATATGCGGAAGTAGGCAGAGTTCTTCTAGACAAAGGTGCAGATGTAAACGCTCCGCCAGTCCCTTCTTCAAGAGACACAGCTCTGACAATTGCAGCAGACAAAGGGCATTACAAGTTCTGTGAGCTGCTTATTAGCAGGTACCATATTTGATACGATTTGAAGGGGAGGATCAAGAGGCCTAGGTTACAAAGAATGTCACTGGCTCTAGGATCCTGATACGCTATCTATGGGTGTTTACTAATGAGTTTCGTTGAGCCCACACAGAAGTTGCACTTATAAGAGTAGAAGAGTTGGTCTGATGAGAAAGTTTTGATTGGTGAATTTTCAGGAAACAACTGTGTGTGCTTTAGATTGTGGGTCTTCATTGAAGTTCTGGCATAAATGTTCCATTCCTGAGCAGCAATTCCATAATTGCAATTCCAGAGGCACTACTATAGAGCAAAGCAGGAAATTCTAGTTCTGATGTGGCACTACAAGTCCTCCTATGTTAGCTGCACGATGACAGCATTACATTTTTATTATATAGGAAGAAAATAGCATCTGTTAAGATAGAAGGTGTGCAGATGCCAGGAGTTCATGTTTCAGAAATGAACTATTTCAGAGTTGTTTGGAAATGGTTTTATGAACATGGTGATGTTCTCTAGAAGTGCTGTCCCTCCAACTTCCACCACCTTTCTAAAGCCAGTAGCAATAACCAGTCCTTCAGTTCAATTTTTTTTTGTGTGTGTGTGTTTTAATTGGTAAAATATGCATTCAGTATTTTCATCAGGCTTTTTTATTTTTTTTGTAGGGGAGCTCACATCGATGTCCGGAACAAAAAAGGAAATACTCCATTATGGCTTGCTGCAAACGGTGGTCATTTAGATGTTGTCCAGTTGCTAGTGCAAGCTGGAGCAGATGTAGATGCTGCTGATAACAGAAAGATAACTCCGCTGATGGCAGCCTTTCGAAAGGTAGAGTGAAAGCTTTTGCCTTGCTTCTTTTTAACCCTCTTGATAAAAAAGAACTAATTTGTTGCAGTATGAATTCGGAAATATAACTGCATCACCCACACAGTGCATGGCAGAAATTTAATAAATGGACTTGTTATGCTTCCCATAGCGTGCGGTTTTCAGGGGGGAGACTTATATAACCATTGCAAAAAAACAACATATTGGCAGTGTGTGCAATATTGCAATTGAATAAGCTGCCCTCTCTGCTTTTCTGTATCTCAGAGTATTTTCAAATGCCTTGCTTTATTAAAGAGAACGGGAGTTTTTCCTTCCCTAGCTTCACAGATTGGCAATTTTTGTATGCTTCTGAAGCTCCTGCTGCTTTGGGGAATTGAGGTTGCTGCAGTTACTCTTTTCACTGAATTATCTTTTATAGTTTAGTTATTTCACTTAAATGCATTTAAATGTGCAGCCTGCCTTCATGTGAAAGGGACTAATGCTGGAAACCTTCATTCTTAGGGTCATGTGAAAGTTGTACGCTACCTGGTAAAAGAAGTCAACCAGTTCCCATCAGATTCAGAATGTATGAGATACATAGCAACAGTTACTGACAAGGTAAGAATAATGTGCTGCTTAAGTTACTCAGTAAAACTTTGGTAAAACCAGTGTTTCCCAGTAAGCTGATGAATACATCATAAGTGCTAATTAAAACCTTGCATATCTCGACCCTGAACAGCATTGGACAGACTACCGCATTTTTTGCTTTATAAGACTCACTTATTCCCTCCTAAAAGGTAAGGGGAAATGTGTGTGCGTCTTATGGAGTGAATGCAGGCTGCGCAGGTATCCCAGAAGCCAGAACAGCAAGAGGGATTGCTGCTTTCACTGCGCAGTGATCCCTCTTGCTGTTCTGGCTTCTGAGATTCAGAATATTTTTTTTCTTGTTTTTCTCCTCCAAAAACTAGGTGCGTCTTGTAGTCTATTGCGTCTTATAGAGCGAAAAATACGGTATTTTTCTCTGACTTTACACTCCCAATTCAGTTGTATGGCTTCATTCAAGAGCACACTATTTTTTGTTTTAGTGTGTTTAAATATTTAACCTGCCTAATCCCAAAGTATGTTACAGAATAAAATACCACAGGAGGGGGGGAAATAAAATGCAGACCAAAGTTACCATTATTAAATTTCTGTGCCACCCTTCATCCAAGGATTCTAGGCAAGTTTACAATATAAAAACACAAAAATACAAAACAATGACACCCCACACAGTTTAAAAGGTCATCAATAATCAAATTAGCCAAAGGTTGCAAAGCTCCTCTCCCTTCCCACTTTTTCTTAATATATTCATATCTGGTCTCTGCATAAGAAGTCCTTTCCTTGGTTCATCTTTTCCCCCAACCAAACTTTTTTTTCAAAACTAGAGCACTTCTGAATCCTGTTTTGCCATCTGGAATCTCTTGACTCCCACTCTGGAGAATTCTGTCCCTGCGGCATTTGCCATTCCACACAACCTTCCCAAAGCAATTACAACCCGTTAGCTTTTACTGGCAGAATAAAATCCCTCTCACAATGTGCTCTCTTGTTTGTCTCCTCTCCAGCCATCCTTCCATTCTTATACGAGGAGACACAGCATATCCACAGTCATTAGCAGTTCAGCCCCTTTGATGCCACAGGAGCCTTCCAATCCATTCCTTTCATTTCTGCACTCTTGCCTGTTTGTTAAGCAGCTTCCCTTCCTTTGCAGGCCACAATGAGCCCCTCATGCTCCCTGTCAGTTCCCTTCTTGCAGTGTTTAAGGCTGGTACATCCATTATTTGTTCAACTGCTTGTGCCAATTCAGAAATGATAATCTTTTTGCATTGTCATCGCAGGAAATGCTGAAGAAGTGCCACCTCTGTATAGAATCAATTGTTCAAGCCAAAGACAGGCAGGCTGCTGAAGCAAACAAGAATGCAAGCATTCTTTTAGAGGAGTTGGATTTGGAGAAGGTAAGTAACGCTGCAAGTTCAGATTTCCACTTTCGAACACTTTATAGGCTGGCTTTCTGTAGTTGCTCAAGGCAGGGCATGCAAGAATAGAAAAAAAATCAGCCATCAAAAAACACTCCTTGTGGTGGAGTTGAGGAATCCCCCTACTGTAGGGTTACCAGACGTCCCCGTTTCCTGGGGACAGTCCCCAGATTTGCAAATAAGTCCCCAGACAAATTCCATCCCTGGAATGTCCCCGGATTTCATCTAATGTCCCCAGGAAACGCAGCCGCGGCAGTTGGCTCTAGCTGGCTTCAGGAGCTGCTTGGAAGTCCCCATATGATGGTGGTGCAGGGGCTCTAAGATGCAGCTTCCGGGCTGCCTCCACCTTCCCTGACCCCAGCAGTTAAGCTGTGAAGGGAGGTTTCATGCTGCCTATCGGAGCAGCCACCTAACTCCTACTTGCGTGCAAGCAGGAGCGGGGCAGGGGTATCTCAGCTGTGAAGGGAAGCTTCACGCTGCCTATCAGAGCTTGTGTGCAAGCAGGAGGTGGCAGGGATCTCTCAATTAGGCAAGGGGAAGCCTCCCTTCCCAGCTGAGGGATCCCTGCCCCCTCCTGCTTGCACGCAAGTAGGAATGGGAATGGGGCTGCTCCGATGGGAAGGGAGGCATTGCGCTGCCCCAGCCTAGCCGCTGCCTGGGCTCTCTGCCCTCCTCCCCCGTCTTTCATGCCTGATCCACCGCACACCGCTTCCCCACCACCACCACCGAAGAACCAACAACTCGGGCTCATGGAGAAAGGAGATAGAAGCCTCGGAGGAAGGCGAAACCTGGCGGTTGAGGTCAAGGTGGCGGCCGTCCCTCTGCCACCACCATCACTTCAGCATCAACGTCCCGAACGTGTAGTATTTACTTATTTAATTAATAAAAGGGCCCCGGATTCATTGAAAACAATCTGATAACCTTACCCTGCTGTCTCCTTGAAAACGAAAAATTGCTAAAATGTTTAGTTCCTAGCTGAAATAATCGCCCTGAATACACTGTGGGGCCAGAGGTTAACCTCCTCCATGAGTGGAAAGCCTTTATGTTTTAACTTGAGAGTCTCTTCCAATAGAATCACTGGTAGAGTTGGAAGGGACCATGGGGGTCATCTAGTCCAACCCCCTGCAATGCAGGAATCTTTTTCCCAATGTGAGAGCCCACAACCTTCAGATTAAAAGTCTCACACTTTGCCATTCAAGCAATCCCAGCTTCTGTGGCTCAAAGTGGGCTCATTGATAGACAGCTTGCCCAAAAAGCTTGATTCAAGGCCATATAATTTTCCCTCTGCTGGCTTCCGCTTGGTCTGGATGCAGGATGATCAAATTAGCCACTTCACCTTGGGCCTTTGACAGTGGGCTTGGGCAAGTTTCTCTTCCCACTAGCTCAGCCTTCCAGTGTGGGGAACTAGTTTAGAACTCTTGGAAGGCAGGGGGGTATTCTTATAAGTAATCAGCTGAGACTGGTGAACAGCACCCAGTCTCTTCCTAATGCTAAGCTGTACAGCCTGATCTGCCCAAGGTTTCAGTTTCCTTTTGGCAGTTTCCTTTCATCGCTGTTGAATGAATTTGACTTGCAGCTACGGGAAGAAAGCAGAAGGCTGGCATTAGCTGCTAAAAGAGAGAAGAGAAAGGAGAAGAGAAGGAAGAAAAAGGAAGAGCAAAGGAGGAAGCTGGAAGAAATAGAGGCAAAAAACAAAGAGAATTTTGAACTGCAGGCTGCTCAAGAAAAGGAAAAACTAAAAGCTGAAGGTAGGTATTTGATTTGTACCCCATGGGCTCAGAGCAGGTGTCAGCAGTTGTCTAAAAAACACAAAAGATGGCTGTTCTTCCATTTTCAGCATCTCTCCTCTGAAACACAACTAAATGTTAAATCATTAAATCCTGTCAACTTGAATATATTCAATTGGAAATGATTACAAATTATTGAAGGAAAGAGGACATTGTCATAGATCAGTGCTAAAATCATGGGATAAAGATAAATGGCAGTCAATTACATAGTTTCTCTGCAACTGGTTTTTCCTTTCAACCGTCATAATAAGCATTTCACTAGGGGAGGGTTTTTTGTTTGTTGGTTTTGCAAAGGACTACCACTCTTGACACGTGCAGTGGGGGAAACATTGCCTTTCATGAGCTTTTGGATAAACCACCTGGGTTGGGATCCAATTAGCTGCTTAGGTTCACACAAAGATATTGAATTCCCATTGGGGCATTTGGCTACCTTGTGAGCAGCTGATCCTCCAAATCATCTGTCTAATTCTGATCGAACCTCTCTCTAAACAGCAGTTTGACGCAAGGCGCTCAAAGTTGTAGATTGAAGTAGAATAAGTGTGGAGACTCCACGGACTTGTGGAAGTTGTTACACGATTCTTTGGATCCTGGTATTGAAGAGGTTGCATACCAAGGCCAATAGGCAGAACATAACAGGCATTTCTTCACTGTTCAGTCCTAATTATAGTTGGTTCTCAACTTGCATATGAGTAAATAAGCATTCATTATAAAAACAAGAGACTTGTGGCATAATAAATACACATCTATTGTGTCACAGATTCATCAGAGGGACAAAATAATATCCTGAGTTGCCATAATAAATTTGTGCCATGAGACTCTTTGAGTTGGTGTTGTTTGCTGAAAGCAACTAACATGGCTACGCCTCTGGAAGGTATCCCTTAGGGCAGGCATAGGCAAACTCGGCCCTCCAGATGTTTTGGGACTACAACTCCCATCATCCCTGACCCCTGGTCCTGTTAGGTAAGGATGATGGGAGTTGTAGTCCAAAAACAGCTGGAGGGCCAAGTTTGGCCACCACTGCCTTAGAGCATATCAAAGTAGGAATCAGCCTTTCTCAATTGCAAATACTTAACTAAAATTGCTTATGTGACTACATTGTGGTTTATTCCAATATGTCATTATCCACCTATGCAAATAATCATTTGTGCCCATGTAAGCATGTTTCTAATCGAGAGTATTTGGAATCCCCTTATCCCAGGCCATTCAGATATGACTGTCCGCTTGTAAACCTTTTCCATAGGTTGTTCTGAGAGCTTAATCTTTCCAAACCCTCTTCATGTGGAAAGGCAATAAAGTTATCTTATCAATCAATCCCTAAACCCAGGTGTTCCAGTTCCTTGGATATTTGTAAATTACAATTGTAAATTAATTTAAACTGCTTTTAGAAATTTCGTGTGTGTGTGTGTGTGTGTGTGTTAGGCCATATGCACTAGGTAAATAGGTTTGAAATACGAAGGATGTTTGTGCTGTGTAAGTGATTTGCATTGATCTTCATGGGCCAGTAGCATAGTAAAAACCTGTTCAGGCAAGATGATTACTGTGGACTTTAGTCAATTCTTCTTCTCGTTCTCAATTAGATGAGCCAGGGATCCTAACAGAACCACCCAGTGCTACCACAACGACCACCATAGGTATATCTGCAACATGGACAACTTTGGCAGGTTCCCATGGCAAAAGAAACAATACTGTCACTACGAGCAGCTCTAAGAGGAAAAGCAGGAGAAACAAAATTGGCCAAGATACTGTTCAGATCATCTTTGATGATCAGCTCCCCATCTCCTATTCTCAACCAGAGAAAATAAATGGCGAATCCAAAAGCAGCAGTACCAGTGAAAGTGGTGATAGTGACAACATGAGGATTTCCAGCTGTAGTGATGAAAGCAGCAATAGTAACAGCAGCCACAAGAGTGACAGTCTTTCTTCCACAGCAGTCACTAATGCTCAGAGCAACAAGAAGCAGCCATCGGTGCTGGTCACTTTCCCAAAAGAAGAGCGAAAAGCAGTTTCTGGGAAATCTTCAGTCAAGTAAGCTACTTTAGCTTTTGCACACAAACAAGTTGTAATCTCATCTCTTGGGATGTACTCAATGCTTCCATCTTCTTCCCCCAGTGTTTCTTCATGGACCAGAACTGTGAAATTATTATTTACCGTATTTTTCGCTCTATAAGACGCACTTTTTCCCTCCTAAAAAGTAAGGGGAAATGTGTGTGCGTCTTATGGAGCGAATGCAGGCTACGCTGCTATCCCAGAAGCCAGAACAGCAAGAGGGATTGCTGCACAGCGATCCCTCTCACTGTTCTAGCTTCTGGCTTAGCCCCTCAGTCTCTTCCCCCACCTCCTGGAAAAGCCCCCAAGAGCCGTGCTCCCTTTAAAGAGCCGCGTGGAGCATGTGTGCAGCCCTTGGCGGCTTTTCCCCAAGGAGGGAGAAGGGCAGCCTGTCACGTGGCTCGTGAAAGGGAGCGCTGAGCAGAGCCTGGGATGCATACAGCCTCTGCTCAGCACTCCCTTTAAATAATATTTTTTTCTTGCATTCCCCCTCTAAAAACTAGGTGCGTCTTATGGCCAGGTGTGTCTTAATGGAGTGAAAAATATGGTACTTTTTATTTTGTTGAAAAGTCTCTGCTGCCTTTCTACCACTTTGGTACTCAAAGTGGTTTACCAGAATTATTAAGAACAAACCAGAATACCGTATTTTTCGCCCCATGGGACGCACCGGCCCATAGGACGCACCTAGTTTTTTGGGGGGGAAATAAAGGGGAAAAAATTTATTCCCCCCCCCCCCCCGGCGCGGGGCTGGGGCGGGGGATGCCCGAGCTTCCCCCGACCCCAGCCCCCAGAACAGGCTGCTATCCGCAAGCCAAGGGAGCCCGGCGGGAAGTTGCCCCGGTCTCCCCAGGCTTGCGGATATCTGTCCCCCGAGCTTGTGGGGCTGGCGGTAGGGAGAAAAAAAGAAAAAAAAAGAAAAAAAGGAAAACTTTTTTTTCTTATGTCTTGCTAGTGTAGATTGCTTTGGCACTGTTCTTCGTCTGCCTCATCCCCCCCCCCCCGGTGAATCTTGGGATACCAAGATTCATCCTCATTTGTCGTATTTTTCGCTCTATAAGACACACTTTTCCCCTCCTAAAAAGTAAGGGGAAATGTGTGTGCATCTTATGGAGCAAATGCAGGCTGCGCAGCTTTCGCTGAAGCCAGAAGAGCAAGAGGGATCGGTGCCCACTGATCCCTCTTGCTCTCCTGGCTTCACTTTGCTTCACTGGAGACCCGCTGCGCAGCTTTCCCTCTCTGCGCAGCGCCCCTTCAGAGAAGCAGGAGGAGAAACGGAGCCCCTTCCATTTCTCCTCCCGCTTTGCTGGAGAGGCACTGAGCAGAGAGGGAGAGAACATTTTTTTTCTTGTTCTCCTCCTCTAAAACTAGGTGCGTCTTATGGTCGGGTGCGTCTTATAGAGCAAAAAATACGGTATATCCAAATGTCTTTTATTCTAAACAGGCTTACAAACAAAACCAAGCAAACAAAAGCCAAGTGTACTTTGTCTATGATTGATCAGTTTACTTTTTGGCATAGTGTTAAATTTAATATTCTAATACTAAAGATGTTATTAAAGGGCTAAACAAGAGTCTCTGCATTTGTCTTTTACGTTTTTCTCATGAGAGTTACGTTAACAAGCACTCTTTTTCCTCCTCCCCTCCCCCTTTCCTCTGAAAGGTTGTCAGAAGTTATTAGCGAAGTAACAGGCAATTCCTTATCTACTTGCACAAAACCTTCTCCATCGCCACTGTCTTCTCCTAATGGAAAATTGACCTTAGCTAGCCCTAAACGTGGTCAGAAGCGAGAGGAAGGATGGAAGGAGGTTGTAAGAAGGTAAGTCCAATTCCGTGATGGTGGTAATTGCCAGTGATTCTCTACCTCATCCATCCACCCACCCCTAGTCCCTGCTTTGAATATTTTACTTTAAACCATGCTTTGCATTGCTGGCAAAATTAGTCATGGTATGGCCGTTTCATTCCTTGGTCGTCAAAGTCTGTAACTTCCAAGAGATAACATTAGAGCCTGTTTTCGGTGCCAGCACCTGAGAAGCAGGATATGAATACATTCCCCATGTTAGTGTCTTCCTGTTTTCTTTTTCTTTTTCTCTTTCTCCTTTCTCCTTTCTCTTCAGCTTTTTGTGTAGACTCGGGACACTTTCACAGCTACAACTATTAGCAGAGTGCTTCAGTGCTTTGTTTCAGTGCTTTGAAAGCCAAAGCTTTCTAACCGCAGTCTCCAAAGGCCACGTACAGTGGACCCTCCAGATACAAATTAAATTTGTTCCTGGGTTCCGTACTTAACCTGAAAAGTCCGTAGCTGGAGGCGCTGCTTCTGCGCACGCGCACAGTGTGATCGAGTGCTTCTGTGCGCACACGCACAGCGAAACCCAGAAGTATACACTTCCGGGTTTGCAACCCGAAAGTTACGTATCCAGAGCGGTATGTAACCCGAGGGTCCACTGTATTAGATTTTCTGTTTTTACATTTGAAAGATCGATGGACAGGAGAATGTCTCGTAAGAATGCCTTTTTTCTCCACTAAAAATCTATAGGGTGAATTGATGTCCATTGATGTCTTGCTTGCGCAATGGGACTTCCAGTTTCTCTCTTTTGCCCTCCAGCCCCCAGAGCAGATTTGGTGGGGTGCAGGGGACTAAAGGGGAGAGGAGAGAAAGAAGAAGCCCAGTTGCGGAAGCAGACACCTGCCTGTGCTACGTTGGATCGCATCCATAGCCAGCCTTTGGGCCTCTTTGATTTCAGGCATGGCATACATGTTACAAAGCTTACAAGCCGCTGGCGCATCTCATTGCAGCATACATACTTGCTTCCGACCATGCGCTACCAAACTTTTAAGTATGATGCAAGTATACTATACTAAATCTCTTCTACCCGATTCCCGTAATTTTCTCTGTCTCTTAGATCAAAGAAGGTTTCTGTTCCATCAACTGTCATTTCCAGAGTAATTGGAAGAGGTGGTTGCAACATCAACGCTATCCGAGAGTTTACTGGCGCGCATATAGACATTGATAAGCAGAAAGACAAAACGGGGGACAGAATCATAACAATAAGGTAAATTCCTGTCCAGGCACTGTTTACCTTAAGTTACTGAATTGTTTTGGAGGACACCGTATTTAATTTGCCATTCAGTTTCTATAGGAAACAGATTTCAAACTAATTTCTGTTAGATGGACATTTATTTATTTATTTTATACAATTTATGCACTGCTTCAATTTATATACTGCTTGATTACTTTAAAAAAAACAACAACAACCCAACAACTTCAAAGCGGTAAACATTCATGAGACTTGTATGAATCAGAATGTCTCAGTGATTCCTTACCCTCCAGCAGGGTTGGTCCTGTTCAGAACTATAATAATAATAATAATAATAATAATAATAATAATAATAATAAATTTTATTTATACCCCGCCCTTGCCAGCCAAGGCCGGGCTCAGGGCAGCTAACAACCAATAATAAAAACAAGTTGAATGAATACAACTTAAAAACAAGATTAAAATACAACATTAAAACAATTAAAATGCAGCCAGCCATTCATTTCCAAGATACTATAAGTCTGTCAGTTACCCAAGCAGGCTCATTTACTCTCCCCACCCACTTTGTCTGCCTTTTCCTATTCCACCTGTTTTGTAGCTTCTGGAGGCCACTGAGCATGCTCAGTCCTCCTCAAGCTTTTCAAATTTATTTATTTTTTTTACTCAGATATATGCTGACATCCCACTTTTGTTTCTCAGAGGCCCCGTTGCAGCTGAAACATTAACATTTTAAAAATGGAATCAGTCCTACCTGGACCAAACCACCTAACCTTGCTGTCTGAGGGAACGGTTGTGTATTCAAGCATTGCATCATAAAACCACTAAATTTCATTCATGCGAAGGTTTTTACACTTACATGCATTTTTCTAAAAATAATAATAATAATAATAAATATTTATTTATACCCCGCCCTCCTCAGCCAAGACCGGGCTCAGGGCGGCTAACAACCAATAATAAAAACAAGTTGATTAAAATACAATTTAAAAGATTAAGATACAACATTAAAACATTAGGATTCAGCCTCTTCACAGGAGGAGAAAGGAAGAAGAAAGAAGGGGAGAGAATCAAACTGATTCTAAGCCAAAGGCCAGGTGGAACAACTCTGTCTTACAGGCCCTGCGGAAAGAAATCAGATCCCGCAGGGCCCTGGTCTCATGAGGCAGAGCGTTCCACCAGGCCGGAGCCAGTGTTGAGAAGGCCCTGTCCCTGGTTGAGGCTAATCTAACTTCCTTAGGGCCCGGGACCTCTAGGGTGTTACTATATATGGACCTTAAGGTCCTCTGTGGGGCATACCAGGAGAGGCGGTCCCGTAGGTACGAGGGTCCTAGGCCGGAAAAGGGGAAATATTTCTTATTAAGCTTATCCACGAATGAAGAAATGGTCTTCATGCATTTATTCCCGAAGGATGCGTTTAGACCTGAAGGATAGCTCAAGTCAGTAGAGCATGACTCTTAATCCCAGGGTTTGACCCCCCTGTTGGCCAAGAGATTGCAGGGGTTGGGGTGGACTAGATGCCCCTTGGGGTCCCTTCCAACTCTTCAATTCTATGATTCTCTTACAGGGGAGGCACGGAATCAACAAGACAAGCAACACAGCTCATCAACGCTCTGATCAAGGATCCCGACAAAGAAATCGACGAACTCATTCCAAAGAACCGTTTGAGAAGCTCTGCGGCCTATCCCAAAACAGGGGCTCACGCCAGCCCCACAACTACCCACAATTCCGTCGCTGGGAGCAAGGTGACCACTGTCGCAATCTCCTCCTCGTCTCAGATGGCCACAGCGCTTTCCGTGCCTGTCCTCCCTTCAGCACCGACGCATAAAGCAGTCAAGAACCCGGTGAATAACGTGCGGCCTGGGTTTCCAGTTTCTCTGCCGCTGGCCTACCCTCCTCCCCAGTTTGCACACGCCTTGCTGGCTGCTCAGACTTTCCAGCAGATCCGTCCGCCGAGGTTACCCATGACCCACTTTGGAGGGACTTTCCCGCCGGCTCAGTCCACCTGGGGTCCTTTCCCCGTTCGGCCTCTCAGCCCCGCAAAAGCTACTAACTCACCTAAGCCTCACACGGTGCCTCGCCATAACAATCAGAACAGCAGCGGTTCTCAGGTGAATTCGGCGGGTTCGTCGGCTCCCAGCCCAACAGCCACCACAAGTCCTGCCGTGTCTGCTGTGCCTGTTCCTCCTGCAAATGGCAGCCCCAGCTCCCCTTCTGTCCGAAGGCAGCTCTTTGTCACCGTGGTCAAGACATCCAGCACCACCACCACCACCATTGCAACCACGGCCAGCAACAACAGCACAACGCCCACCAACGCCACCTACCCTTTTCCTACTGCCAAAGAGCACCACCCTGTGTCGTCCACTTCCTCCCCTTCACCGCCAGCCCAGCCAGCCCGGGTTTCCAGAAGCAGTCCTTCAGAATGTGTCGCGAGTTCTCCCAGCAAAGGGGTGCCCTCCTCGGACCAGGAAATCAGTAGCCCCCCAGCAGCGGAAGCAGCAAATCTGACCAGCAACAGGCAGGCGAATAGCAGCTCTGCTGGGATTCCATCGGAGCATCTTGCTCAGCCGCAGACACTCGGGTCTGTTTCCCAGGAAGCAAGGCCACCTCTGCAGCAGCCTCAGGTTCCGTCACAAGATCCGCGAATGGCCGTGCCTCCAAACTTAGCAACTGCGAGTTCCACTGCCCCGGTAGTTGCGCCTGCTAGTACGCCAGCGAACTATCTCTTGCCTCAGGCATCGGCGGGATCTGCTCAGCCGTCTCCGCCAGCTAAAATGGAAAGCCCCGCGATCAGGCTGCCATCCCATGGGGCAAACCCCGTGCACAAGAATTCCGCTCCCGTTCAGAGTTCTTCGGTTGCCGTCCTCAATATCAGCCACATCAAAAGACCCCACAGTGTTCCTTCTTCAGTGCAACTTCCTTCTACCTTAAGTACGCAAAGTGTCTCTCAAAATTCTGTCCACCCGGCAAACAAGCCCATGGCTCCAAATTTCAGCGCTGCTTTGCCGTTTGGGCCCTTCAGCACACTGTTTGAGAATGGCCCGGCCTCTGCTCACGCCTTCTGGGGTGGATCTGTCTTGTCGTCTCAGGCAGCGCCGGAATCCATTCTGTCTGGGAAGTCTTCATTTCTGCCAAACTCGGATCCATTGCACCAGTTAGATACTTCCAAAGCCCCAGGTTTTAGGCCCCCACTTCAGAGACCAGCTCCAAGTCCCTCAGGTGAATATTTCTTTATATTCTGCAAGGATAAAGTGATCTTCGGGTCTGATTGCTCCATCTGTGTGTGTGCAGTTGGGCGGGGTGGGGGGTGGGGGTTGCCCCAGCATGCAAATCTTTACACTTAACCCTTGAGCCTCGCCTGCTGTTTTGCTGTCCGTTCATTGTCTTGGTTTCATTGGTAAATTTGGTCGCATCGCTGCTGACTCTAGTCCAGTTATGAACAAGTTAAATAGCACCAGTCCCAATACTGATCCTTGGAAGATTTCCATGCTTCCTTTTTCTCTTTCCATTACCAGTTACTAATCCATAGGGAAACCACAATGTTCCAAATTTATTTAGGGGCCCTTGGTAAGGGATTTTGTCAAAAGCTTTTTGAAAATCCAGATATATAATGTTGACTGGATCACATCTATTCATATACTTGCTAACATTCTCAAAGTAAAAGATTGGCATGGTAGAACTTCCCTTTATACAAGGCATGCTGTGATTCTTCCCCAGAAAGGCTTGTTGTTCTGTAAGCTTCGTGATTCTATGATTTTTAAAATAATGATTTATTTCCCCAAATTTAACCAAAACAGTGGCTAGGTTAACCGACATAGAATTTTGGATGCCAACTGGAGCAGGTGACTTGTTTGCAATTTGTTAGTTTCCCCTAGAACTTGCCTAGTCACTTCTTTTTGATTCAGTTCTTCAGATGCTAGATTTTGATCCGGACATAGATAATCCCACTGAGGATCATCTGCAGTGAAAATAGATGGAGGAGTGAATTGGGAGATTGTACAAGCATTCTTTGCATCTTACAAGAATAGATTCAGGTTGTGCAGCCTCCTATCTATACTCCTCCATGGCCAGAATGCAGTTGCCACATTCCAGCATAGTCCCTTCTCTTGGTTGAAAGACGGGGTGAGCTCTGTAGACCAGAGTAGCCCAGTTTGGTGCGGAGGGAGAAGCCCTGGTCACCTGGAGACCCTTGAGGTTCCCATCTTCTTCTGACCTTTGATTTCCCCTGCACCCCCACTTTCCCCCAACCCTTTAAAATCATCCCTTCCCTCTCTACACACTTCCGAAGTCAAAGATGCATTTTTATTTTTGTAGGGAATATGGGATGGAATTCTCAGAGTCAGCTGCTCTGCACGTAGCTGGCAGGCTTGGCATAGAAAATTTATCTCCACTTCTTCTGACTAAGAGTGGACAGCAAGGGCACATCAGTCCAATGACTTGGCTGCTGAGTGGTTCTCTCTCCTGTAGCCCAGCTGGAAACAGGAGCACCCCTTGCTCTACTGCCCTTTCCCCCTAAGTTTGCCATGCAAACATTATGACAGATGCCTTGATTTTGGCTTGCATAACATATTTTCCCTAAAACACAGGCAGTTTTTATACTTTATAGAGCAACTCAATACTGGCAAAAGAGGCTTCAGTGCAGAATGAATGGGGAAAACAAACGGAAATGGATGTGAATTAAAAATGAGAACAAAATTATAACCCATTGGTGCTATGCTTCATGAGAGGATAAGGCAGATGTTTTATTTGTTTGAAAGTATGCTGGAGGTGTAATTTCCAAAGAGATGATTTTAAATGTGGGTTACTGAGCATCTTGTTTAATTTCAAATAGAATCACTGATCCATTGAGATATATTTGAATGGTCAAACTGTAAGAATACAGTATTATAAGGAAGCACATAGTCTCAGGAATCAGTGCCATAAAAACATCCTTTACAGAAAAGCAGTCTGGAACAAATTAGTTTTCCAGGCTCCATAGAAGAGAAGCCCTATTTTAGTCCGAACTGGAAGCAAACTGTACAAGATGCAAAAGTTAAGTTCCTTCCCTACACCTCCTGCTTTGAATGCTGCTATTTTCCCAGAAAGTACTGACGTTTTGCACATCATTCTATAGGTATTGTCAGTATGGATTCACCATATGGTTCTGTAACACCACCTTCTGCGCACTTGGGTACCTTTGCCTCGAACCTTTCAAGCAGTCAAGTATATGCACCAGGAACAGCCCTTGGGGGAGCACCGGCAGCTGCTAATTTTAACAGACAGCATTTTTCTCCACTGAACCTATTGCCTCCATGTTCCTCTGCATCAAATGGTAAGCTGTTAAAAAAAACAACAACCACAATATTTTGTTGCTGTAATATAACTCTGGGTGTTCCAACTTCTGAATTGGATGACGCAGGGAAGAGTGAGACGGTTGCCTTTTCGGGGAGATCTGCTCTGCTTTGTTCCAAGTACTTCTTTCTAATCCATTGGTATGAAGCGCTAATGATGTGTGCCTAATTATAGACCAAAGTCTGGTGCTCTGTAGCTCAGCTGGTGCTGCAGCAGAAAACCATTATTAATATTATTATTATTATTATTATTATTATTATTATTATTATTAAATTTTGTGTGTATCACACTTCATCCAAAAATCACAGGGCTGTTCACAACATAAAAATACAAAATGAGAACACAAAATGCATAATAAGCAAAAAGACACTAATAACCACCCCCCCAAACACATTTAAAAGGCCATAGAATTTTAATCAGCCAAAGTCCTGATTGTACAAAAATGTTTTTGCCTGGTGTCTAAATATATGTAATGAAGGTGCCAGACAAGCCTCCTTGGGGAAAGCATTCCACAAACGGGGAGCCACCACAGAAAAGGCCTGTTCTCATGTTGTCACCCTCCTGACCTCTTGTGAAGAAGGGCCTGAGATGTTCATTGCAGGGTCTGGGTCAGTTGTTAATAATGATAATAATAATAAAAACATTCCAGATCTGATGTGCAAACCCTGGCTCATGAATTTCTCTCCAAATAAACCTTGAGCATTAAGTTCTCGGCTTACTACTCCTGATTTGTTTGCAGGAAACAAACTAGAAACATCACAACCAGCCAGACTCTGCCTTGTTCTCAAGCAGCAGGAGTAGAGCAGAGAGAACGTTTCGTCAAGTATGTACAGCACACTGAGCATTCACATTAAGCCACAGTTCATTTTTAACTGTGGCTTAATATGACTTGCAAAAAGCACCATTATATCCTAAGTAATCACTTTTTACTATATTGAGTTCTGATAACTCTGGCAGTGATTTTTTGCAGCTGACAAAGATTCATTCCATTGCACGTTGATTATAGAAAGCCAGTTATAAAAGGTTTAAACTACTGGCTCAGTGTGGCATAATGTGGCAAACCTCTAGTAGGCTTTTTGTAGCTAATGCTGTTTTAACAAGTCATGAAATTTCCTGGGCTTGCATTGCTACTTCTGCTGAGACTGGTGTAGAGAGAGTATTTTTGAATGCCGTCATATTGCCTTTAAATACTAGGACGGATGTCTGTAACTCGTTTAATATTTGTTTTCCTCCAGAACCACCTGCTCAGCCAGTGTCTGCTGGAGTTAGAGCACCATCTCCTACCCCTTCGTCTGTTTCCCTGGGGTCAGAAAAACCCAGCAATGTCTCTCAGGACAGAAAGGTCCCTGTCCCAATTGGAACAGAGCGTTCTGCGCGTATCAGACAAACTGGAACGTCTACACCCTCTGTTATAGGGAGCAACTTGGCCACTCCAGTGGGGCACAGTGGTATATGGTCTTTTGAAGGGATAGGAGGAAACCAAGCTGGTATGTATTGCCCCTGAACAGCCATACATGTTTATCATCTTCTGATTTTCTATTAGAGGAGAACTAAGACAATTGATTGGGTAAAAGTAAAGGTACCCCCTGACCGTTAGGTCCAGTCGCGGACAACTCTGGGGTTGCGCGCTCATCTCGCTCTATATAGGCCGAGGGAGCTGGTGTTTGTCCACAGACAGCTTCCGGGTCATATGGCCAGCATGACTAAGCCACTTGTGGCGAACCAGAGCAGCGCACGGAAACGCCGTTTGCCTTCCCACCGGAGTGGTACCTATTTATCTACTTGCACTGGCGTGCTTTCGAACTGCTAGGTTGTCAGGAGCAGGGACTGAGCAACGGGAGCTCACCCCATCGCGGGGATTCGAACCGCCGACCTTCCGATCTGCAAGCCCTAGGCTCTGTGGTTTAGACCACAGTGCCACCCATGTCCTAATTGTCCTAAAAAGACAATTGATTAGGACAACTTAAAATGCAGAAATAACATTCCCACTACAAATGGTAGCCTTGACAAATCTGCATTGCATCATTGTTCATGAATTGACTAATTTAAAGTTCACAAATGATTTAATCCTGCTTTAAGAACATAATTTTTTTTTAGTCTCACCATGAAGTATTAGCTGCCGCTAAGTATACCTTACCTTTCCAATGACCAGTCTGGCTCTGTACTTCTTGTTTAGATGGTTCTGCCAAGTGTTCAGGACGCTAACTGCTACTACCTCAACGGAATACAGTGGTGCCCCGCAAGACGAATGCCTTGCAAGACGAAAAACTCGCTAGACGAAAGAGTTTTCCGTTTTTTGAGTCGTTCCGCAAGACGAATTTCCCTATGGGCTTGCTTCGCAAGACGAAACGTCTTGCGAGTTCTTGCGAGTTTGTTTCCTTTTTCTTAAAGCCGCTAAGCCGCTAATAGCCGCTAAGCCGCTAATAGACGCTAATAGCCGTGCTTCGCAAGACGAAAAAACCGCAAGACGAAGAGACTCGCGGAACGGATTAATTTCGTCTTGCGAGGCACCACTGTAATTTAGGTTAAAGCGTGCTACTAATGGGTCATCCCCACTTCTTTCTTGCCAGATAAAGTAGATTGGTGTCACAGTGGAATGGGGAACCATATGATCCACAGACCAATGTCTGATCCAGGTGTATTCTCGCAACATCAAACAATGGAGAGAGACAGCACAGGAATTGTAACTCCTTCCGGTACATTCCATCAGCATGTCCCTGCTGGATACATGGACTTCCCTAAAGTTGGGGTAACGATCCAAATGTTGTTGTGTTTTTTTTGCTAGAAACTCAGACATAGAAGTTTTCTAATATGCATACCCTGTTTAAAAGCTACACCAGATTTTGCTTTTTGTATCGGAGCCTACATCACCTTTGTCATTCCTTTTTAGTAGTTTTTGGTGGGCCTTGTATTATAAACCTCTTTATAGCCAGAGGGTGAGCAAATATCAATTTGCCTGACTGTTCCTAGTTACTTCCTTAAATTGACCAGGAGCAGCACTAGAGGTTCCTGGGAGCCACATTTGGGTCACCTTTACACACACAGAACTCTTAATTCAAAACGATTACCGTATTTTTTGCTCTATAAGACTCACTTTTTCCCTCCTAAAAAGTAAGGGGAAATGTGTGTGCGTCTTATGGAGCGAATGCAGGCTGCGCAGCTATCACAGAAGCCAGAAAAGCAAGAGGGATTGCTGCTTTCACTGCGCAGCGATCCCTCTTGCTGTTCTGGCTTCTGAGATTCAGAATATTTTTTTTCTTGTTTTCCTCCTCCCAAAACTAGGTGTGTCTTGTGGTCTGATGCGTCTTATAGAGCGAAAAATACGGTGCCGTATTTTCGCTCCATAAGACACACTTTTTCCCTCCTAAAAAGGGGAAATGTGTGTCCGTCTTATGGAGCGAATGCAGGGGGAGGCAGGCAGGAAAAGCCCCCAAGAGCCACACACAAGCTCCGCGTGGCTCTTGGGGGCTTTTCCCCAGGAGGGAGAAGGGACTGACGCAGCCAGTCAGTCCCTTCTCCCTCCTCGTAGAAAAGCCCGCACATTCCTTAAAGGGTGTGCGGCTCCTGTGGGCTTTTGCGGGAGGTGGGGGTATTGCCATAGCCGCGCGCAGCCCCTCCAGCTGGGAGAGGCTGCGTGTGGTTATTGCTTCTTTAGTCGAGCGTAGCCTCTCCCGGCTGGATCCATCACGCTCACTGTCTTGGCTTCTCCCGGCTGAAGAGGTTGCACGAGGTTTCTTGATTTCCCCCTCTAAAAACTAGGTGCGCCTTATGGTGCGAAAAATACGGTAATTCAAAATCATTTTGCAGAGAAGTTGTGAAACAAATTTATTTGGCAGATTATGTTGCTTTTATAATTGGGATGAAAACGCACACACTTTTCAAAATTTGAGAGATGAAATGATGTTTATTGTGACTGTAGAAATATAAAGCATGATAAACTAGCTCTTTTCCCCCTTACAGGGCATGCCTTTCTCAGTGTATGGGAACGCAATGATTCCTCCTGTCACACCCATTGCAGATGGTACTGGGGGGCCTATATTCAATGGACCTCATGCTGCTGACCCATCTTGGAACTCACTTATAAAGATGGTTTCAAATTCCACAGAGAATAATGGCCCTCAGACGGTAAGCTCAGGGGTCACGTAGTCACTTTCAAACTACAACATTACTATTCTAACTCCTTTTCCAAGTTAAAAGTGTTGATTGGCTGGGGGGGGAGAGAATTAGGTTTAACAGGAGAATTCCTGGATGCAGAGATCCAAGTTAGGGGCAAGTATTCTTTGGTGAAAGAACCCCAGCAGAGATTTAAAATGGCAAAATACGCAGCAAAGTAAAGCGGGGAAACGTAGGCTGTTAGACCTTTAAAATACACCCTTCTGAATTCCAAAACTTCCCTCTTTCCCCGGTGTAGGAAAAGACCTCACGTTTGGCAATTTAAAAATGGGTTTACTTACAAACTCTTCAATTGTCTGTTTCGTGTACTTTTCCATACATTAGTCAGAAAAAGATGCACAGGCAGTAAAACTTGGTCTAGTTCCAAAGTGAAGAAAGTTCCTAAATTATTGGTATAGGAACTCAAGAGGGGCTTGTTGGAGCCATGTGGCTGGAGGCTCAGAGCTCCTCAGAGTTCACATGTAGACAAAAGGGGAACAATAGGCTAGACTACCTTCCTCCCAAGGTGAGGAGAAGTGAGCCAGCTAAGCCTGGCAGAACAGCTTACTCTATGGTATTAACCCCTTCATGCATTAATTAAGCTTAAGCCTGTTGGTTGAATGAGACTGACTATTCCACATATGTCTGACCATGACCCTGCCACATATTTAGTTGGCCCAATACCCAACATGGCATTTTTAATTCCATAACAGATGTGTAACCCTAGTGCTGAGTTGTGGATGAGTTTTTGGAGCAGAGGCGGCATTTAAATTGCCACCTCTGCAGTCAGAGGCAATATGCTTAATACTGGTTGCTGGGAATCACAAGTCGGGAATGTGCTGTTGCCCTCAGGTCCTGCTTGCAGAGTTCCCTTTGGCATCTACGGGACCGCCTCTCCTTGTATGCCCCACGGAGGACCTTAAGGTCCATAAATAGCAACACCATAGAGGTCCTGGGCCCTAAGGAAGTTAGATTAGCCTCAACCAGGGACAGGGCCTTTTTGACGCTAGCTCTGGCCTGGTGGAACGCTCTGTCTCATGAGACCAGGGCCCTGAGGGATCTGATTTCTTTCCGCAGGGCCTGTAAGACAGAGTTGTTCCGCCTGGCCTTTGGCTTAGAATCAGTTTGATTCCCTCCCCCTCTTTCTTTTTCCTTTCTCCTCCCGTGAAGAGGCTGCATCCTAATGTTTTAATGTTGTATTTTAATCTTGTTTTTTAAATTGTATTTTAATCTACTTGTTTTTATTATTGGTTGTTAGCCGCCCTTAACCCTGTCTTGGCTGGGGAGGGCGGGGTATAAATAAAATTTATTATTATTATTATTATTATTATTATTATTATTATTAGTTTAACTAGTGTGAGAACAGGATGGTGGACTTAGATTGCCTGAGTTGGTGGCGCTCTTCATATGTTATCACTGCACTGACATCCTGATGGTGCATTAAAGCAACTCAGTTTTGTGCTGTTTACTAATCTGATCACGGTAACAGCCGAGTTCCTGTGGAATTTTGGCCTCTCTTTTTGCAGAAAATGATGTTGAAGAAGAAAAGAACGAAAGACAGAAACATGGAGTTTTGCAGGACAGCGAAGCCCCATCGTCTAAGTCCTAGCACTCCACACTCCTTTTGTTTTACAAGCTTTTAGCCAGCACGTTCCCTAAGATGTTACACATTTTACGTCCCCCTTTTGCTTTTGCAATGAAAGAAGTGATAAGTGCATGTGACATAGTGGTGGCAATGTTATTGTCAGATGGTGGTGTGGTTGCTCGAGAGCAAACAGGCAAGACTCCGAACTGTCTTTTCCAGGCTTTATTCTTAGTGCAAAACTATTTACAGTGAAGAGCGTCGCATGTTCATGTCTGGCTCAGTCGCTAGCAGAATCTGGGAGTGGTCGGTCTTTGTACCTCCCCCAGCATAACAGTCGCTTGACCCCCAACCTTCTCCTCCTCTCCCTGCGCCGGGTGGGCGCTGGCAAAGGGGTACTTCCCTCTTCTCCAGCTTGCTCAGGGTCGGTGTTGAGGCTCTCCCTAGCATCCCGTGGTCCCACCACCTCCTCCCCCCTGGAGGTGGGGCTTCCCTCCTCTCTGGAGGAGGAACTGCTTTGCAAGATTTTCGGAGGTTCCCTATAACACATCTGCCCTTCCACCTCTCGCCTCTGAGCTGATGGCAGTTCCCTGACAGCTATTATAATCGTCACGACTACTACTGCTGTTAGTACGGCTGCTGCTTTATATTCCACCTAATCCCGAAATGGGCTTCTGAGCAGTTTACAAGTGTAGTTGTACGCACGCTAAGATGATTTCACACATGATTAAAAATAAAAGTAAATTGAGATACGTACAGTAGTTTGTCCTTGAAATACAGAGTCAGGCAGTATAAAACCCTATTGCAATCCATTTTTATACCTATGTGAAACATCTGGTTCTGCATAGCTTAACCCCGCTGCTGCTCCTCTTCTTCTTCAGGTATGGACTGGAACGTGGACACCCCATATGAACAGTGTGCATATGAACCAGCTGGGCTGAGCGGGGGAGGTCTCTTCGGATCGCCCGGAGATTTCCTTTCGGCTTGGAGGAGAATGCAAATGACAGCACCATTTTCCTCGTCTCTCAGATCATTCTTCTGATAGGTTGGACTGATGTAGGCTTTTGCAGAGGAGCGTACTAACTGACCCTTTTCTGTGAACATTGTGACTGCCCATTCCCTGCCGTCATATGGTTCCACTTAGCCTCTCTTAGTTTCATTTTTCTTTCCCCTTTGATTATTATTAATTTTTGGGACATAACTTTCTGTTGAAGCTGTTCTTTGGCTGGTTGGTTTTTAGTACTGTAAGCTGCTTCTGGGCATACACAGAAATTTAGCAAAATTATGTAAACTTGATCCCGAAGTTTTAGAATGGCAAATAAATGTACAATTGTTTACATAACAGAAATGGCTACGCAGAAAGTAAATTTTTTCAGTATGTCAGGCTCTACTTAATGTGACAGATGTATCTACATATACAGCAGTCTGGATGTTTCCTTCATACATTAAACTATTAATAAGCATAACTTTTTTTTCTACTTGTGTAATTTTAAATACAGCATAAAATTGGGCATTATTTGTGGGGTGCCCCACAGTTTTATACTACGGAATTTGACATCGATTCAGTATTGTTTAATTTTGTAACAGAAATATGAGGAATTAGTTCCCCCGCTCCTTTACAGACATTGAGCCAACACAACACACGAACACAAATCTCTCATCTCAACTACTGTTAGGCTCTTTCTAAGCTATTTTTTTTCCTTCCTCAATAAGCTTCGCTGATCTTTTAAGTGATTTTGCAGCTCTGCAGAGATCTCCTCTAAATCTAAAGGTGGGTTTGTAAAGCCTGGTGAAGGATGCCCTAAGGTGGGTTTGAGCAAAGTCCTCCATTGCTTTCTCTTGTCATTCATCATTGTTGCCATATGTCCTTTTACAGATAGCTCACCCTGAAGGAGGAGGTGCATAGATTGGGTGTGCTCCTTGATCCCATTTCTGTCACTCGAGGCCCAAGTGGTCAGCTGCAACCTTTCTAGAACAGGTGTAGCCTGGCCACAGTGGTCCGTGCTTTGATAACACAGTCTGGATTACTGCATAATGTATTATGTGTGCGAATGGCCCTGCAAACTGTGCAGAAGTCACGTCAGTTGGGAAGGAACTATATAAGCCGCCTATGTGCTAGCAAGCCCAATTCAAGGTGCTGGTGCTTACCTATAGAGCCCTAAACCACTCGGATCCCAGATTTCAGAACAAGCGTCTCTTTGCATATCAACTTTCCTGTGTATTCAGATTGTCAGAGGAGAGGCCCTTCCCTGTGTTCCAGCTATAGGAGGACGACACTATGCATGCACAAAAGAGAGGGCCTTCTCGGTGGTGGCACCCTGACTTTGAAATTCTCCTGCAAGGGGTGGTAGCACCGACACAGTATTCTTTCTAGTTCAATCGATTCTATTTGCCCAGGCATTTAAAACGCTTGCTTTCAGCTGGCTGAATAGTTCTTTTCCTCTCAATTTTGTTGCTTTTTCCTTTAATTCATGTCTTAATATTGCGTTGTGGATTTTAAATTCTTATGCGTCCTGCCCCTAAAATCTATTTTCAAGTGAGTTTCATTAATTCTTTAAATAAATACAGTGAAGCGAGCAGCCGTGTATTCAACAACTTGCTGGGTAGCCATAAGCAACCAGGTATTCCATGCAGGTGAGTAAGGAGACTGGTGGACAAGGGACAGCTCTTTCTATTCCTCCCTCCACCTGTCTGCTTGGTTTCTGTGCTAGCCACAGAGGAAGGAAATCCCCTTCCTTCACCACAGCGTAGAGGTCAATCGAACTGGTGAAGGAGGGCTGGACACTTCTGACTTCTCCTGCATGTAAATACAAGCTCGGGGCAGATTGAGTGGACGAGACCCCAGGCTACTGTATTCTTAGCAGGCTAGTGAAACGTTTTGCAGGCTAGCAACTTTTGAAGACTGGATGAGCATCATCTGCTGATAGAACTTCACTATCGGGCGTGTCCCAAATACAAGCATTCTTCAGAAGAGCTTGGGCTACTAGGCCAAGAAAACGATCTATTCTGAAATGAAACGGCTTCGTTGCTCAGTTGTATTGATTTGCAAGATTCCAATCTAAGATGAATAACGTGGCCATCTTTAGTTACTTGCCTCACCTAGAAAGCTGGATGGCATGAAAGCATCAGCGTTCCAATTAAGAAAGAAGCTGTTTAGCTCTAGAGGAGATTTTAGAAGTGCCTGCGGCAGCTGGTGACGCCCAATTATCTTAACGGAAGACCCTACATATAACTGATATGTCTGTGAACGTGTGATGTGTATTTTAAAATTTATAAACTGATCTATTAACCATGTTTAGTATTGCATGTTAGGATACAAACAGTCCATTGTCTCTTTCCTTTGCTAGTTTGAAGAAAGTGAACTGAAAGTCTGTTTTAATGTTACACTGGCACTCAGATTAGCCCTTTCTCACAGAGAGGTAGTGGCTGTAACTCAAGATTTGGATGAATGGAAATCTCAGATTACCTAGACCAGCTCAATTTCTCAGCTACAAAACTCGAGCTCTAAAATGCTTGCTTCACCTGTAAAGCCAGCAAGAATAATTATTTTCCCAAAGAACCCTGCAGCCTTCTGGATGCAACTTAAAAGATGTTGAGAAGCTTGTGGATAAATACCAGTTCATCTGTGTACATGCCCTCTGTTGGTGCTCTTAAAATAAAATAAAAATAACCTTTCCATTGTCATGTACTATTCCTACTGATATGTCTGAAATTGGTTGAAGCAAAATGAATGCCTAACCTAACCAAACAGCCGCTGGTGGAAAGGAGAGGGAGAGAAACTAATTTTCAGCACTTTACTACGTAGGAGGGGGGAGTAACGCTATTCAAGTATTTTATATAACACCACTCCCCTTTAGTGTATGCAAAATGCCTCTCCACAACTAGCTAGGATTATTTTTGCTCACGTGAAATAATCCTTCAGTTTGGAGTAGATGCTCAGTATTTATACTATATTGTCAGAATCAGCTGAGCTTAATTTCTTAGGATGTGGTTTCTTATTAAAGCTATCTGTATTTTATTGACTTGAAAGCAAAACTGTTAATAGGAGAACAACGCCCCGTGTCTTGTTTCCTGGATGAGGCTTGTTGAACAAAATATTTGGGGTGGGGGTGTGATAGAAGTCTGTATTAGCAACATTTTTGGAACACTTTTTTATATTTCAAATGTAATGCGTACTTGACCAATAAAAACAAGGAACATCCTCTTCTGAGACCTTCTAGGTCTTCTCTATTTTTTAAAACATATTCCTTTATAACATACAAGAACCGTGTACAAGCAGAATCCCCCCCCCCCCGTGTGATTTAGGGCTTATGTGGTGTATTTTTAATTTGTTTTGCTTTGGTGTATGAAAGAGGAGCCCCACATTCACTCCTTAAAATCTCAGCACGCTAAATGTGGTTGAATTTGCTTTATAAACCCACCCAGGCACTTTAAAATCCTAATGTGCTGAAGTGCATTTCAGACCACATGTGGTATCTAACCTGCTGTTTTCTCTGTACCTAAGGGACTTCACTGGGTGAGTTTTTAGCTTTCTCCATTTTGAATGGCAGACGTAAACATACCACAAAATGCAGAGGCTGAGAGCCTGCTGTTCAAGAAACACAAGTCAAAACCTCCCCTGGGCTCTTGGAAGGAGTTGCACAGTTCTTTCGATCCAAGTCCACGACCGTGTTCTCACAGTTTCCACTTCTGCGTTTCCCATGTTAACCTGTTATTAACCGCTGCTCCACACAATTCATAGCAGGAGAGAACCACGTGAAGTAATACTATTTATACAGACTAAAGTGTTCCGATTGCCTACATTATATGAGAACAATCTCACGAAAGTTGTATAACACATACTGGCATTCCACATGCGGTCAATGGCATCCTTCCTGCACATCTCAGGATTGGTACTGGCAGCAGCTGAGGAGCAGGCGTATTGCGATTCCTGAGGTCCCATCATTTGCCTCCCCTGCCAAGCTGACTGGTGACAGGTACTTAAGATTTTTTCCCCAGCGCCAGTCAGCAGGACACTGGGAGTATTGCAATATCAACATGCCAGAATGAGAAGTTTTATAGTTTCCTCGTCTCTGCTTGCTGAGATGGGAGGAAAGGCTGTACAGTCGTATCTCGGGTTACAGACGCTTCAGGTTGCGTTTTTTTTGGGTTACAGACCTGCTGAAGGCCGGGCTCAGGGCGGCTAACAACCAATGATAAAAACAAGTTGATTGAAATAGAACTTAAAAACAAGGTTAACTACAACATTAGAATATTAAAATGCAGCCTCATCACAGGAGGAGAAAGGAAAAAGAAAGGGGGAGGGAATCAAATTGACTCCAAGCCAAAGGCCAGGCGGAACAACTCTTGTCTTACAGGCCCTGCGGAAAGAAATCAGATCCTGCCGGGCCCTGGTCTCATGAGGCAGAGCGTTCCACCAGGCCGGAGCCAGTGTTGAAAAGGCCCTGGCTCTGGTTGAGGCTAACTTCCTTAGGGCCTGGGACCACTAGGGTGTTGCTATTTATGGACCTTAAGGTCCTCCGTGGGCATACCGGGAGAGGCGGTCCCGTGGGTACGAGGGTCCTGGGTCATGAAGGCCTTTAAAGGTCAAAACCAGCACCGAAGAGCCGAATCGCAATCCATGTGTGCACAGACGCAGTGCTGCGGGTTGAGAACGTGCCTCCCGCACAGATCACATTTGCAACCCGAGCATCCACTGTATTTTGAGAGCTGGGTAGTTTGTCCACCTTTGCTCGCCACCCTGCACTCAGCTCCCGCCTGTGGTTCCTAGAAACTGTCCGTATGTGACAGCAGCCACACCCTGGGAACGGCTTCAGCTGGCCAGCTAAACCAGGTGAGGTTAGTTGATGGGTCTTAAACCCTTGATGTGTTAGGGACTTCCCCCACATGCAAAGACAGGCTCTGGTAGATTGAGAGAATGAGGCCAAACTTTGCTCTGGCGGTCAAGCAGGCAGTTTCATGCTGCAGAGGGAAGTGAGGGGCAGTTGGGGCTGGTCAACCTGGGGAGGTGGCCTGTCTAGGAAGAGGGGAAAAATGGTCCCAAACCTCTGCTGCTTTGCGGGATATCAAAAGCCTAAGGAGTAAACCCAACAGAAATCTGGAGTCCCTAAGATGGTTGGATGGCATCTTGCATCCTTCTGGCAACTTTAGCAGCCAAGCTGGTGTCAAACCTACTGCTCTGCTTTCCTTTGGACCACATCAGCGAGGCCGAGAGGGGGCTGGCCTTATCTGGGCAGCCCAGGATCTCCAGACACACTGCCCAGGCTTGTGACCCAGGTATATCACATCAGAGCTGCCAACACAACAGTTTGACTTCACCCCCGGAAATGCACCCCGTTGTCTCTCAAAACAGATGCCAGCAACAATTCCACCTTGGGCATACGGTGAGCTGAGGCTGAGAGAACAACACCCCCTATTGGATTTGTGATGATATTTGAAACAGCAGCTTCCCAGGTTCATTTCAGTTATACTGGTGCGAGAAGCAAGGAGGTGCAAACCAGCAACCAAGGGTGGTTCACTGGAAAAAGTACTGTATTTTTCGCTCTATAAGACGCACTTTTCCCCTCCTAAAAAGTAAGGGGAAATGTGTGTGCGTCTTATGGAGCGAATGCAGGCGGGAGGCTCTGCTCAGCGCTCCCTTTAAAGGGTGTGTGGAGTGTGTGGTGTGGCTCTTGGGGGCTTTTCCCCGAGGAGGGAGAAGGGACTGACGGGCTGCTCTTCTCCCTCCAGGGAGGCTCTGCTCAGCGCTCCCTTTAAAGAATATTTTCCCCCTTGCATTCCCCCTCTAAAAACTAGGTGCATCTTATGGTCAGGTGCGTCTTATGGAGCGAAAAATATGGTACGTTCTACTGAGTCATGGTCATAGTCACAGTGATGCTTTTGTTGTAGAGAATGTTTTAATCTTCCCATAAAGAAGACAAGATGGGAAGCTTAACCTGGATGCTTTCCTACAGCATCCTTATTGCTTGCAAAGCAGAAAAGTGAAAGAGAAACACAACTTGGGAAGGCCACTTTCTGTTCCCAGGCCTAGAGACATCAATGCTTTAGTTCAGTGGTTCCCAATTGCCATATTTTTTGCTCCATAAGACGCACTTTTTTTCTTCCTAAGAAGTAAGGGGAAATGTCTGTGCGTCTTATGGAGCAAATGTGTGGTCCCTGGAGCCGAATTGCCCAGGGGCGAAAAGATCATGCTTTTTTTTTTTTTTTTTTTTTTTGAAAGAGGGAAGTGGGTGTTGAAACAAAGCCACTGATGGGAAGCGATCGGGGAGAGAGATAAAGGACGCTAGCAATAAAGGAGGCTGCCTGGAAGGGGGGAGGTAAAGACAGAGAACTTGCAAGGAGAGGAGACAGGAAGACTAAAGCATTGAGGAGAGAAATTAGAAGAAAAGGAGGAGCAAAAAACTGCTCCAGCTAAGGAAAAGACACTAAGGCAAACAAGAGGGAAAGGACTGTTGAAAGGAAGCAGTTGATCAGTAAGCGATTGGGGAGAGAGATAAGGGAGGCTAGCAATAAAGGAGGCTGTCTGGGAAGGGGGAGGTAAAAGCCCATGGATCCTCAAGATTTTTGCATTGGGTCACCCCAAATTCACCATCAGATCACATAGCATGTCCATGGCTACAGCCTGCACCAAAAAAATCACGCACCCACTGTTTCATGGGGCCGCAATGGTGCAAAAACGTGGTTACAAAGCACGGATCCACATGGATTCTCAGGATTTTTGCATTGGGCTATCCCAAACTCACTGTCAAATCACATGTCTGTGGCCACAGCATGAACCACAAAGATCATACATCCACTGTTTTCGTTCAGAATATTTTTTTTTTCTTGTTTTCCTCCTCTAAAAACTAGGTGTGTCTTATGGAGCGAAAAATACGGTAGCTAAGTGCTGCAACCCCCCTGTGTTTCCAAAGCCAAGCCATGGAAACTGTACTTCTGAAAACGCTGATATCTCCGTGGTAGTTTTTGTTGTGTGAATGGTGCCACCGTACCCTCCAACATGCCCCAGTGCAAAACTAGGACGCATGTGCTCCTGCGCGAATCACATGACCTGTGTGAGAGCACCCCCCAAAAAAAAAAACACCTTTGGGGTGCTGTGCTCTCATATTGAGATGTGCATCCTGCTGCAACCCTGCACATTTTTGGGTGCGATGCTCTCGTGTGAGAGCACGCCCCCCCCCCAAAAAAATGGGATGTCCCGGGTAGTTGACAGGTATGTGCCACCAGCCATGTAGTGTGCACTCTCGGTGCCTGAGGCAGGCGCACACACACCCATGCCTCTTAGCAATGTTTTGCCATCATGTGGGTGCCATAAAGCACAGTATCTGTGACTTAAAACAACAACAGTGCCATGTGCAGACACAGATATGATCTGTGATTTGACAGTAGTTTGGTGGGATCCTATGTAAAAATTCCATTAGCTACAAGTAGAAATTGTAAAGAGATTTTGATAGGATTTTTCTGAGCATTTAGGGTCAAAAGAAAGCAATTTAAAACAACTGTCGTGGAGACAGTTCATTCTGAATCTGCTAGACAGAGGATGATGACAGGTGGGAGTCCTGTCCCCACTAACATAAATCCTGGCTACTCCCATGGGATGATCTACTTGAGATTCCCGCATTGCAGTGGTTTTCGACTGGTTTCCCAAACTTGGGTCTCTGGCTGTTGTTGGCACTACAATTCCCATTGTACTTAGCAGGACCAGTGGGATGATGGGAGTTGTAGTCCAAAAAACCACGTTTGGGAAACCCTGGACTAGATGAGGCTCCCTTCTGACTCTACACGTTCAGGATGCAATCAGGGCCGGATTTAGGTTTAATTGGGCCCTAAGCTCCTGAAGGCAATGGGGCCCTTTATATGTCCAGCTGTCCTTTGTCAACAACAAACGGTCGCTGTTTTTTGTGTTGAATATATGTTATACAGTGGTACCTCTAGATGCGAACAGGATCCGTTCCGGGGCCCTGTTCGCACCTAGAAGCAAACATAATCAGCAACGGCACATCTGCACACGTCGCTTTTCACCACTTCTGCGCATGCACGTGACGTCATTTTGAGCGTCTGCGCATGCGCAAGCGGCGAAACCCGGAAGTAACGCTCTCCGTTACTTCCGGGTTGCCGTGGAATGCAACTCGAACACGCTCATCCCGAAGCACATTCAACTCAAGGTATGACTGTATGGTAATTTATGGACCTAATAGGTACCTAAAGCCATTTGCACATAACAAAATATGTATTTTAGCAAAGTAATTGTTGAACTGAAATACAATTCAGAAGAAGTATATTAATAGTGAAATAATTATTAAGCTCTAACCTAAAATGATTTTTTATTCATAGCGAACTTAATGCAAACACAAAAGTTCCTTTGGAAACACAATTTACAAAGACTCATAATCTAGAAACTTGCTATAACCTGAAATTATAATTGTAGGTTTTATTTTATTTGTTCTTTATATTACATCTTGGAAATGTGCGTCCAGTTTTCCCCCCTTTAAATTTTTTGGCCCTAAGCTATAGCTTGTTTAGCTTCTACGTAAATCCGGCACTGCATGCGATTGGGAAGCAACTTCCGAGGGTTGCGCGCGGGCCGTTTGGGGCGCTCCAAGCGCCGTGCTTGGAGGAGGAGCGCGGGGAGGAGCGCCGCGGCGCGCCCTGGGCGCACGCGCTGCGCGGTGACCAAGATGGTGCCCTGCGCCTCCCCTGCGCTCCTGGCTGCCGCTTCGGCCGCGCGCAGCTTGCGCGCCCCTCTCCGCCCGGGCCCGCGGCTGCTGCTGCTTTCCCGCGGCTGCGGCGGCGCCTCGCGCGCCCTCTGCGCGCCCGGAGGTAGCGGCGCCGGCGGCGGCTCCGGAGAGCCCTCCGCGTCCTGGGCCTGGTACGAAGCTTTGTCGACCTCGGCGCCCGTGGCGTGGATGGAGTCGAGCCTGGTGGCGCTGCAGGCCGCGTCCGGGCTCCCCTGGTGGGCCGCCGTGGTCGCCGCCAGCGCCCTCCTGCGCACCGGCGTCACCCTCCCGCTCGCCGCCCTGCAGAGCCGCGTCCTCGCCAAGGTGGGCTCTGCGCAGGGGCGCACGGAGAGGGGGCTCCTGAGCATCGGCAGAGGGCTGCCAAGCGCGTCCCGAGCCAAGGGGCGCACGGAGAGGGTGGAACGCGTAAACTGGGAGGAAAAAATGGAATGCGTGGTGTGACTCTCCGTGGCGGGTTTCGGTGAGGTCCACGCGAAATTTAAATAAACAGCAGATGACCCAAATCCGGCAAAGTATTTCGAGTCCGGTAAAGCTTTTAAAATGATCAAGCCTGTCCATATGCACATGATACTTCAAAAGTTATTTTAATGCGTATTTGTGTAAGGACCAGATTAATATTTTTTTTGGTCCAATTTGGAAATGTTAGGTTAGGTTATAATTAGCTTAAAGGCTTTCTTAAAAGTGCATATATAAAAAAAGCTGCCGCCTTGCAAATGAGCCCGTATAATTTAATATGTTTTTGAGGGGGGAACAGTTTTATCTAGATGCAGGATGAAGTGTGGGAGATGCTTTTCTTTGGCAAATGAATCACTGCTCTTGGCTGCAGAGCTCCTTGCTCAGATTGTCTCATGGCCTGGAATTGGGGTTATTTTTTGGCTACTCCATGTGAAAAATAAAATAAAAAATCTAGTGTACACCTAGGAAAAGGTCATATATATCAGTCAGTATAGTACAAGGCTCTTAATCTCAGGGTTGTGAATCCAAGCCCCACATTGAGCAAACAATTCCTGCATTGCTGGGGGTTAGACTAGACGACCCTTTTGGTCCCTTCCAAGTTTGCAATTCTATGATTTAATATCTCATTATCCAGACAATTTAGCATAGCCCTTCAGCTCATCCAGATATTTCACTACCTATTAGTCTTTAAGCACTTATATGGCAACTTTCTAACTTGTACTTTTGCATGAGGATACTACCGTCTCTAGCAAAATACTGAGCTGTACTCAGTGGTAGTGTGCATGATTTATTTTTTTCCATGCACAAGGCCCCAGATTTAATCCCTGGTATGGCTGGGAAAGAGGGACGCGGGCGGCGCTGTGGGTTAAACCACAGAGCCTAAGGCTTGCCGATCAGAAGGTTGGCGGTTCTAATCCTCACCACGGGGTGAGCTCCCGTTGTTTGGTCCCAGCTCCTGCCAACCTAGTAGTTTGAAAGCACGTCAAAGTGCAAGTAGATAAATAGGTACTGCTCCGGCGGGAAGGTAAACGGTGTTTCCGTGCGCTGCTCTGGTTCGCCAGAAGCGGCTTAGTCATGCTGGCCACATGACCCGGAAGCTGTACGCCGGCTCCCTCGGCCAATAAAGCGAGATGAGCGCTGCAACCCCAGAGTTATCCGCAACTGGACCTAATGGTCAGGGGTCCCTTTACCTTTACCTATGGCTGGGAAAGAGCCCCACCTGAAACCCCAGAGAGCTCTTGCCGGGCAGCATAGACAATTGTCGTTTAGTTGTGTCCGACTCTTCGTGACCCCATGGACCAGAGCACGCCAGGCACTCCTGTCTTCCACCGCCTCCTGCAGTTTGGTCAAACTCATGCTGGTAGCTTCGAGAACACTGTCCCACCATCTCGTCCTCTGTCGTCCCCTTCTCCTTGTGCCCTCCATCTTTCCCAACATCAGGGTCTTTTCCAGGGAGTCTTCTCTTCTCATGAGGTGGCCGAAGTCTTGGAGCCTCAGCTTCACGATCTGTCCTTCCAGTGAGCACTCAGGGCTGATTTCCTTCAGAATGGAGAGGTCTGATCTTCTTGCAGTCCATGGGATAGACAGTACTCAGATAGATAGAGTCATGGTTTGACTTGTATTTATATTGCCTACTTATACTGCATTTCTATAGTGATGCTAGTGAACCTGGGTCTACATTTTGGCAGGTAAGCAAGAGTAAACCCTTAATGTATACCTGAAGGAACGTCTCCACCCCCATCGTTCTGCCCGGACGCTGAGGTCCAGCGCCGAGGGCCTTCTGGCGGTTCCCTCATTGCGAGAAGCAAAGCTACAGGGAACCAGGCAGAGGGCCTTCTTGGTGGTGGCACCCGTCCTGTGGAACACCTTCCCACCAGATGTCAAAGAGAAAAATAACTACCAGACTTTTAGAAGACATCTGAAGGCAGCCCTGTTTAGGGAAGCTTTTAATGTTCGATGTATTACAGTATTTTAATATTTTATTATTATTATTATTATTATTATTATTATGCTAAGGGAGAGCTCTTTAAGGGACAGTTTTTTGAGGGGGAAAGAACCACTTTACTGGTTTATAACTAAGTCGTCCGTGTCTTTTCAGCTAGCTGGAAAACCTGAAGCCTGAAATCCACAGCCTAGCCAAGCACCTTCGCTATGAAGTTTCCGTTTGTGCAAAACAACGGAGTTGGTCTGAAAAGGAAGCCAGGTAAGAGCATTTTGAGCAGTATCTCAGCTCATCCAGCTAGAATAATATTCTGTGTATGTGTTCTGAATAATACATTTCTCTTGCTCGTGGCCACTGCAAGCCACCTAGCAGTATACAGTGGCACGTTGGTTCTCAAACTTAATCCATTCCGGAAGTCCTTTCCAAAACCAAGGCATGCTTTCCCATAGAAAGTAATGCAAAACGGATTAATCCGTTCCAGACTTAAAAACAACCCCTAAAACAGCAATTCAACATGGACCATTGATCCATAAAATGAAAGCAATAATCAATGTACTGTACTATAAAATAAATAAGACAGTATTGTAGATAACAACAGGGCAACTGACTTTCAGGTTTGGTGGGTGTGCGTCAGTAAACGAGGGGAATTAAGACTAAGAGAGCTGAGTGGGGGGTGCTTGTGTAACCTCACTGTATACAAGTTGTACAAGTGACAATAAGGTAAAGGTAAAGGGACCCCTGACCATTAGGTCCAGTCGCGGACGACTCTGAGGTTGCGGCTCTCATCTCGCTTTATTGGCTGAGGGAGCCGGCGTACAGCTTCCGGGTCATGTGGCCAGCATGACTAAGCCACTTCTGGCGAACCAGAGCAGCGCACGGGAACGCTGTTTACCTTCCTGCCAGAGCGGTACCTATTTATCTACTTGCACTTTTATGTGCTTTCGAACTGCTAGGATGGCAGGAGCAGGGACCGAGCAACGGGAGCTCACCCTGTCGCGGGGATTTGAACCACCGACCTTCTGATCAGCAAGTCCTAGGTTCTGTGGTTTAACCCACAGCACCACCCGCGTCCCCTCCACAATAAAGTATTTCAATTCAATTTCAATTGTTCTGCGATTGACCTTTCAGCACTGCCCACAGACCTGTCTACGGGTTCTTCCACTCCTTCTCTGTTCCTTTATATTGCCCACTTACCGCATTTCTATAGTGATGCTAGTAAACCCCTTTATAAAGATCGCTGTAACCTCCTCCTTGTTGTTCTTCCCTCACTTCTGTTTCCCTCTGCCCAAGCAGGTTCCATTTCAAGAAGAATCTGAAAAGGATTGTTTCCGAGTTGTACGTGCGAGACAACTGCCACCCTTTGAAGGCCACCTTGCTCGTATGGATTCAGATTCCAATGTGGGTCTTCGTTTCCATGGCTTTGCGCAACTTCAGCATTGGTAGAGCAGCTGCTGACGGTAAGGCTTTTGAACTGGTGTCATGAAATGTTAGGAAGTCATTCTTCAAAGAAACGGAAAAAGGAGCTTGTAGGTTTAAAGAAGTTTTCTTTAAAGGTTAGGAGTGACACTCTAGGCTGATTGGTTACAGCTGGGGATGGGGGGAAAAAGGAGGACGTTGCAGGTTGCACTTCCCTGCATGAGGAAAGAGTACCCACACGGTGTGAGATAATAATAATAATAATAATAATAATAATAATAATAATAATAATAATAATAATTTTTTATTTATACCCCGCCCTTCCCGGTTTAAAAACCAGGCTCAGGGCAGCTAACAGCAAATATAAAACATTGATTAAAATGTGACTTAAAAACAGCATAGAATGCAACATGCAAAAACAGCATAGAATGCAACATGCAAACGCAGCATCAATATCAATAAAAATCCAGGGGTCATTTTTGTGTGTGTGTGTGGGGGGGGAACCAGTCAGTAGACATCAAATGATCACCAGGGCTAACTGGCCTAGTTAGTCCTACCAGGGCCAGTAAGGAGACCAAGGAAGAATTTAAATGTGGGGTCCCAGAAAGGGTTTCTTCATAGAAGAGGAAAGGGAAAAGGGAATTCAAATTGAAGGCCAGGCGGAATAGCTCTGTCTTACAGGCCCTGCGGAAGGAGATCCAGTCCTGTATATACCAGGCATAGGCAAACTGCGGCCCTCCAGATGTTTGGGATTACAATTCCCATCATCCCTGACCACTGGTCCTGTTAGCTAGGGATGATAGGAATTGTAGTCCCAAACATCTGGAGGGCCAGAGTTTGCCGATGCCTGGTTTACCCCGTGGTGGAAAGATGTATGTAAATAGTTTTGTATATAGTCGCGACTAAAATGCTTGTGAACCAGCCAAGAAATAAAGTAACTCTTGACTGAGTATTTTGTACAAGTCTCGTAGTCTCTTGCCGCAAGGAAGGAACTCTCCTATGGGCTGTTCAAAGCGGTTTTACAGAGGAGCCACCACACCAGCAACAAGTGTAGTAGAAGTGTGTGGGCAGCAACGTCCAATATAAAATGTACCGTAGAACCTCTACTTACATCCTGCTCTACTTAGGCCTGTTCCAAGTTGCAACCACGGCAAACCCAGAAGTAAACACCGGGTTTGCTGCGATTTACGCATGTGCAGAAGCGGCTGCCGCTAAATGTGCCTGCACACAATGATGCTTCTACCAGCAATCCATTTCGCCATAAGGATGGGCCTCTGGAATGGATTGTGGTCGTGAGTAGAGGTTCCACTGTACGCTGTTTCCCCAAACCCTATTTCTCATCCCTTGGCTTAATAATAATAATAATAATAATAAATTTTATTTATACCCCGCCCTCCCCAGCCAAGACCGGGCTCAGGGCAGCTAACAACCAATAATAAAAACAAGTTGATTGAAATACAACTTAAAAAACAAGATTAAAATACATTAAAATAATCAAAACATTAAAATGCAGCCTCATTACAGAAGGCCCTGGCTCTGGTTGAGGCTAATCTGACTTCCTTAGGGCCCGGGACCTCTAGGGTGTTGCTATTTATGGACCTTAAGGTCCTCTGTGGGGCATACCAGGAGAGGCGGTCCCGTAGGTACGAGGGTCCTAGGCTGTGAAGGACTTTAAAGGTCAAAAGCAGCACCTTAAATCTGACCCTGTACTCCACCGGGAGCCAGTGCTGCTGGAAAAGCACTGGGTGAATATGCTTCCATGGCGGAGACCCCGTGAGGAGCATTGCTGCAGCATTCTGCACCCTCTGGAGTTTCTGGGTCAGCTTCAAGGGCAGCCCCGCGTAGAGCGAATTACAGTAGTCAAGCCTGGAGATGACCGTTGCATGGATCACTGTGGCCAGGTCGGGGCGGGAAAGGTAAGGGACCAACTGCTCGATGCGGCGAAGGTGGAAAAATGTCGCCTTGGCTGTTGCTGTAACTTGCGCCTCCATGGAAAGGGAGGCATCAAGGATTATACCCAAACTCTTAACGGAAGGCAATGGCACTAATTGGGCCCCTGCAAGAGAAGGGAGTTGGTCCCTTAACTGAATGCATCTCCTTTTCCGCACTTGGTTAGCTGTTGAACAGCATAAACTGTTGAAAGGACTCCTTAGCTATGGCTTCCAGCTTGACTTTCCAGCTGCAGGGATGGATCTAGCGATTGCTAATCTGAATCACGGAGGAGGAGAAAGGTTACGTTCCAGAAGTTGTCGGTCGTTTATCCAAGATCTGCCAACAATGTTTTTTTGTCTGGATTCAGCCTTGTCCATCCTCAACCTAATCCGCTAAAGTGATGGATGTTTAAGGTAACAAAATGCGCCAACCGTGTGTGTGGTTTTTCAACAGGGTTCTTAATTCAGGAGCAGCTTTCCACAGGAGGTGTCCTCTGGTTTCCGGACCTCACTGTACCTGACTCAACTTGGATTCTGCCAATCACTCTTGGACTCCTCAATCTGCTGATAGTGGAGGTATGGAAGGCTGACTCTGGGACCACCATCAAATCACATCTACAGCTATTTGGCCGACTTGCAATTTACTATGCAGTGGTACCTTGGTTCTCAAATGTAATCCGTTCCAGAAGTCCATTCCAAAACCAAAGCGTTCCAAAACCAAGGCGCGCTTTCCCATAGCAAGTAATGCAAAATGGATTAATCTGTTCCAGACTTTTAAAAGCAACCCCTAAAACAGCAATTTAACATGGATTTTACTATCTAACGAGACCATTGATCCATAAAATGAAAGCAATAAACAATGTACTGCAGTCACACAATCAATCAGTCAGTAGCTGAATTGGGTTCCACACAGTCACAGAAACAAAACATAAAAGCCGCAAAAACAAAAACACAAAATAAATAGCAAAAACAGATAGGCCTCAGTGTAACACTCAAAACGGAAGCGTGGCACTCAAAACAGAGCATGTTTGGCTTCTGAAAAAAGTTCACAAACTGGAACACTTAACTTCTGGGTTTGCATTGTTTGAGGTCCAAGTTGTTTGAGTACCAAGGCGATTGAGAACAAAGGGATCACTGTATTGTAAATAAAATAGACCAGCAGTTTGTCAGCAGAGACAGATAAACAAACGCTGTAATGGCACTTAATTTCTGCTTTGGAATAGCAGGGCTATACTTCTTAAAAACAAAAACCGTTCCAGTTAACATTGTCTTTCGACCGTTAGATACAGTTTTTAAAGGAGGTGAGCAGCTTGATATATAAAGCAGATTGGCGGCCACATTGGGAGTTCTCACGCTTTAAACCTGGGAAGGACTTTAAAGCGTAGATAATAACTTGCGTTGACCTGTACGCACCAGTTCCTGAGTTGCATATTTGCCTCCTCGACGCTCCAGCTGACATTTTGTTCCCCAAATTTCTTACAAGTGAAATTTCTCTCTCCAGATTTTTGCTTTGCGGAAAACTGAACTTTCTCGGCTCCAGAGGTATGGCACTAACTTCTTCCGAGGTGTCTCGGTGCTTATGATTCCAATCGCTGCAACTGTACCATCAGTAAGTAACCTAGAACAACATTGTGTATGCCATCAAATGCCAACAGTGCCCTTCAGCTCTCTGTATTGGACAAACAGGATAAACCCTACGCCAAAGGATAAATGGACATAAGTCTGATATCAGGAATCACAAGACAGAGAAACCAGTAGGAGAACATTTCAATCTCCCAGGACATTCTATACAAGATCTCAAAGTAACTGTCTTATTGCAAAAGAATTTCATAGACTGGAAAGAGAAGTTGCTGAATTGCAACTTGTTACCAAACTTAAAACCATGGAGAGACCGGGTCTGAATAGAGACATTGGATTCTTAGCTCATTATACATGATAAAGCTATTTTGAGCCATCTCACCCCTTGCTTTTTTCTATGCAGTCGTTAGCAGTTGTCAACAGGTTTACTACACCTATCAGCCAATCACCCATTCCCACCACCCTTCTGAGTAATACCCTTCCCCACCCTCTCACTATATATAAGGGTCTGGTGACTTCTGTTTCAGTGTATCTGAAGAAGTGTGCATGCGCACGAAAGCTCACACCAATAACTAACTTAGTTGGTCTCTAAGGTGCTACTGGAATTTTTTTATTTTGTTTTGACTAGAACAACAGCGCTGAGTTGGGCCAATGCTTCTTCCAGGCTCTGAGGTGGTTTGGGAAACCCATTGCGAGTGAGCCCCTAATTCTCCAGTTTGGAGCCCGGAAATGGTTTTTGTGCCGTGGCTTCATTTCAATAAGTAATAATACACTCCAGCAGTGTGTACAGGCACCCTGCGCTGTTTTTCCTGTGTAAGAAATGTCCAGGTTTAGTCCTTGGCATAGTTTAAAACAGGCATGGCCAAACGTGGCCGTCCAGCTGTTTTGGGACTACAATTCCCATCATCCCTGACCACTGGTCCTGTTAGCTAGGGATGATGGGAGTTGTAGTGCAAAAACATCTGGTGGGCCGAGTTTGGCCATGCCTTGTTTAAAAGGACTAGATCGCAGATGATGTGAGGAACCTTTGCCTGAGACCCTGGAAATTTGCTGGCAATTGGGGTTGACATCAGTGAAGGACCAGTAGCCTGACTAATATCTCACCTTCCTACATCTATTTTTAAAAAGATTTTATTGGATTTTTACAGTTTTATATTCAATCAAACAACACAATATAACATTTGTCATATAAAAGAAAAAGGAGGGGGAAACCCCTCCCTGTGATTTCCCTCAACTTACCCTTCTGGTTCTTTAAATATTTACTACTTCTGCTTAATTATTATCTTATTTTTATAATCCTATACCTTAATATTCTTATTCTCTTATCAGTTTTATTCCAAATTTTCCTTCTTGATTACTTCTTACAGTCAATTTCATTCCACGTTGTCCTTAACTTAACCTTTGATCTTATTTTCTTTCTTGTAAATGTTTAATCAGATCCCGCTAGTGAGTCCATATCTTTACAGTATTTCTGTAAGTGCACCATAAAAGGTTCCCAGTCTTTTTTAAATTCTTCACTATCTCTGTCTCTGATTCGTTCCGTCAGTTTCACCATTTCTGCATATTCCATAAGCTTGACTTGCCATTTTTCTCTTGTTGGTACAACTTCCTACATCTAAACTCCAAATGCTCCCTTGCATCCAGTACTGAACATCTTGCTCAGAAAACCTCTTGCAGTAGAAAACCACGAGGATTTTCCCCGTTTTCAGAAACTGTCATATTTGTAATGGCATTAGTGTCCTTACTCATTCTTTGAAGAGCTGAATGATATAATAGCTGGATGTTGTATGACTGGTGCATGAACATCACAGCTTAAGCAGGAGTTTGAACCCATGTCTTTCATATCCAAATCCAACATCCAAACTGAAGCATCTTAGAAGAACATCTCTGCCATAGATAGGCAAACTAAGGCCCAGGGGCCGGATCCAGCCCAATCACCTTCTCAATCCGGCCCGCGGACGGTCCAGGAATCAGCGTGTTTTTACATGAGTAGAATGTGTGCTTTTATTTAAAATGCATCTCTGGGTTATTTGTGGGGCATAGCAATCCGTTCATTTCCCCCCCAAAAAATATAGTCCGGCCCCCCACAAGGTCTGAGGGACAGTGGACTGGCCCCCTGCTGAAAAAGTTTGCCGACCCCTGCTATGTTAACTCCTGCTGAAGCTGGGTAGAATATTGCTTCTAAGATGCTCCAGTTTTTAAGATGGCTTCATAAATTTGGAAGAGCCAGGTTTTGCGGCTGGAGTGAGGCCTGGGTTCAAATTCCCCTCAGCCTTGGTGATTGGACCATCTTTCACCCTAATGTAACTCAGAAGGTTGTTAGAAGGAGGAGAAAAGGGACTTGAGAGCACTTTGTATTGTCACCCTGAGCTTTTTGGAGGAAGGTGGGCCGAAATGTATCCCATCAAGTTTTCCACATATAGTGGTACCTTGGTTCTCAAACTTAATCCATTCCAGAAGTCCGTTCCAAAACCAAAGCGTTCCAAAACCAAGGCACGCTTTCCCATAGAAAGTAATGCAAAACGGATTAATCTGTTCCTCACTTTTAAAAACAACCCCTAAAACAGCAATTTAACATGGATTTTACTATCTAACGAGACCATCGCTCCATAAAATGAAAGCAGTAATCAATGTACTGTACTATAAAATAAATATGATAGTATTGTGGATGATGAAAATTAAAATTCTTTTTTCCCCTTAGCTGCACTGATGATAGTCATTATTTGGATGGGGGGCTTTTATCGATTTCCACAGTCACACTGTAGCTGAACTGCGTTCCACACAGTCACAAAAAGAAGGGAAATAAACCAAAAAAATCCTCAAAAACGCAAAATAAATAGCCAAAGCGCCAAACTTAATCCATTCCAGAAGTTTGTTTGACTTCCAAAATGTTCGAAAACCAAGCCGCAGCTTCTGATCGGTGCAGGTGCCCCAGAAACAATAGTTGACAGATGCATCGGACGTTCGGCTTATGAAAAACGTTCGAAAACTGGAACACACAAACACTTTTCGGCGTTTGGGAACCAAGGTACCGCTGTATTTGATATTCCTAAAAACGAAAGATAGCGTCCGTCCTCTTGGGTGGTTGCGATACTTTTTCAGCATCCTGGCTTTGTTGAAAGTAATGCTTCTTTCCTCTCTGGTTTCAGGCAATGGCTTTGTACTGGGTCTCCTCAAGCTTCATGGGCCTTTCGCACAACCTCCTGCTTCGTTCTCCTGCTTTCCGTCGACTCTGCCACATACCCCGGACCAAGTCTGATTCAGACACTCCTTACAGAGATATTGCTGCTGGAATCTATGCAAAGTATTTCCCAAAGTGAAACACTCTTTCAGAAGACCTGTGCTATGTTTAGATTTAGAATTGAGCTGTGCTCTGCTATAAAAGACTTATTTAATGTGGCTCCATTGGACTGTTGAGAATTGTGACACCGTATTTATTTTCCTAATAAAAGAGTACACGTCGTTACGTTGGGAGGCCTTGTGGCTAATATGTTCGCAGAGTGGGGAAATGTGTCGATCCTTCACCACTACCAGTAATAATTTCATCTGTACATTCTGTTCAGCTTCTAAAACAGGCACCCCCAACGTGCGGCCCTCTAGCTGTTTTTGGACTACAACTCCCATCATCCTTAGCTAACAGGACCAGTGGTCAGGGATGATGGGAATTGTATTCCAAAACATCTGGAGGGCTGAAGGTTGGGGGTGCCTGTTCTAAAACATTGTGGATGCTTTCAGTTTGTCTTGGATTTCTGAAATTCCCTCTCTTTGTATTAATCTGCATTTTAACAAACGCTATACTGAAATTCGTGATTAGATGCATACTTAAGTTTGTAGCTTATTTGCATACCTATTTAAATACCTATTTTATCACAGTGTATGCATCTCTGGTATCCCCAAAACACACATCTTTAACCTTTTTCAAATCACTTTTTGAGATGAGAGGTGTATTGCAGAATTTTGGGATGTACAAAATCTGAAGAACAATTATGTTGCAATCCATATATTAGATGGGGAGATGTGAATTAAGTCAGTTTGTTGAAAAAACCTGAACAGAACGACATGCACATCCATCCTTAGGCTCCTTATGGGGTCCTCGCCGCGGGATCACATTCATCCAGTGCTTTTCCAGCTGCACTGGCTCCCGGTGGAGTACAGGGTCAGGTTTGAGGTGCTGGTTTTGGCCTTTAAAGCCCTATGCGGCCTAGGACCCACATACCTACGGGACTGCCTCTCCTGGTATGCCCCGCGGAGGACCTTAAGGTCCACAAATGACAACATTTTGGAGGTCCCAGGTTTGGAGGTCCCAGGTTGCAAGATTGGTCGCAGCTAGGGCCAGGGCCTTTTCAGTACTGGCCCCGACTTGGTGGAACGCTCTGTCACAAGAGACTAGGGCCCTGTGGGACTTAACATATTTCCGCCTGGCCTGCAAGACAGAGCTGTTCCGCCTGGCCTTTGGTTTGTACTCTGTCTGACCCTTCTGTTGCCCTCCCCTTATGGTTTTGATCTATGGGTGAGGAAGCTGCATGGCCCATAGGCCAGTCCCAGGTCCCAGCTGAATTTCACCCAGGTGGCAGCATGCTAGCAGCAAAGTGGGCAAGCTGTTGCCCCAACTGCGGCTGGTGCTGGGCTCTTGACCATAGCTGTCAAGTGTCCCTTATTTGAAGGGACAGTCCCTTATTCCAGGGCCATGTCCCGCTGCTGTCCCTTATTGATGGATGTCCCTTAAATGATGTCCCTTAAATTTCAAAGGAAGCTGCTCCTCTCCCTGCCGGCCAGGGAGCAGGGAGGCTCCAACTGTGTTGCTTGGCTGTGTTGCTCACCCAATAAGAAGTCTAAGAAAGACGGGGGGTTGGAGCTTGCATGCCTTGTGTGTGGCTAGTTAATGCAAGCTGAGGGGTTTTTTGAATGCTGGACGCCATTTTGTTGCACGTGCTGCTGCAAACTTTGCAGTGCGAAGCCAGGCCGGGGAGCCATCTTAAGTTGAGGCTGCATAGGCCTTGTGGTGCATGTGATTCAGATTCTATTCAGTTGAACCCCTGGTTACAAAGTTGGTTGGGCAGTGTTCTCGAAGCTACCAGCATGAGTTTGACCAGACTGCAGGAGGACAGGAAGACTGGAGTGCCTGGAACAGGTGAGGCTGCTGGTCCCTTATTTTGGCTGCTGGTCCCTTATTTTCAAATCTGTAAGTTGACAGCTATGCTCTTGACAGTCACAGACGAATCAAGCAGCCAGCGCCAAGGGCACGGCAGTCTTGGCAGTTGGCTTGCAAAATTCGAGAAATGGTTGGTGATAAGTTGTGGGTGAACATATCAGACGACACAGCGATTCTTCAAACAGCTCTTCTTTATTCAGAGGCCAGAACAGAACTGAGCTGAAGGGTTCAGTCAGCCTGCTTATATAGAGCTCCAGTACAACGTTACTGTAGCAACTTTCTAAAACTATCCAATCACTGAACGTCACTTTCGATCCCTTATTTGTATAACTATCTACAGTATCCCCCTGCTGGCCCAGGGTGAGAACTTCAGTACGTAACAGTTGGGAGGGCATAAAGAGAATGGAAGGAGAGCCCTTTGGATCAGGCCAAAGCCCCCTTGAGTGACGCGCAGCGTAAATAATGCAGAGTTTTTAAGTGAAACAATAAGAGCTTTACTGAGTTAAAATAAACTTCTTCATAAACAAGATGGTTCCAAACAGTTTGACTGAGATTACACACTGAGTCTGCTCACAGCTGAGGCAGACGGACTCTGACTGAAATCTTACTGAGAACACACAGAGAAAATGGCGGCTCAGTCACATGTCAGAGTAACTCCACAGTTAGCAGTTAGGCCTGAATAACTTGAGTAGACCCAAATGATGTGCAGTCCCCGCACTTCCCAGCCTGCTTTGCTGCTTCTGCTCTCATGGGTCTTTGTCACATGACATTGAGCCCAGCATCTTGTTCTCACAGCAGCCAACCAAATGTCTAGGGGAAGCCTGCAAACTCTTGCCGCTTGCAATTCCTACCAATTGGTATTCAGAGGTGGGCAGAGGAGAGGATGGCCGTAGCAAGGATTTTGTTGGGGGGGGGGCAGGACACCCACCTGTCATTATGTTTCTGAGCACAATTCATTTTTTTTTATAAGATATTAAGATTTTCAATGTTTTACAAAACCCACAAAGATAAAGAAAAAAAAAATACAAAAAAAATAGTAAAAATATTTAAAAACAATTCTTCCATTACTTGACCTTCATTTGCTTATTTCCAGGACCTCCTCACACCTTCCTTTTTTGTATTCCAGTTCAATTATTTTGTTCAGCAAATCCCTCCTCTCTTTTAGTATCCTAATCATTAATCATGAAAATGTTGTAATTTTAGATTTTTACATATTACATAATAAACCCTTTTTTCATCTTCCCTTGTAACCTTTCAGCTAAAGACCACTTAGTTTCTATCCAACATCATTCTAACATTCATTAATTTTACAATATTTCTGTAAATAATCTTTAAACTTTTTCCAATCTTCCTCCATCGACTCTTCTCCCTGGTCTCGGATTCTGCCAGTCATTTCTGCCAGTTCCATATAGTCCATCACCTTCATCTGCCATTCTTCCAAGGTGGGTAGATCTTGTGTCTTCTTCTGAGCACAATTCAAAGTGTTGGTGCTGACCTTTAAAGCCCTAAACGGCCTCGGTCCAGTATACCTGAAGGAGCGTCTCCACCCCCATCGTTCTGCCCAGACACTGAGGTCCAGCGCCGAGGGTCTTCTGGCGGTTCCCTCACTGCGAGAAGCCAAGTTACAGGGAACCAAGCAGAGGGCCTTCTCGGTAGTGGCGCCTTCCCTGTGGAACACCCTCCCACCAGATGTCAAAGAGAACAACAACTACCAGACTTTTAGAAGACATCTGAAGGCAGCCCTGTTTAGGGAAGCTTTTAATGTTTAATAAGTTATTGTATTTTAGTGTTTTGTTGGAAGCCGGCCAGAGTGGCTGGGGAAACCCAGCCAGATGGGCGGGGTATAAATAATAAAATGTTGTTGTTGTTGTCGTCGTCGTCATCATCCTCTGTCTGGTTCTGCCCAGCAGATTCGGAATGAAACATCTCAGCCAGTGCTTGGTTTACATATAAGCTAAACAAGCTATAGCTTAGGACCCCACTCTCTTGGGGGCCCCCAAAAAATTTAAAGGGGAAAACTAGATGTACATTTCCAAAATAGAAGATAAAAAATAAATAAAATAAAACCTACCTACAGCAACAGTGTTTTGTGTTGTGTAGGCTCCTATGATGTAAGTAATGGGCCCCACCTGCTAGCCTGCTCCCGAAAATATCACTGGTTTGCTCATTTCTATATATAGGGTGCCTACATTCTGCATAGTTGCATATGGCTTTAGATACTTATTAGGTCCATAAATTACCATATAGCACATATTCAGCACAAAAAACAGCGGCAATTTGTTGTTGACAAAGGGCAGCTGGACATATAAAGGGACCCATTACCTACAGCAGCTTAAATCAAACCTCAATCCGGCCCTGGTTTCCGCAACAGTTGCACTCAGCAAAATCTTCAGTCACTTGAAAACTAGGAAGTGAAATACAAAATCATGTACAGTCGTACCTCGGAAGTTGAACGCCTTGCAAGACAAACGTTTTGGCTCCCAAGCACCATAAACCGGGAAGTGAGTGTTCCGGTTTGCAAACGTTCTTTGGAACCCGAACGTTCCGCTGCAGCTTCCGCGGCTTCTGGTTGGCTGTAGGAGCTTCCTGCAGCCAATCAGAAGCTGCGCCTTGGTTCCAAAACGTTTTGGAAGTCGAACGGACTTCCAGAATGGATTCCGTTCGACTTCCGAGGTACGACTGTACCTTTCATGCAGTTAACAAGTATAGTTTGCAAAATGACAAAGAGCACACCTTTTTGGGGGGTCTTTTTTAAAACTAAAGCAAGTTTACTTGGATTTGCTGAAAACTACCCCAGAAGGCACCAGATGTGTCCCCCACCAGAGGCACTACCCCTCCTCAAATACATTGCTATAAAATTCTGCAAAGACCTTTAGATGCAAAGCTGAAATTCCCCATGCATTTCTAGTTGTGGACACACAGTGGCAGTATTGCCTACCGTAACGTGTAGGCCTAGCAGTTTAGAGGAAGCTTTCTACTGTAAGCTAGCCTTGGACGAAGCAGATATATTTCAATTTCAGGGCTTCTAATAGTTTCCTCACAATGTTAAGTTTAGGCAGCATTTAGTAGTGTCTGGGCATGTGCAGGTTTCTTGTGAGGTAGTCAGTCTCCCTCAGGGACAGCAATACAGAGCCTTTTGAACTCGGAGCTCCTCGGTCCAAGGCAACCTTCCTGACCAACTTGGTGCCCTCCAGAGGTTTAGGACTACAATTCCCATCAGCCCAAGCTGGAAAGGCCCAGGGGTGATGGGTTTTGTAGTCCGCTGGACTTTGCAAACTGTATCTGTCATGATATCCCCTCATTCCTTGCACCTGGTTTACTATCTGCGCCTTAATTTCTGCTTATTTGAGGCCACACATCTGCTTCTGAGCCACATGACTCCCCTGTGCCCCCAAATCGAGACCAAACCCTGAAAGTTTTGGAGGTGCCATTTAAATGTTTTTTTGGGGGCTATTATTATGGTTTTATTTTATTATTATTATTATGCTATGCAAATTATGTTTTCTATTATTATTATTTTATTTATGATCTTCAGTTTCATACATTTCAATAATTTTACAACCATTTTAACATTTCAACAATTGACTTCCTTCCCCTCCTTTCTGCGGTTCCTTAAATTTGTCCCCCCCCCCCCGCATATTCCAAATTAACTTAATTGACTCATTTATTCATCTGCTTTAAATATATACTCTTATAAAACTGCAGGTTATTGCAATAATCCTGCCCATGTTCTTATCTGTTTACAATTCATTTGTAAATATTCAATAAACCATTTCCATTCTTTTGTAAAAGGTTTGTTATCTTGATTTCTTATTGTTCCAGTAAATCTTGCCATTTCTGCATATTCCATAGGTTTTTGTATCCATTCTTCTTTTGCTGGGAGTTCTTCTTTTCCATTTTTTGGAAAATGAAAGAAGAGGAAAATGGGTGTGTGTGCAAATTGCGTTTTTAATGTACACCGCCCTGGGATGTTCCAATGAAGGGCAGAATATAAATTTAACAATATGGGTATGTCTTTGAGTTAACATCTTACATCAAAAACCTGACAGTACCTAACTATCGAAGGCTTTTCACCAAAGCCAGACTAAATGTCTTCCCCTCTGCAGTGCTGGATGGTAGGTTGAGAGGAGTTCCCTACCAGGACAGACTTTGCTCGTGTGCTCAAGACATCGATTCCATAAATCATATTTTGTTGCATTGTGCGAAGTATGAGCAGGCCAGGGCTGAACTGATACTACCCTTGCTGGTGCCTTTCCCGGGAAAGTCAGAGGCTCACTATGTCAGGTTCCTACTGGAAGACCGGACAAAAGCTAGAACGCTGGCAGTGGCAAAGTTTTTATCGGTGGTTGCAAGAACAAATGAGCCCTATATTCTAAACAAAATGCTTGATTAACCTGAAGGTAGGCTGTATGAACTGTGTATTGATCAGTAATGTTTTGTTGGGTCTCTGGACCGTAATAAAGATTGTTGTTGTTGAAATTTAACAACAACAACAACAACAACAACAACTAGTGCATTTCTGCCCCTTGAACTTGTTTGTGGCTAAAATTGCGAAATGAGACAACAAATCCCTCGTGGTACAAGCTGATGGGGGGGGGGCAGAGAAACACCACCTCATACTTTTCCATTGTGAATTAGAGAAAGGAGCAAAGCATTCATCTTTAAACCCCCCCCCCCAAAATGGATGACCGGCTAATCCTGCACTGCTGGGGAGAAGATGTTTGTGTTTAGAGGGAGACCCACTGAGAGGTCACAGGTTGCCAATTTGCTTCACATTGAGAGAAGTGTGAGGGGAGATGTGAGCACATGAAATGCTCTGTGTAGGTCATCTGGCCATGTGGGTCACTTTTGGTGTGGTGTCAAGGGGGCAGGTGTGAGCAACTGCTTTGGTGCTGATTTAAAATTGGGGTTTGGTTTTTGCTGCCCAACTCCCCATGGGACTCCGAGTCCCCAAAGTCCATGATTGGTCAGAGAAGAATGGATGGAAGATCTACCGCAAGAGTGATAATCTATGTTGGAAATGTAAAGAAAAAGAAGGTACCTTTTACCATATGTGGTGGACTTGTCCCAAGGTGAAAGACTTCTGGGAAAAGATTTATAATGAATTGAAAAAAATGTTGAAATATACATTTATTAAGAAACCAGAAGCCTTCCTACTTGGAGTAACAGGTTTGGAATTGCCCAAGAAAGATGTTAGATTGTTTTTGTATGCCACAACTGCAGCTAGAATTTTGTTGGCCAAAAATTGGAAATTACAAGAAGTACCAACAGTGGAGGAATGGCAGATGAAGATGGTGGACTTTTGGGAGCTAGCCGACCTGACCGGAAGAGTCCACGACCAGAAGGAGGAGGGGTACCAAGAAGAATGGAAGAAATTTAAAGACTATTTAGCTAAATATGTTAAGATAACTTAAATAGAATTACTTGTGAGTATCAGATTGGCCTAGGATTTAATTAAGTGATGTTGTAGAATATTATGGTTAAAAAAAATAATGAAAAGAAAGATGTTAATCGACCAAGTAAATTTTATGTGAAAATAGTTTTGGAAAACTGCTACAATGATTTATATGGAAACTCAGCCAGGGGGATTCAAGGAAATCACCCAACAATGTTAACAAAAGTGGAATTATTACAGCTAGGATAAATGTTTGTTTGTTTGTTATTTGATGTTTTCTTTCTATTTGTTTGTCATAAAGTTGGAAAACTAATAAAAAAAATTTGAAAAAGAAAAAAAAAGAGAAGAATGGATGGAGGCAGGATCCAGTGGAAAGCAAGGCTGATCTTTATTTTCCTCCTTCCAAGGAGCGAGAGACCCTGAACCAAAGTGTGGGGGAACCTTGTAAGACTCGACATTGCCAGCCCCTTAGCCAAAGACCACCCCAAAATCATCATAGGAGATAGTCTACAGCAGAAATCCTGTCTGCCAGGATACCTGATAATGGTCACTGGTTGCATTACCTGGGCAGCCTGGCCATTCTTTGGTGATGGTTAATACTTTAGTTCACGGGTAGGCAAACTAAGGCCCAGGTGCCGGATCCGGCCCAATTGCCTTCTAAATCCGGCCCATGGATGGTTTGGGAATCAGCGTCTTTTTACATGAGTAGAATGTGTCCTTTTATTTAAAATGCATCTCTGGGTTATTTGTGGGGCCTGCCTGGTGTTTTTTCATGAGTAGAGGGTGTGCTTTTATTTAAAATACATCTCTGGGTTATTTGTGGGGCACAGGAATTCGTTCTTCTTTTTTTCAAAATATAGTCCGGCCCCCCACAAGGTCTGAGGGACAGTGGACCGGCCCCCTGCTGAAAAAGTTTGCTGACCCCTGCAAGTTTAGTTCCTGAATCCAGGTCACAGGCTCACCCTATTCATGCGCAAATAGGCCCTTAAGAGAGGATTTGTAAGCGAAAAGACATACCCCATTTGCCTCCCTTACCGCAGAGGAATATTTGAGGTCACTGGGTGAGTCCAAATGGCTTCAGGATTGCTCTCCTTTCAGACACATAGTTTATATATTTAGATATGTGAGCATTTATGAATATTTATTCTATATTTGAGACCTTAAAATTCTTATAACAGCGCTGGTCCTGCAAACTTTAGTGGCAATAGCTCCACGTTCACCTTTAGTTGATGGTGCAAGGAATTCGGCTGAGATGATGAGTATGGCACAGTGATACAGTTCAGCACAAAAACCTATCTGGCAGGCCTCGTAATGCCAGCCATCTGTATCGGAACCTATCAAGTCACAAAGAATTTATTTATGTACACTACAACAGCGGCAAGAGTCTTGATAGCACAAGGATGGAAGAAGGAGGAAATCCCAACAAAAGAACAGTGGCAAGGAAAATTGATGAGCTACGCAGAGTTGGCTAAATTGGCATACAAATTGCTGGACAAGGACAATTGTGACTTTAAGGAAGAATGAGAGCTTTTTACAATTTATTTAAAAAGACAACAAAATGCATTGGACTCCTTGGCAGGTTTTGAATAAACATAGGCAAATTTATTGGCTGATAACATGAAAGATAGATAAGGCAAGGATATGTATAATTTTATAACATGCAGAGAATAATATGTGCTGAGAAATCAGAGAGAGGAGCTGAGGGAAGTCTTTGAGGGGGGAGGGAGGGTTTGAAGGGGGTGGAAAAAAGGGGGAAAATAATGAATATGATGTGTTTTGATAATTTGTTATGTTGAAATTGTTAATAAAAACTTTTTAAAAAGAACCTATCAAATCATGCTTAAGAGGCAGTATCTTAATAATAATAATAATAATAATAATAATAATAATAATAAACACTCCCCTTTCTGAACCCCATACGCTCATTTATCAAGGTATGCACTCCCCTTTATCTTTATATCCTGAGAACAGTGTATTCTGCTGTGTTCTGAAAAGAAATTACCAATATTTACACTAGAAAAAAATGGTTTCATCACCGTGTGTGTTATGTACTGAGTTGAATAGGATCCAAACTGTAGCAGTCTGATTGGTCCTAGAACAATAGGATCCAAAAGGCAGCAGTCTGATTGGTCCTAGAACAATAGGATTCAGAATGCAGCAGTCTGATTGGTCCTAGAACAATGCAGCAGTATGATTGGTTGGCAGGAACCACCCAATCCTGCTCCAGATAGAAGTGAATCCACAACCTGATTGGCTTACAGTAGAATTCCAGAATTAGCCAATCATGTGCAGCCCATTGTGTAAATAATGTATATAAAGCAGATACTGTGAGGGGACATTTATTCATTCCTCCTCACCACTATGAGCTGAATAAAGAGCATGAAATCACTTTGCGACTCTGAGTATATTTCACTGGCGACGAAGGTGGGATCCCGCTGAGCTGACTGCCACACACAGCACCGCAGCACCGCCAACTGCCGCACCGCTGCCTCGCACCGTGTATCCAGGCTTCAGCTCCGGGGCACAAGGAACTCAGAATGGCAGCCAACAGCAGCTTCTCGCCATTCAACCCAGCATCTGGAGACTGGGAAGCGTACGCCTCCCGTTTCACCTTCCTCCTAGAAGCCAAAGGGGTCACCGACGAAGAAGACGCCAAGAAGAGGGCGATATTCTTCAGCGTCTGCGGAGAGGAGACGTTTGAAATCGCCCGGGCTCTCCTTGCGCCTGAAGACGTCGCTACTGTTCCATACAAAACAATAATGGAACAGCTGAAGGGGCACTTTTCGCCGCAGCCCTCAGTGGTGGCTCGTCGAAATGCCTTCTACGCAAAGTGGCAAGCCCCTGGGGAAGCCATAACTGGGTTTGTGACCTCTCTCCGCCAAGCCGCCCGGTTCTGCAACTTCTCAGAGCTGGAGAACATGCTTCGTGACCGCCTCGTCGGTGGCCTGAAGGATGAGAAGCTGCAACGGCGCCTCTACGCTAAGAAGGACCTAACGTTCCAGGTCGCTCTGGAGGAGGCCCTGGCAACAGAAGCTGCCGAGAGGTCGACCCAAGAGGCACGGCCGAGCCTGCCATCCCAACCGAGGGTCCACCATGAAGACCTCACCGACGACTCAGGATCCGACAGGGAGGAGGTGCACCGAGTACAGCAGCGCACTCAAGCAGCGCACAGACCACAGCTGCCTCGACGAGAAGGAGGGAACTGCGCAAGCTGCGGGGAGAGTCACGAGAGGAGGACCTGCCGTTTCCGCAACGCAGAGTGCAGGCAGTGCAGAAAATCGGGACACATCGCCCGGGTGTGTCGGGCTCGGCCCACCCGACACCAGGCATCAGATGACCAATCCAAGAGCCCCAGGTCCCGGGGCCCAACGCACCAAGGCAACTCGACGGAGCTCACGGACTTCCAGGTATACCAGTTGCCCCACCCCAACGTAGAGAAAATTTATGTAGAGGTACAGATAGAGGGGGCCCCATGCCGCATGGAGCTTGACACGGGTTCAACTCTATCCATAATCTCGGCAAGGACCTTAAGGAAACTGTGTCCCACTGGGGGTCCCAAACTCAGGCCGGCCCCATTCACCCTCCGGGACTTCCAGAAACGTAAGGTCCCCACAATGGGGGTGGGGACCTTCAGGGTGCAATACCGAGGGCGGACGCGGCAACTGGACTTGCTTGTGGTCAAGGGCCCCTACATTAGCTTACTGGGATTGGCATGGTTTGGACCACTGGGGCTAGCTGTCACCGGGGTGAACCACACTAGCTTACAAGTGGACGTGGACGCCATATGCAAGGAATTTCCAGGGGTTTTCGATGGGAAATTGGGACAGTATACGGGCCCCCCCATTGCGCTACAGCTTGACCCCGCAGTACGACCGGTCAGGTTCAAGGCCCGCCGGGTCCCGTTCGCCTTGAAACCCCGTATAGACGAGGAATTGGACCGACTCGTAGAGCAAGGAGTGCTGGAGCCGGTGCCTAATGCTCCCTGGGAAACCCCAATCGTCACACCTGTCAAGCCTAATGGTTCGGTCCGCATCTGCGCAGACTACAAATGTACCATAAACAAGGCCCTCACGGCCCACGCATACCCAGTGCCAGTGGTCAGCCATGTCCTTGCCACCCTGGCTGGGTCGAAAATTTTTGGCAAGCTGGACTTGGCCCAAGCATATCAACAGCTGCCAGTAGATGAGGCCACAGCAGAGGCACAGACGATTGTGACGCACAGAGGAGCGTTCAGGGTAAAGCGGCTGCAATTCGGTGTCAGCGTGGCACCAGGCATATTCCAGAATATAATGGACTCTCTCCTTAAAGGGATTCCTGGCGTCACCCCCTTCTTCGATGATGTGTTGATTGCCGGCCCCACACCAGAGGAGTTTGAGGACCGCCTCCGCACCGTTCTGCACCGTTTCCAGACGGCGGGTCTCAAGGTGAAGCGGGAAAAATGTCTACTAGGAGTGCCTCAGGTGGACTTTCTGGGATTTATGGTGGACGCAGAAGGGGTCCACCCGACTGGGGACAAGGTACGGGCCATTTGTGATGCCCCAGCGCCCAAGAGCAAGACTGAACTTCAGGCCTTCTTGGGACTATTGAACTTTTACCATTCCTTCCTTCCCCACAAGGCGGCGGTAGCGGAGCCCCTACACAGACTCCTGGACAAGCGGGCCCCTTGGGTGTGGGGCCAGCGCCAGGAGGCCGCATTCCAGGCAGTCAAGGACTTGCTTGTCTCAAACTCGGTCTTGGCACACTTCGACGAGAGGCTGCCGGTGGTGCTAGCATGCGACGCCTCACCCTATGGCATTGGAGCTGTCCTGGGGCACCAACTCCCGGATGGAAGAGAGGTACCGGTGGCGTACTTTTCCCAGACACTCAACACAACCGAGCGGAACTACTCGCAAATCGACAAGGAGGGTCTGGCAATCGTAAAGGGAGTAAAAAAATTCCATGATTTCTTGTACGGGCGGCCCTTCACCGTGGTGACTGACCACAAGCCGTTGCTTGGCTTGTTTGCCCCCGAAAAGCAGACCCCCCAAGTGCTGTCTCCTCGCGTCCTCAGGTGGTCAATTTTCCTTGCCAGCTACCAGTATGCACTGATTCACCGACCTGGGAAGGCGATGGGCCATGCGGACGCCCTCAGCAGGCTACCACTACCGGAAACAGGCCCTGACCCAGCACCTGCACAAGAGGTTATGAGCCTGGAGCTGCTTCCCGACCGCCCCATTCAGGCACAAGAAGTTGCACACCATTCCAAGAAAGATAGGGTCATCTCCCGGGTCCTGGACTGGGTGTGGAGGGGATGGCCCAGCAGCAGCCCCGGGCCAGAATTCGCCGGCTACACAACCCGCAAACATGAACTGTCGGCCCACAAGGGGTGCCTGTTATGGGGAAGCAGAGTCGTTGTTCCCCAGCCCCTCTGCAAAAGGGTCCTCACAGCCCTACACGAGACACATCCAGGGGTAGTAAGAATGAAGGCCCTTGCCAGGAGTTATGTGTGGTGGCCGGGGATCGATGGAGAGATAGAGGCCTGGGTCAAACACTGCCAGGCCTGCCAAGAATCCCGCCCAGATCCCCCAAGGGCCCCAGTCCAGTCCTGGGAGTCCGCCCGAGCACCATGGTCACGCCTGCATGTGGATTTCGCTGGCCCCTTTCAGGGGAGAACATTCTTCATAGTGGTGGACTCCTACACCAAATGGCTGGAAGTCGCACTGGTACTGTCCACTTCCACGTCCGCAGCCATCCGGGTACTACGCAGGCTGTTTGCAACCCACGGGCTCCCTGACACTCTCGTCTCAGACAACGGGACTGCATTTACGTCAGGAGAATTCCAAACCTTCACAGCGCAGAACGCCATCCGCCACATCCGTTCGGCGCCGTTCCACCCTGCCACCAATGGCCAAGCAGAACGCATGGTGCGGACCACCAAGGACACCCTTCGCCGCATGACGCAAGGGGACTGGGAGTACCGCCTTGCCACATTCCTTCTAGCACAGCACAGCACCCCCAGCTCAACGACTGGCCGGAGCCCCGCTGAACTACTAATGGGTCGGCGCCTTGCAATCAGATTGGACCGCCTTCACCCCGATAGAGCTCAGGATGAGGTAGTGGTGGGGGAAGGCAGGAACCCCCGGACCTTCGAGGCCCAGGACCCAGTGTACGCAAAGAATTTTGGGGCAGGCCCAGCATGGGTACCCGCCACAATCACCAGGGTCACTGGCCCCGTGTCGTACGAGGTGCTAACGGATGGGGGGCAATGCTGGCGCCGCCACTGCGACCAGATACGGCGACGATTCCCGGGAGAAAACCAGGAGGAGGACAGGTCAGAGGAGTCCCAAGGGAACAGCGGGGCAGTGAGGCCCATAGAGCAGGAGGGGCCAGCAGGAGAGGCAGAATCAGTAAATACAGAGAGGACCCGTGAGGCCGAAAGGACACCGGAACCAGAACCACGACTGAGCGAGCCGGTTGCACCAGACCAAACAGCCGCATCACAGCCAGCATCCTTGGAACACGAGCCAGAACCCGGAGCCCGGACCAGGGAACACCCCAGGCCACAACGCACACGTAGGCCGCCGGCATACCTTGAGGACTATGAATGCGACCTCCCGGGCAGGACTGGAACTTAGAGGGGAGGGGTGTTATGTACTGAGTTGAATAGGATCCAAACTGTAGCAGTCTGATTGGTCCTAGAACAATAGGATCCAAAAGGCAGCAGTCTGATTGGTCCTAGAACAATAGGATTCAGAATGCAGCAGTCTGATTGGTCCTAGAACAATGCAGCAGTATGATTGGTTGGCAGGAACCACCCAATCCTGCTCCAGATAGAAGTGAATCCACAACCTGATTGGCTTACAGTAGAATTCCAGAATTAGCCAATCATGTGCAGCCCATTGTGTAAATAATGTATATAAAGCAGATACTGTGAGGGGACATTTATTCATTCCTCCTCACCACTATGAGCTGAATAAAGAGCATGAAATCACTTTGCGACTCTGAGTATATTTCAGTGTGCGTGTATGCAAATTTCAGACCAGCTGGGTATTAAAGCCCAATCAAATAGCCAATGTTTCATGGAACAAAGAATGGCCAATTTTGGTTTCATGCTTTGTGGACCTGAAATGTGCACACATTTTCTCTCTTTGCCACTCAGACAGACACACAGACCAAAACTGTTGGTTTTTCTTTATCTTAAAGTGGTCAATAACGCTACTCAGGACCCAGGTTGGTTTCAGAGATGTATGTTTGCAGTTTGACCTGCTTAGCTGCACACATGTGGTCTCTCGACTTTTTGCCTAATTAAAAGGGGAGTTACTTTCTGCACCGGGTGAAGGAAGGAATGTGGTAGGATAATTGGTTAATTGAAACTGTACTTAATTTGATCAAAGGTCTTGTAAGCTGCTGGTGAGGAGAAGTGATGGCTTGCAACGTTTGGTTGTTACGTTTTCGAAAATAAAACTAAGAAAAGGTATTGTGGACAACTGTTTATTCCTACGCGCCATTCGCTGCGCACACTCTGTGTTGATGAGGAAGTTCAACCAAAACTAACCCCCTTCCTGTTTGTTTCCTTGAAAAACCTTCAAGAAACACATGAGGAATCATTTGGGTCACCCATTTGGCTTGCTAGGTCCCTTCAGCACCCCATAACTTCAGGCTTCTGTGGTGGGGCCCGGTGAAGTCCACAACCAATCAGTGGGGCTTGGACATGTTGCTCATGGTTGTGTTGTTAACCAAAGCGTGTTCTCCCTAACAGAGAGCACATGTTGCGGTTGGGGGAACAAGCCACCCTGCCGTTACTGGGCAGATTTGGTGAGGAACCCAAGCCTTTAAGTGGTTAAAATTGGGTTGCTGGGGGGTTTTGATTGTTGCCAATTTGGAGGAGGGGTCAGAGTCTTTAAATACAGGGGCCAGACGTTGGCCGTTTTGCACCGGATCACATGGAGCACTTGGACAATCTTCTCGTTGTCTGGTTACATTTCTTTATTTCTTTATTTCCCCTTTCTTTTTAATCCTCTCTAGTCCCTTAAATAATTTAATTTCCCCCCTTTTCCTGTTCGATTTCCCACCCCACCCCTTACCCTGCCCTGTGGGAAGATTCTCCCTGTATCTGTGGCTTGCCTTTCCCAATAGGGAGAGAGCCCCCGTTAGGGGCTTTCTTTCGCAAAAAGGTTCCCCCATTTCTCCTGTTGAAATTGTGGGGCTAGTCAAGGGCTGTTCCCAGCTTAGCTGGAATCACTTTCGTTTATAGTATCCCCGAAGGTTGGCTTTATTTTGAGTGTGTGCAGCGCTGTTGGCCAAATTTTAAGCTAGCCTTGGGTGGGAGCACTAATTTGAGTTCCTTTAATATTGCTATGAGACTAAGATGCACAAGAGCAGAAGCAGGGAGGCCTATTCGGCCTGCACATAACTTCCAAGCCTAAGTCTGCTACAGGTAGCAGTTAATTGTTAAGTCTCTGACACGTGACTCATTCTCGCTATAGGAATGTATCTGCTTGCAGGCCCAGTTGCTGCTAATGTATATCTGAGGCAGACAGAGGGCCCCAGAGGCTCCCTGTGCCTCCAAGGACTATGAGCACTCTGTATATGCTCTTGAACTATGCTGTTTCTGAACAAGTTTATTTTCTTTAAGCTTGTTTTGCCCTGATAGTGGCGACTGCCATTTTAGAGATGAGCCATTGTGGCTTAGTGGCTAGAGTACAGGACTAGGACCTGGGAGTCAGGGTTCATATCCCTCACTTAGCCATTGTAATAACAAAACAAACCAAACTGCTCCTTTTGGGCTATTCTGTTGCTGGGTAGTTCGGCCCATTTGTGAAAGAAGAACTTTGGGTTTCTTGAAGGGGTGCTTCCCTCTAAAAGGGCAAGCAGGGGTACCTGGACAAGCTGTGGGCTACCTCAACTCTGCTACAGTATTTCACTGGAAACATTTATGCCTGGCCTGGCAGGTGATCCTAGGGCTTTGCCCTAGAATTGATGGCCTGGAAGCGTTTCCGGCCTGAATAGTGTCCCCATGTGGTCCATGAAGCATTGGTTTCACTGGGTCAGCGCATAGTGCCGGTACTGCCTAGGTTGCAGGATTGGTCCCTGTATGGGACAGCTGCATGCTCCCCCATTGCTCTACCTGGACACTTAGGTCCTTTTGGTGGTTACCTCACTGCGAGGGATGTAACGGGCGCCACGTTTGCAATATGCAAGTGGGAGAAAGCACCTTTGCGTGCCCGCCTTGCAGTTTGCTCTGTGCGTTGCAGGGCACGGCACTGCATGGGCTGCAATTGCATTGCATTGCATTGCGTGAGAGATTTGCAGTTGCATTGCACGGAGGGTTGTGCATTGCATGGAGGGTGTGTGTGCATTGCACGGAGTGTGTAGTTGCATTGCACGGAGTGTGTTGTTGCATTGCACGGAGTGTGTAGTTGCATTGTACGGAAGGTGTGGTTGCATTGCACGGAGTGTGTGTGTGCATTGCACGGAGAGTGTAGTTGCATTGAACGGAGAGTGTAGTTGCATTGCACGGAGGGTTTGCATCTGCATTGCATGGAGTGTGTGTGCACTGCACGGAGTGTGTTTCTGCATTGCACAGAGTGTGTGTCTGAAAAGGAAGCTGGCTCGGCGGCAGCTTTGTTGGGACCTCTTTAGGGGTTCTGGCCAGCGTCGGCCCTGTAAATTTACATATCATGATGGCAGCACAAGATGCCCCCTGCCCAAGCGGGGGCTGGAAGCTGGCAAGCAATAGCTCAATACCTTTTGCCCATATTCCCATTTTATTTAGGGATCCAGTTGGATATCGTTGCTAAAACATACCACTTGCCTATGGAGAAGCTGCCTGCCTTGAAGGAAGTTGTTCTGTAATACTTCCTCTGTAGCAAGTGATGCTTCATCAGATCCGATCTTGCTGGGTCACTTAATTAATCTTCCCGCTAGGCCAGGCTGCCTGCGGCCTGAGGTCCCCTTTGTGTACGCCTACCAAGTGTGGTGAAGGCAGATATCAGGCGATGGTAGCAATTCCTGAATGTATGCAATAGTAGTTCGCCATGGCAGGATACCTTGAACCTGCACAGGGATTTTCAGGTTCATGCTGGTGCTGCTGGATCTTTGCCCTTTGGTTTTTTATTTCAGGGGCTGCTGGTGTGCAAAGCCATGGCCTCAAGCCCAGTGTGGTGAAGCAATCATGTGACATAATGTAGCACCCTGCTTGTGGTTAACGCTTAGCTGGAATGAAATATTCAACGCAGCAATAGAGAAATTAAAATAATAATTTATTTGTCAGACAAATAAATGAGAGGCACAGTGGTATATGGTTACCAAGCTCTGGCCTGCTCTCCTGCCATTATGGCCAGCACTTATATTTCCTCAGCCCAGCCCCCTTGCTCCTCCTTTGGCTGCCTCTGTCCAATCAGTCTGGTTGAATTTCCTATTGGCTGATTGCTAGAACCAATCATATAAGATACTCCCATTTCCTATTACCTTTTATGGGAGACAAAGAGCTATATTTCCTTCTATTTATAATTGGCAAACAAGTAGCCATTAACCTCTACAAGGCACCTTAATTACCAGATAACCTTTTGCCCTAGACAAGGCGCCTTAACTAACATTTCACCTTTTGCCCTATTGCCCTATTCACTCCAGAACAGATGGTGGCTAATGGTTCTATTTTTATCTGAACAGAGATCTTGGGTTCACCAGCTATGAAAGATCGCCTTCTTTGGAGCCATATGTCAGGAGTGCTCTGATGGTATTTCCTGCCTGGCAGGGGGCTGGGCTCAATGGCCCTTGTGGTCTATTCCAACTCTAGGATTCTATGATTCTATGAAATAAGAATCTAACATAAGAATCTAAATTTCTAAATCCTTTGCATAATTACATTTAAGCCAATATATTTAATACATAACATATATAGTTTTTTTATAAGCAAAGACGTTCACAGTAAGAAAAAACTTAAAAACACTTTCTTCAGAGAGAAGCCCCCCTTTCCCTAGCCAGCTGCTGTTTCCATTAGCTCTTGCCGTTTGTCCTATTTGTGGCACAATATTCTTACTATTTACCAGCTTACCATTGTGTTTTTGCAACTTGATTATTTGTAAGGTCAGTGACCTCGCTTCCCAGCCTTTTTATGACCGCAATAAACCAATAAACCAAAGGGGCCCTCTGCCTAAGAGGATGAACATCTGCCAAAATCTTAGCCAGCCTAGTTCCTGCCTGGCATGAAACATTTGTGAATTTAAGCCCATTTTTAGAATTATAGGAACCTGATCAAAATATAAGCCTTGATTATAATGCAGGCTCAGATGCCTCATTCCCCCCTTTCAAGCTCAAGGACCTTCATCCCAAGTGTCCTTGATAGCTTGACCTTCATCATATTCCTGAGGTAAAGCTCTATATAGGGCCATGATATGAGGTAGAGTTTCATTCGAAATCATCTTGCTAATTGTACTTCTAAAACATGAAATGATACATGGCACCATACATAAAACCATTATTACTACCGTCAAGAAAAACAAGCAAGACAATAGTATCCCTTTGAGTCCCGCAACATTAGGTAACCAATTGGTGAGCCATCCCATATCCCATCCTTCCCATGTTTGTACTGGGACATGTGCTATACTCTCCATCTTTGTGGCCAACACACGGATTGCCTCACCATTATCCGAAATGTTAAAGCAACAGGCATTCCCTGTCAAGTTCAAGACTCCACATAGGCCTCCCTGCCTGGCAAGTACATAATCCATTCCCATTTTCAGCTGCAAAATGGCGGCTCTACTTTCATCCAACTGTTGTGCAATAAGTCTCAAACTCTGGGCCGTTGCATTGGTTACAAGTTCCACTACTGCTTGCAATCGAATTATTCTCTTTAGATTATAAATAGGATCCCGTGCCCCTTGTATGAGCTCACCAGGATTCCAGGAGGCAGGCTCATAATAGGCTATAATGCGCTCTGGTGGCCAATCATCAGTATCGCTCCAACTTTGGGTACTTCCTCCTGCTATATGAGAAATATCAGCGTTTCTTCGTGTACGCTTGGCCGAATTAGTGGGCATAATCCACATTGGTGGTAATACCCATCCCAGGAAACAAGTCCCACTCCATTTGGAAGGGAGTTGCTTGTATGCCCATTCTCCACATATCCACCACAACCATCGGGTCTGAGGTTTTTGGTACGTGGAGTGCAGAAGGCGAAATATCAAAAGGGGTACAGAGTTCACAGTGCAGTATGTTAGATTGCCTTTTTCTGTCACAGTTATGTTCCATACCACTTTCCATGCATCAATAAAAGGAGGTGCACAGGGCAAGGTATTCCGAGTTCGATAGGTAGTACCGTTTACCCAGGTTTGACTATTCTTAATATAATCCCAAGTATAGTGACAATGAGAAGAGCCTACCATGGTAGGATCAGCTGCCTCTGATGATTTATGTACACAGAATTCCCCTTGTACAGGTATAACTCGTATTGGTTTAGTTGAGTTCCATCCGGGGAAATTCTGTACTTCTGTTTGGTATGGCATTTCGCTTACCATACCAATGGCATTTAATGGTATCGGTAATAAGGGCATACCTCCCTCTGAATCATCTGGCCCAAGAGAGCAAACAAGGCAATTGGTCCTATTTGCAACATTGGCTACCATCTCAGCTAAGCCTACCCACATATTGTGGTCATGGCGGAATCCATATTTAGTAAATTTGGTCAGATTCAAGGACCCTTCCCCTTCCCAAGGGATCAGGATTAATAATAAAATCATGTTGATGTGTAGTATATGCATTCCTTCCACAAAAGATTACCTTATTGTGATAGCATAAAAATATTAGCCCCAATATAATTCCCCCAGTGACAGAAATGGGGAACCACCAAGACCAAAACATATATCCCAAGGATCCCCAATGAGTAATATCCTTGATAATTGTTCCACAAGGGGGGGCAGTCAATTAATTGTATTAGAGAATCTTCCCGTTCACAATCGCTGGTTTAGACGCTCCTCAAGCTTCAGGCGTGCGCAGGTCAGCCAGCTTCCAGGTTGTGGCTGCAGCAGGCCGGTCGTCTAATGTTGCCCGTGACCTAGCCCGTTCCCCGTAGGGCTAGATACAGGGGTTTTTGGAGAGAGTCAGTTTTAAAGGATTAGAGGGGTCACCTTTGCATGTCCAACTGCCTTCAGACTTCTTCAAACGGGAGTGATGAATCCAGGGGGTCACCTCAGCTACCTTCACCGCTGTTGGAGTAGAGAGCAAGACGGTGTAAGGTCCACGCCACTTAGGTGCAAGTGGATCACGTTTCCACTCTTTCACCCATACGCTATCGCCAGCCTGGAACTGATGAATCGGCTCGGCAATGCTGCACGGCGTGCGCTCGAGGGCCCACCTGTTAAGAGAAACAAAAACACGGGAGAGAGATTGCACTTGTTCCTGTGTCACATGGTCTCCTATTTGTTTGAGGTCAGCTGGAATATCCTGAACAAAGGAGGGCGGCCTCCCATACAGGAGCTCAAAAGGTGACAACTTAAGTCTTTTTGTGGGTGCACACCGAACACGAAACAGTGTTATGGGTAACACATCCACCCATCCTAATCCCGTTTCCTGGGTTAATTTTGCCAATTGGGTTTTCAGAGTCCGATTCATTCTTTCAGTTTTCCCTGAACTCTGAGGCCTATATGCTGCATGCAGTCTCCATTTCACTTGTAGGACTCGACATACTTCTTGTACTACTTGATCAATGAACGCTGGCCCATTATCACTTCCAATGCATCTAGGTAATCCAAACCTCGGGATCAATTCAGTGAGGAGTCTCTTAGTTACCTCTCGTGCCTTTTCAGTTCGGGTGGGAAAAGCTTCAACCCATCCGGTAAGAGTATCTACAAACACAAGGAGATACTTGAATCCCTTAGAAGGGACCAGCTCTGTGAAGTCCACAATTAGGCTTTCCATGGGGACATATCCCACATGTTGGATTCCAGGAGGTTGTACCCGTCCCTGCCTGGGATTGTTTTTAACACAAAGAACACATTTCTGTGAAATGCAAGTTGCTAATTGTGATAGGTTAATAATATACAACTTCCGACTGAGACTCTCTCTGGTTGCAGTACCGCCAAGGTGAGTAGATTCATGATAATTTCTTACAATTGTGCCTGCTAGGTGATGAGGTACATAAATCCTATTGTCCGGCAGGATCATCCAACCGTCCTTCACAACCGCTCCTTCCTGTTCAGCCCACTTCCTCTCTTCTGGGGTATAGTGAGGTTTAACTTCTCCTGGAACTACCTCTGGTATGAGGGCTGCTATAAATCCTCCCACAGGCTTTTGGGCTGCCTCTCGGGCTGCTTTGTCAGCAGCATGATTTCCTCTGGTTATTGGATCCCTTCCTCGTCCATGACCTTTGCAGTGCATTACAGCAATCTGTTCTGGAGCCCATACTGCTTCCAACAGGATTTCTACTTCAGGTCCATATTTCAAGGCCTTCCCGTGGGCTCCGATTAGACCTCTTTCTTTCCATAGAGCACCATGTGCATGCAGGGTTAAGAAGGCATATTTAGAATCAGTATAGATGTTTGCCTTACATCCGGCTGCCAATTGCAGAGCTCTAGTTAAACCTATAAGTTCAGCTTTTTGTGCTGAGGTGCCAGCAGGCAAAGCTTCAGCTTCCACAACTTCCTCATTGGTGACCACAGCATATCCTGCTCGTCTGGCACCTTCATGCAGGTAACTGCTACCATCAGTATAATATACAACATCTGGATTTTTCAATGGTTCATCTTTCAGATCGGGTCTACTGGAATAAACTTCATCCATTATTTGGAGACAATCATGTGATTCTTCATCATCTACCTCTGGTAGGGGCAGCAAAGTTGCTGGATTGAGCATATTCACTACTCGTAGATGAATCCTGGGATTTTCACACAATAGGCCTTGGTATCTAGCCATCCTTGGGTTCGTTAGCCAATAACTACCCTTATATTCCATGAGCGTCAGAACAGCATGAGGTACATTCACATACATCGTCTGGCCGAAGGTAAATTTATCAGCTTCTTTGACAAGGCTTGCAGTGGCCGCTACTGCCCTTAGGCATGGAGGCCATCCTTTTGCTACTGAGTCCAATTGTTTTGACAAATAAGCTACTGGACGATTCCAACTTCCTAATCTCTGGGTCAGGACTGCCGCTGCAATCCCATTCTGTTCATGTACATACAGCTGAAAGGGTTTTTCCGAATTAGGCAGTCCAAGGGCTGGGGCCTCCATAAGTCGTTGTTTGATAACTAAAAAGGCTTCTTGCTGCTCAGGTCCCCATACGAATGGGTCCTTTTCTGCACCTCGAGTGCTTTCATGTAAGGGCTTGGCCAGACTGCTGAAATCAGGTATCCATAGTCTACAAAACCCTGCTGTTCCCAGGAATCCTCTGAGTTGTTTCCTTGTGGTAGGTTCCTTGATAAGGCAAATAGCTTCTTTCCTCTCTGGTCTCAATGCTCGTTGTTGGTGTGAGATGTCAAAGCCCAAATATTTGACCTTTTCTAAACATAACTGTGCCTTTTTCTGGGAAACTCGGTAGCCAGCTTCCCAGAGCAAGTGGAGCAGTTCCTCTGTCCCTTCTTTACAGGTATCAAAATCCTTTGCTGCTAATATAAGGTCATCTACATATTGCAGAACCACCTTTTCTCCAGGTATTGAGGGGTAACTTGTTAGATCCTTCGCCAAGGCAGTGCCAAATAAAGTTGGGGAATTTTTGAATCCCTGGGGCAATCTCGTCCAGGTTAGCTGGCCTTTTGTTCCTGTTAAAGGGTCTTCCCACTGGAAGGCAAATATAGGTTGGCTCTGTGGTGCCAGCCGGCAACAAAAGAATGCATCTTTCAAGTCCAATACAGTAAAAAATGTTGCTTCTGGTGGGATCAAACTCAGCAGGGTATATGGGTTTGGTACATTTGGGTGCAAGGTCTCGATAGCCTGGTTTACGAGCCTCAAGTCCTGTACTGGCCTGTATTCATCTGTCCCAGGTTTCCGAACAGGCAAAAGGGGTGTGTTCCATTCTGATTGGCAGGGCTTAAGCAGACCATATTTTAATAGGCGGTCCAAATGTTTCTGGATGCCCTCTGCTGCTCGCCGGGGTAAAGGATATTGCTTTACAGATACAGGGGTAGCCATAGGTTTTAAGGTTACTACAATTGGAGCTATATTCTTAGCCATTCCTGGTGGGCTATTTTCGGCCCATACTCCTGGTGGCACCTGTAGGGTTCGGAGGAGCTTGTTTAACTCTGTATCCAATGTGGGTTGGACTTGCAGGGCTGACATTAGGCGCCATGATTGTTCCTTAGGTACTGAGAGGGAAATTATTCCTGCTGCCTTTGATGGCAGTTTCATTTCTGGACCTCGAGGAGTGAAGGTGATTTGGGCCTGCAATTTGGACAGCATATCTCTACCCAAGAGAGGTATTGGACACTCAGGTATATACAAAAACTGATGGGTTAAACGATGTCCCCCAATCTGGCATTCCAAAGGTTGGAGGAAAGACCTCTTAGCTGACTGACCAGTGGCACTTTTAATGACTACACTTTTGGATGCCTTTTTCTGTCATAGTTCTGGGAGTACTGAGTATTCAGCCCCAGTATCAATCATAAAGTCTATTAAATGGCTCCCTAATTGAATCGTGACCGTGGGCTCCTGGAAGCCTAACTTTATGGAGTCCGGTCGTTCCTAGTCTTGGGTAAAATCCTCCTCTGCCAGTCCAATGAAATTGTCCCTACTCCGTCCTTGTCCAGGTCTCTGATATCTTCCATCTCGGATCATTCCCCGTCCCCGTCCCTGGTTTCTTGGGCCGGAGCCTGGGCCTGGGCCTGGGCCTGGGCCTGGGCGTACTTCTTCCAACCTCAGGGGTTCAGGACACTCCCGCTTCCAATGACCCTCCTTCTTGCAATTCGCACATTGATTCCTTCCCAGTGGTGGATTCCTTCCCCGCCCTCTCCCTCCATTTAAGGGGCGGTAGTCTTGCTTCACTGCTGTGGCTAACATCACCATCTTTTCCTTCTGCCACTTCTTCTTCTCTTGCTTCTCAGCCTCATCCCTATTCCGATAAACTCGGCGTGCAATGGCCATAATTTGGCTCATCAGCATCCCTTCCCATCCTTCTGATTTCTGAATTTTCTTACGAATGTCAGAAGCGCACTGGGCCACAAAAGTAGCAGTAATCATTCTGCTGTTTTCAGGGGCTTCAGGATCAAAAGGAGTCCATATACGATAGGCTTCCTGCAGCCTCTCTAAAAAGTCTCCTGGACTCTCATTTGGTTTCTGTTCTACTTCTGAGACTTTAGACATATTAGTGGGCTTCTGGCATGCCCTGCGGATACCTTGCACAAGCGTCTGGCGGTAGGTGGTAAGCCTGGCCAGATGAATTGCATTGTTTGGATCCCAATTAGGATCTTCCAAGGGAAAGTTGTCCCGGAGATGACGGTCAACATTTAAAATATTTCCCACTCTGGCCTGCTCACGCAAATATATCTGTGCCTTTTCAATTATGTCTCTCCTTTCCTCAGTGGTGAACAGAGTATTCAGGAGCTGGCGGCAATCTGTCCAAGTAGGACTATGAGTATTTATTATTGAAGTCACCAAGTCCATCAGAGCCTGAGGTTTTTCTGCGAAAGATGGGGTGTGTGTTTTCCAATTCATCAGATCCGTAGTTGTGAATGGAATGTACTGGAGGGTCGAAGTTCGAGGTGGCCGTGGTCCGAGTTGCCCGTTAACCAGCACAGGCTCCTCAAGTGCATCAAATACTCTTCTGAGAGGGGCTACTACGTGATCTTTCTCTTCGCTTTGCTCTAGGGGCCTCAAATCGTAGGGGATAGTATCTGTCCCAAGGCGTTCTTTTAGCAGCTTTATACGCCTGGCTGTATTGCTTGCTGACCGATCAAGGTCTCCCTGTAACTTCTGTAATAATTCTCTAGGACTTGGATGTACAGGGGTTTGGGGTGGGCAATCAGTTGTTCCACTAAAAGAGACTGTAGATGGAGTTCTACTGGGACTCACAGGTGGAATAACCACTTCTGCTTGGGCTTTATTATAGGCCTCCAATGCCTCCTGAAGATATTTATCATAATCTATCAAGGAATCAAGTTCTGTGACTCCAGCCCCATTATTCATTCCACTTTCTTGCCTTGGGGTTACAACTGGTGGAGTGTTTGGATTAGGCTCCCTTCGATGTGGAGCATAGGGTGGAGGTGGAAGCACCTCTTCCTCTGGTCCCTCAAAAATGGGTTTGAGTTTATTTGGCAATATTCCTTTCCTAGCTTCGGCTTTTACAGCCAATAATTTGCATCGTTTGACTTTGCATTCCCTTATCCATGGAGGATTTTTATTTAATGTGCTCAGCCAAGAATCTATATATGAAAATTGTTCTGGGCACCCTCCAGTTTCTTTGGCGATATTAGACCAAAGTTTGCTTACTAAATTTATATCAAAGGTTCCCTGAGATGGCCATTCAGTATTTTGTTTCGGCCACTCTAATTCACATAACGTTCTCAAGCGCTCTGGCGTCATTTTGACTCCATATGCCCCTGAGAAGGCTTTCTTAAAATTATTTAACATACATTCAAGAGGTGTATTTTCCCCTTTTGAACCCCCAACTCCCATTGTATGGCCCTGTGAAGTATCCACTCAGTCACTCACACACACGCTTCGTGAGATTCCTTGCCCGGGTGAAGTCGCCTTACCGGGAACCGAAGTACTACCCACTCCACACTCAGGTCAGCTACAAATTGTACTTTCTCACACATACAATGCGCTGGATACTTCACCATACTCTACCTCCCAACCTTTCCTTTCCCTACACCAAATCACCATCTGATGTACCCAACCACCTAGCGTACTCAGTTCCCCTTTACTGAGACGCAGAAGTTTGATCAAGACTTCTCTTCCTCCCAATTAATTGGAGGGCCAAAAACCCCTTAGTGCACTTACCCTTAGTTGGTTGCCTGTTTATTTCTCTGGTTCCCCCCGGTCCGTCGCCGTCGGTGGGCAGGGTATCAGACAGACGAGACTTCTGCGTTCCCCTGGAAAAAAAAACTTCCCAGTGCGCGCTGGGTAAGCAGTGAGTGGTCCTCTCTCTTGTACCCTGCCCAGTAAGGCGAAGGGGCTGTGTTCCAGCAGACCACTTATCCGAGTCGCAGGCACCATAAAATGTAGCACCCTGCTTGTGGTTAACGCTTAGCTGGAATGAAATATTCAACGCAGCAATAGAGAAATTAAAATAATAATTTATTTGTCAGACAAATAAATGAGAGGCACAGTGGTATATGGTTACCAAGCTCTGGCCTGCTCTCCTGCCATTATGGCCAGCACTTATATTCCCTCAGCCCAGCCCCCTTGCTCCTCCTTTGGCTGCCTCTGTCCAATCAGCCTGGTTGAATTTCCTATTGGCTGATTGCTAGAACCAATCATATAAGATACTCCCATTTCCTATTACCTTTTATGGGAGACAAAGAGCTATATTTCCTTCTATTTATAATTGGCAAACAAGTAGCCATTAACCTCTACAAGGCACCTTAATTACCAGATAACCTTTTGCCCTAGACAAGGCGCCTTAACTAACATTTCACCTTTTGCCCTATTGCCCTATTCACTCCAGAACAGATGGTGGCTAATGGTTCTATTTTTATCTGAACAGAGATCTTGGGTTCACCAGCTATGAAAGATCGCCTTCTTTGGAGCCATATGTCAGGAGTGCTCTGATGGTATTTCCTGCCTGGCAGGGGGCTGGGCTCAATGGCCCTTGTGGTCTATTCCAACTCTAGGATTCTATGATTCTATGAAATAAGAATCTAACATAAGAATCTAAATTTCTAAATCCTTTGCATAATTACATTTAAGCCAATATATTTAATACATAACATATATAGTTTTTTTATAAGCAAAGACGTTCACAGTAAGAAAAAACTTAAAAACACTTTCTTCAGAGAGAAGCCCCCCTTTCCCTAGCCAGCTGCTGTTTCCATTAGCTCTTGCCGTTTGTCCTATTTGTGGCACAATATTCTTACTATTTACCACCTTACCATTGTGTTTTTGCAACTTGATTATTTGTAAGGTCAGTGACCTCGCTTCCCAGCCTTTTTATGACCGCAATAAACCAATAAACCAAAGGGGCCCTCTGCCTAAGAGGATGAACATCTGCCAAAATCTTAGCCAGCCTAGTTCCTGCCTGGCATGAAACATTTGTGAATTTAAGCCCATTTTTAGAATTATAGGAACCTGATCAAAATATAAGCCTTGATTATAATGCAGGCTCAGATGCCTCACTTGCACTCATATGTAGGATCGATCATGCCAAAAACCCTCTTAGTCTCTGTTGCCTCTCTTCATTCTTTCATGTTTCCCCATTTTGCCGACCATTAAGTGCATGCATTGTAAATATGCACAACTTTGTTCTATGTGCATGCCAAGAGATTAGCTTTCTCATAAAGTGCTCTGCAAATATGAACCATTGTGAAGTCTAGAACAGGCCTGGGGAACCAGAAAGGTGAGGGAACACAGACCCTCCAAGGATCCCTTGCTTTCCAGGGACAGTCCTGGATTTCCAGAAACCGTCCCAGTTTCTGATTTGATGCTGGCATATCCCGCTTTTCCTTAGGATGTCCCTGTTTCCATCAGAGGAATTTTGGCAGTTATGTGATCCCCAGAGTCAAGGACATAAGTAACTATATAAGCTTTAGAAGACACCTGAAGGCAGCCCCGTACAGTGGTACCTCGGGTTACATACGCTTCAGGTTACACACTCCACTAACCCAGAAATAGTGTTTCAGGTTAAGAACTTTGCTTCAGGATGAGAACAGAAATCGTGCTCTGGCAGTGCGGCGGCAGCAGGAAGCCCCATTTGCTAAAGTGGTGCTTCAGGTTAAGAACAGTTTCAGGTTAAGTACGGACTTCCGGAATGAATTAAGTACTTAACCTGAGGTACCACTGTATAGGAAAGGTTTTAAATTTTTAATGTCTTATTATGTTTTTATACACAGTGGAACCTCGGTTGTCGAACATAATCCGTTCCAGAAGACAGTTCGACTTCCAAAACGTTCAACAACTGACGCTCAATGGGCGGTCGGAGAATTCAATTGAAAAAATAGAGAAATGTGCCTCGGAAGCTGTTTGACTTCTGAGGCGTGTTTGAAAACAGAAGCATTCACTTCCGGGTTTTCAGCATTCAGCTTCCAAGACGTTCAGCAGCCAAGACGTTCGAAAACCGAGGTTCCACTGTTGGAAGTCACCCAGGGTGGCTGTGGCAACACAGACAGATGGCGGGGATATAAATATTCCAACAACGACAACGACTACTACTATGGAATAGGATGTCCCTATTTTGATCGGAGAAATGTTGGAAGGTATAGCAGGCATTGTCATGGCCAAAAAGCCCATAGGAACCCTCAGCCAAGGCAATAAGGAAGCATGCTGAGAATACAAATTTTGAAATAAGGTTCTGTCAAAGACCCTTTGGTGGCATAATAGGTGAGAGAACATCACTGCTCTTTTCTGCGTAATAACTGTCCTAGGTTGCATTGCTCAGACAGCTTCCCAGTGTTGGTGTTTGGTGTACTGAGAATGCATCTGTAGTAAGTAGGTCTTCGCCCACAACATATTCAGAGTCCAGTGTTTCAGTTGACACTTTGGCTGATTGGCAGAGCAGCTGTCAGTTCCTGAACTGATGTCCGGAGAGACAGTGCACTGTAGCAGTTACAATATCAGCCTCGGAGCTGGGGGACTGGACTTCAAATCCCACTCAGCTAAAGAGTTCACTGGTTGAGCCTGGGCCAGTCTCACCCTCTCACCCTGGCTGACCTCACAGGGTTGTTGGTGAAGATACAACGGGGAGAGTGAGAATTATGTGTGCTAGCCTGAACTCTTTGGAGGAAAGGTGGAGAGTGTTGAAATGGAAGAAAGCCATCTTGTCAAGACATGGCAACATGCAGCCGTGATGATGTGCGACGAGGACTGGATATCAGTTCAGAAACTGACAGCTGCTTTGTCACCTGCCAAAGTGGCAACGAAAACGCTGCGATCTGAGCAGGTGGCCACAGGGGATTTCTATGAGACATGGTTGAGCCGTCAGCTGGCAATCTCTAAAGTCCTGCCAATGCAGGTTTCAAGTACATTGGTAGGCAGCATGAGGAGAAAACACATGAAAAATCATTTTTTGAATATGGAGTAATAATACTTGCAGCTATATGCCTAGAACCTAAATATCCTGGTTATGTGACATGGACAGAATTAAAGCCAAGTGTCATCCCATGTTGCCACGCAAGAGGATGGAAATTATTCTTCATGCCAATGACATGAGTATAAGATAGTCACCCCTGGACTCTCCTTTGCAAAGTCCATGAACAGAAAAGCGACAAGGATGAGATGTAAATATTTGAAATACTGGGGGAGTTCAGGAAATAATCTGGATGTGAGAGTGCCTCAAGTATGTCCTGAATGTATATTTACAATTTAGAATCATGGCATCATGCATATTGTGATCTAAAAGCTCGACATGAAGGAAAAGGTCTGAGGTAAGACTGAACAGAAATTACAGGAAGCTCCAATACTGAGTACAAAACAACAATGCATACTGGGAATATGATAGGCCAATATCAACTCAGGTATACTTGTTTATGGTTGATAATCCTTTGTTTCCTCAGTTTTCATAAATTAGTTGGAAAACAATATAATCTGTCCTGGGTCAGTCTTGTCACGCAGTGCTTTTTTCTGGGGGGACACAGGGAGACGCATACCCCTAAACATTTTGTGAATGAAGATTGAAGGGCAGTATTTCAATATGAGAAGGAAAATGAGAGTACCCCTAAACATTATTTTAGAAAAAAAAGCACTGGTCTTGTGGTGATTTACCAAGTTCTTCCCCCCCCCCTCCTCTTTAAAATGTCTTTGCTTGCTTCTTTTCCCCTTCCGAAATAATTTCATGACAAAATCAGAATAAAAAAACATGGGCCATCTTCTTGTGGCTCAGACATGGTCTGACATATAAAAATTATATGTCATATAGATGTCATATGGACATATATAAATTCAGTTAATAATAATAATAATAACAATAATAATAGGAGGAGGAGGAGACTGAGGAAAAGGTGTGATCACCTGGAACAGTCAGGCCCAGGCTGTCTTCCTATTGGTTGATCTGCAGAGCCATTGATCCTCACCCCCTTTGTCATACTCCATTCCAGCCCCCTCTTATTCAGCAAGCTGCAAGGAGGGTGCTACTGCAAGACACCCACTGCCATTCCTTCCTGCTGTCTTAGGCCACTGAGCTGGTTTTTGTACTGAAGTGTATCACTGTGTAGAGGAAAGTTGTAGCTTTGGCCACAGTAATAAACCCCTTCGTCCTCGGCATGGACACCGTTGATAGTGAAGGAGAAGTCGTTGCCGCTTTGGCTGCCACTGAAGCGATCAGGGGTCCCTTCAAAACGGGTTGAACCCTCATAAATCAGTAGCTTGGGGTTCTGACCTGATTTAAACTGATATAAGGCCATATAACGGCTGACAGATGAGGCAGCTTTGCACTGGATTGTCACTCTGTCCCCAGGACTTGCCTGTAAAGAAGCCGGTGTCTGAGTGATGATCTGCCCACTGGATTCTGGAAGGAGAGGCATAAAACAAGTTAGTGGATCCGCAACATTTGCCTTAAAAATTCAGAGAGAAGAACGCAGCTCTTCAAAGTTACCCGCAAAGAAACTGGAGGCCAGCCAAATCAAACAAATCCGTAACATGTTGCTGCTGCTGTGGATGACACTCTTTCTTGGCTCCCAGATATTATCACCACCAGGCAGCCCAGCTTCAGAATGATGGGGATAAAATTGGGGGAGTTATTAAGTGTCAGAGATGGAAATCTATGCAAATGACTTGAAGGGGTTCAAGGGATGAGAGTCCCCTCCTGTGGGGATTGTGCTTTAAGACAGAAGGAACCCAAGGAAGATACAGACAGCAATCAATGAGAAACATGAATGTGAAGATCTGAGCTCCTGAATTACAAAATAGTTTTGCCTATCTGTAAAGAAAACGTTCCGCAGAGATCATTTTCTGATCCAGTTTCCTGCATAATAGATATTCCACCTTATATCTCACTCCATTAGAAGTAAAGGACACAATCCCAAATTCACTTACATGAATGCAAAGGAACACCAGAATAGAGAAAATTTGCACCTAGTATATAAAAGGCAGCATATTTATATGGAAATACTACAGGAGGAAAATATGGGTTGGTAGTATTACTTGAGGCAGAGCATGGTTTTTGTCTCACCAGAAGGAAGACAGGTGTAGTTTAAGGTTTGAACTAGGCATTTTGCTTAACAATACAGTGGTGCCTCGGGTTAAGTACTTAATTCGTTCCGGAGGTCCGTTCTTAACCTGAAACTGTTCTTAACCTGAAGCACCACTTTAGCTAATGGGGCCTCCTGCTGCTGCCAACCACCAGAGCACGATTTCTGTTCTCATCCTGAAGCAAAGTTCTTAACCTGAAGCACTATTTCTGGGTTAGCAGAGTCTGTAACCTGAAGCGTATGTACTCCAAGGTACCACTGTATCAGCCATCAGTTGTTATAGCAGAAGCAAGGAGATAAAGGGGAGGAGAAACTAAATTCACAGTTCAGGAACGCTGCCCTATAGTGGAGAGTACATTAACCCCTGAATGGCTTTCTCCTCTCAGTTCAGTGGATCTTGATTAAAGGTTGTTGCTTGTTCAAACATGATGAACTATAAAGGTAAAGGGTAAAGAGACCCCTGACCATTAGGTCCAGTCGTGACCGACTCTGGGGTTGCGGCGCTCATCCCGCTTTATTGGCTGAGGTAGCCGGCGTATGGCATGTGGCCAGCATGACTAAGCCCCTTCTGGCGAACCAGAGAAGCGCACGGAAACCCCGTTTGCCTCCCCGCCGGAGCGGTACCTATTTATCTACTTGCACTTTGACGTGCTTTCGAACTTCTAGGTTGGCAGGAGCTGGGACTGAGCAGCAGGAGCTCACCCCGTCGCGGGGATTCGAACCGCCGACCTTCTGATCGGGAAGTCCTAGGCTCTGTGGTTTAACCCACAGCGCCACCCGCATCCCTATGATAAACTGTAATCCACTGTAATCCCCTCTGGTGCCCTTGAGAGAAGCAGTGAGCTGTCTTGGCAACCCAAGCATCTCACAAAGTTACCCCTCTCCTGTCTTTTCAGGTCCTTAGTTCTCAGCTTAGGTCTTTCATTAATTGATAATTTTTTTGTCCAGTTCTTGTTGAAATCTCAAATAATGTGTGGATTTCTCCATTAGAGCTGTATCTCCTCTCTTGAATTGACACTCAGAGAGCCTGGGCACTGTAGCAGTTGGAACGGCACAACCCAACCACGGTCCAAATACCACTCAGTCAAGAAGTTCTCAGGATGAGTTTGAACTAACCACACCCTCTCATACCCTAACATACCTCACAGGGTTGCTGTAACAATACAGTGGGAAAGGGAGAATTATGTAAGCCAGCCTGAGCTCCTTGGAGCAAAGGTGGCATTGATTGATAGACGGATCTATTGATCCATCAGTTGATCTAATTCCCACACACACTGCAGAGTTCAGCCAGCTTCTGAATATACTCTTGATGGTGGAGCAAGGTTCGGATCCCACTCAGTAGGGGGTTCAATGGGTCAACTTGGGCATTGGGAGAGTTGGGTGTGTGTGTGTCTGTCTGTGTGTGTGTCTGTGTGTGTGTGTGTGTGTGTGAGAGAGAGAGAGAGAGAGAGAGAGAGAATGGTAGAATCACAACTTGAATTGCCCTCCAAGATGGCGCTGAAGCTGTGACATGTTGGAGAGACTGTTGGAACGATGGGAGCTGTGTCAAGACATAGCAGTTTGGGGCCACGGGAACCTGTGAGAAGGACTGAGTATCAGTTCAGAAACTTGACAGTTGCACCAGCACCTGCCAAGTGGCAACAATAATTCTGCCATCTGAGCGGGTGGCCACAGGGGATTTCAGTGGGGCATGGCCGAGGTGCCAGCTGGCAATTGCTAAAGTGCAGTCAATACAGTTTTCTAGCACATTGGTAGGCAACATGAGGAAAAATATATATGAAAAGCAGCAGTTTGAATATGAAGTGATACTTGCAGCTACATACCTAGAACCTAAATATTATGCTGTTTGACATGGACAGAATTAAAGTGTCATCACATGTTGTCTTGGAGGAGGAAGGGAGTTGTTCTTCATGCCAATGACATGGATATAGAATCATCATCCCAGAACTCCACTCTTCATATTCCATGTACAGAACAGGAACAAGGGTGAGCTGGAATCATTCCTGAAGTCAAGAGGTAACTTGAAGTAGCATGACCTTCTGAAACTCTTTTTAAGATGAGCTATTGTTGAATAGAGGGATGTGGGTGGCGCTATGGTTTAAACCACTGCGTTGCTTGGACTTGCCGATTGGAAGGTCGGCGGTTCGAATCCCCGCGACAAGGTGAGCTTTCATTGTTCGGTCCCAGCTTCTGCCAACCTAGCAGTTCGAAAGCACATCAAAAGTGCAAGTAGATAAATAGGTACCGCTCCGGCAGGAAGGTAAACGGCGTTTCTGTGCAGCGGCTTAGTCATGCTGGCCACATGACCCGGAAAAACTGTCTGTGGAAGCAGGAAAACGCCGGCTCCCTCAGCCACTAAAGCGAAATGAGCGCCACAACCCCAGAATTGTTCGTGACTGGAGTTAACTGTCAGGGGTACGTTTACCTTTACCTATTGTTGAATAGAGATGTAAGAATTTTTTGTATGGTGTGGGACTCATGAGCTGTTGGCTCAAGTAACTTTGTCAGTGTTATGAACTCAAATAAGCACTGAATGGGCATTTCCAATTTAAAATGCACATTGTCTTCAAAAAGCCCAATATGAAGAAGGTAACATTGGAGAATATGTTGTTAGTAAGGCTGAGTGGGAATTACGGAAAGCTCTAACATGGAATATATATATCTTCTATACAAGATCTCAAAGTAGCTGTTTTACTACAAAGGAATTTCAGAAATAGACTGGAAAGAGAAGCTGCTGAATTACAACTCATTACCAAACTTAAAACAATGGAGAAACCTGGTCTGAACAGAGACATCGGATTCTTATCTCATTATACATGACTAAGCCATTTCTCACCTTCTCACCCCTTTCCTTTTCCTGTAAGACCTATTACAGTCGTTAAGAGTCGTCAACAGGCTCATCTCAGCTATCTGCCAATCTCCGATTCCCACCACCCTTCTAAGTAATACCCCTCCCCACCTTCTCAATATATAGAAGGATCTGGTAACTTCTGTTTCAGTGTATCTGAAGAAGTGTGCATGCACACGAAAGCTTATACCAAGAACTAACTTAGTTGGTCTTTAAGGTGCTACAGGAAGGAATTTTTTCATATGGAATATAAAACAACTGTGCATGTTGGAGTATGATAGGCCAATGTCAACTCAGGGCCCTTCGTTTACGGTTAATTGTTGGAAAACGATACAATTTTGAATTTAACCAATCAGAGTGACAGTTCTGTGGTGATTTACGATGTCATGTCTTTCTCTATAAATTTGATTTGGTTGCTTCTTTCTTCCCAAATGATTTTATTGTGAAATCAGAGTGCAAAACACAGCCCAAATCCATGGGTACTCCATTGTACTTGTTTCATGCATCCTACACAGCACTTGCAGACACTTAGTCGCAACAGTTATCCATGTATTGACTTCCTCCACCCCACTCCAGAAATGTGATCCTTACAAATCATATTCCTTATTTGGAAATGATTTCATGCAAACCAGAAGTGAACTGGTCAGTTACGTGTACTGACATGGTTACAGAACCTTTATTGGCCGCAAGCACAACGAAACGGAATAATGTCAGTTGCAGCTGAACCCAGTGCTCTTTTCTGCCGAAAAAAATGTTTAGGGGTACTCTCATTTTCCTAAAGTAAAGGTAAAGGGACCCCTGACCATTAGGTCCAGTCGTGACCGACTCTGGGCTCATCTCGCTCTATAGGCCGAGGGAGCCGGCGTACAGCTTCCGGGTCATGTGGCCAGCATGACTAAGCCACTTCTGGTGAACCAGAGCAGCGCACGGAAACGCCGTTTACCTTCCCGCCAGAGCGGTACCTATTGGTCTACTTGCACTTTGACGTGCTTTCGAACTGCTATGTTGGCAGGAGCTGGGACAGAGCACCAGGAGCTCACCCCGTCACGGGGATTCGAACAGCCGACCTTCTGATCGGCAAGTCCTAGGCTCTGTGGTTTAACCCACAGTGCCACTCACGACTCTTCTCATTTTCCTACTCATGTTGATATATTGCCCCTCAATGAGGCCAAACCTAGAATCACAAAATGTTTAGGGGTATGCATACCCCTGCGTCCCCCCAGAAAAAAAGCACTGGTTATGCATTGACTTCTTATTCCAAAAGTAGAGGTCCCTCAATAGCCCGGGCTGGTTGGCTTCATCTCAGTGCTTCATTCCCAAGATCTGTCTCAATGAGCTTTCAGACCCTTGTTTCTGAATGCTCTTGTTTGATGCCTACGCTTGTAGCACCTTCACTAGGCAGAGAGGGCCACCTCTTGGCCTAACGTCATTCCAGTGGACTCTGTAGTAGAAAGATAGAGAAGATGCTTTTGACCAAGTTGAACCATTGGTGTATCTAGCTAAGAAGTGTCAACACTATGGCAGATGAAGGTGATCGACTACATGGAACTGGCGGAAATGACTGGCAGAATCCGAGACCAGAGAGAAGAGTCGGTGAAAGAAGACTGGAAGAAATTTAAAGACTATTTACAGAAATATTGTAAAATTAAGGAATCTTAGAAGGATGCTGGATAGAAACTAAGAGGTTTTTAGCTGTAATGCCTTAAGAGACATGAAAAAAGGTTTTGCAACTGAGTAAAACCTTAATGGTAAGGATTTGCTGAACTAACAAATTGAACTGGAATACAAAAAAGGGAGGTATGAGGAGGTCCGGGGAAATAAGTATAGGGAAGATAGGTTATGGAAAATTAATGTCTTTTTAACTGTTTTATTTGGTATGCTTTTATTTTTATTTTTATTATTTACTTTTATGGCTATATTTTAAAAACTTTATTTTCTTTTCTTTCTGTACTTTGTATTTTTTGAAACTTTAATAAATATATTTTTTAAAAAAAATAAGTGTCAACACTGATCATCAACAGGTCTCCAGGTTTCAGACAGGGTTCTCTTCCCCAGCCATACCTAAAAATTCCAAGGATTGAACCTGGAACCTTATGCATGCAAAGCTGAGGTTCTACCCCTTCGTACTCTCCACCATGCAGAGACCAAGACCATCACTGCCAGCTCCACTCATTTCACCAGATGCTCACGTAGGCAAGGAGAGTTGTTGTCACGGGATGGTCCATGAGGTCCAGGCCCCAGGACTTTTGCACTGGGCCACAGATCTCATCCTGCCCTCCCCCCACTCTTTTTAACCATTTTAAAACCCAAAAAAGCTTTTTCTTACAGGCTGGATATGCTGGACTGCAATGGGCCAGCCACATGAAATCTTAGTTCTCAGAACAGCACCTTTGTGCCATGGGTCTCTGTCCCAAGTCCTGGAAGAAGTGGGAGATGGCCTTCTGGCCTGGTACACATCAAGCCCTCATGCAGTTCCACTCCTTGCCAATTTGCCTTCTGTCACTTGGAAGGGCCCACATGATCTGCATTGCATACAAAAGGTCCCAGGTTCCTGACCTCTCCAAGTATGGTGGGAAAAACTCAAGACTGAGATCCTGGACAACCACTGCCAGTCAGTGTAGAAAATACAGAGTTCTGGACGCCATGTCTGACTCAGTATATGGCAGTTCATGTGCCTTAAACAGAGAAGAAAGTGTGGTCTTCTTTAACAGCCATGTCCAAGCAGCCGTCCTCCTGGTTGAACTTCAGAGGCCATTGGTCCTCACCCCCTTTCCTATTCTCTCTTCCAGTCTTCTCCCATTCTGCAAGCTGAAATGAGGGTGCTGATGCAAGACACCTGCTGCCATTTCATCCTTCTGCCTTAGGCTACTGAGCTGGTTTTTGTACTGAAGTGTATCACTGTGGAGAGGAGGAGTACTGCTCCGGCGGGAAGGTAAACGGCGTTTCTGTGCGCTGCTCTGGTTCGCCAGAAGCGGCTTAGTCATGCTGGCCACATGACCCGGAAGCTGTACGCCGGCTCCCTCGGCCAATAAAGCGAGATGAGCGCCGCAACCCCAGAGTTTACCTTCCTGCCGCAGCGGTACCTATTTATCTACTTTCGAACAGCTAGGTTGTCAGGAGCTGGGACCGAGCAAAGGGAGCTCATCCCATCACAGGGATTCGAACCGCCGACCTTCCGATCGGCAAGCCCTAGGCTCAGTGGTTTAGACCACAGCGCCACCCGTGTCCTTATGTTGCTTAGTGGCTAATCCAGCCCTGGGCTGGGTGGACCAATAGTTTGACTCAGTGCAAGGCAGCTTCTGATGTACCTGTGCCTTGGACTGAGGCTGAGGTGAAGCTGCCGCCTCTTTAACATTGTACACAGCTTCCCTGGAAGCAAAGTTCTTAGAGAATCCAAAATCCTGGCTTTCTTTTGGTTGATCTGCATGGGCTTTCAGTTGTTCTCTCACCCTCCATTCCAGCAAGCTAGAAGGGTGGTGCTGCTGCTGCTGCTGCTGCAAAACACCAGTTCCATTTCTCTCCCCTGCCTTAATGCACTGAGGTGGTTTTTGTACTGAAGTGTATCACTGTGGAGAGGAAAGCTGTTGTCTTGGCCACAGAAATAGCTTCCTTCGTCCTCGGCACGGACATCGCTGATGGTGAAGGAGAAGTCAGTGTTACTGTAGGTACCACTGAAGCGATCTGGGGTCCCTTCAAAACGGCTCGTAGCATCATGAATAAGAAGCTTGGGTTTCTGTCCTGGTTTAAACTGATATAAGGCCATATCATCACCCATGGAAGAGGAAGCTTTGCACTGGATGGTGACTCTGTCCCCAGGATTCGCCTGTAAAGATGCTGGGGTCTGGGTGACGACAATCTGCCCTCTGGCTTCTGGGAGGAGAGGAGAAAAAAACAACAATAGGTTACTGAATCCGTAACGCCTGCCGGAGAAATTTGCAAGGAATGACATCTCTGTGAAAAGTTACCCTCAAAGAAACTCGAGATGAGCCAAATCAAACAAATCTGTAGCATGATGTTGCCGTTGGTGGAACGCTTGCCTCCCAGGTATTATCACCACCAAGCAGCCCAGCTTCTGAGTGATGGGGATAAAATTGGGGGAGTTATTAAGTGCCAGGGATGGAAATCTATGCAAATGATCTAGACGGCAGACTTACTCAGAAGATCTCATGTCATGAATTACAAGATACGTTTGGGGGTTTTTTCAACAAGTAATTATTACCTAGGGATCTTTTCAGTCCCGGCTTTTCACATTACAAATTTCTTTTTGTTGTTGTTGTTAGAGCATTTATTAATTTTCCAATAAAAAACATCCAATTAACATATCAAATCATAATCCAATAAAAAAAAAAAATCAAATTGTCTTCCGAATTGTAATTTTGGTTTTACGACTTCCCACAGTCTGAACCTCAAAGCGTATCCATATCTCAGTCCTGCCTCTCACAATATTTTCATATTTCCATATCCGATTTTATCTCTCCAGACCTCTTTGCCTCTGGCTCTGCGATCCTCAATCATGTCCAAAAAACAGACAACCGCCCCATCACAGATTTCTTGTCTTCTAACTGTCTCAATTAGAAACCAAGGCACAATGCCAAATTCAATGGCACAAATGTAAAATATTTGCCAGGCATCAGAACACAGAAAATCTGCACATAGCAAAATAAGGTACATATCTCTCCTTTTTTGGAGAAAATACAGCTTACAGATAAAATTCATTAGGTGAACCACTCATTGTGATCTCCTGCAACCTCTTCCTTTGGAACTTCTTCTGTGTCACTCAAAAGGTTTCAAAACACCAAAAAGGTATTAAGAAACACACAATATGGTTTTCCCCAATGTAAAGTGACAAGCACACTTTGTTCAAGAGCAGTTAATTTGTTAACAGCACAACCATGAGCAACATGTCCAGGCCCCACTGATTGGTTGTGGACTTCACCAGGCCCCACCACAGAAGCCTGAAGTTATGGGGTGCTGGAGGGACCTAGCAAGCCAAATGGGTGACCCAAATGATTCCTCGTGTGTTTTTTGACTGGTTTTTCAAGGAAACAAACAGAAAGCAAGGTAGGTTTTGTTGAACTTCATCAACACAGAGTGTGCTCAGCGAATGGCACGTAGGAATAAACAGTTGTCCACAATACTTTCTTAGTTTTATTTTCGAAAACATAACAACCAAACGTTGCAAGCCATCACTCCTCCTCACCAGCAGCTAAGCAGGTCAAACTGCAAACATACACCTCTGAAACCAACCTGGTTCCTGAGTAGCATTATTGACCACTTTAAGATAAAGAAACAACCAACAGTTTTGGTCTGTGTGTCTGTCTGAGTGGCAAAGAGAGAAAATGTGTGCACATTTCAGGTCCACAAAGCATGAAACCAAAATTGGCCATTCTTTGTTCCGTGAAACATTGGCTATTTGATTGGGCACGTTAATACCCAGCTGGTCTGAAATTTGCGTACACGCACACGGTGCTAAAACAAATTTTTTCTAGTGCAAATATTGGTACAGTGGTACCTCAGGTTAAGTACTTAATTTGTACCGGAGGTCTGTTCTTAACCTGAAACTGTTCTTAACCTAAGCACCACTTTAGCTAATGGGGCCGCCTGCTGCCGCCACGCCACCTGAGCATGATTTCTGTTCTTAACCTGAAGCACTATTCTTAACCTGAAGCACTATTTCTGGGTTAGCGGACTCTGTAACCTGAAGCGTATGTAACCTGAAGCGTATGTAGCCTGAGGTACCACTGTAATTTCTTTTCAGAACCAAATGCATACCTTGATAAATAAGTGTATGGGGTTTAGAAAGGGGAGTGTTTTTATTATTATTATTATTATTATTATTATTATTATTATTATACTTCCTATTAAGCATGACTTGATAGGTTTTGATACAGCTGGCTGGCATTACGAGGCCTGCCAGATAGGTTTTTGTGCTGAACTGTATCACTGTGCCTCAGCCAAATTTCAACCAAAGGTGAACATGGAGCCATTGCCGCTAAAGTTTGCAGGACCAGCGCTGTCATAAGAATTCTAAGGTCTCAAATACAGAATATTCATAAATGCTCGCATATCTAAATATATAAACTATGTGTCTGAAAGGAGAGCAATCCTGAAGCCATTTGGACTCACCCAATGACCTCAAATATTCCTCTGCGGTAAGGGAGGCAAATGGGGTATGTCTTTTCGCTTACAAATCCTGTCTTAAGGGCCTATTTGCGCATGAATAGGGTGAGCCTGTGACCTGGATTCAGGAACTAAACTAGCAGGGGTCAGCAAACTTTTTCAGCAGGGGGCCGGTCCACTGTCCCTCAGACCTGAAATATTTTGAATATATTTTGAAAAAAATATATGAATGAATTCCTATGCTCCATAAATAACCCAATCACCAAGGCTGAGGGGAATCTGAACCCAGGCCTCGCTCCAGCCGCAAAACCTGGCTCTTCCAAATTTACGACACAGTCTTAAAAAACGGAGCATCTCAGAAGCAATATTCTACCCAGCTTCAGCAGGGGTTAATATAGCAGGGGTCAGCAAACGTTTTCAGCAGGGGGCCGGTCCACTGTCCCTCAGACCTTGTGGGGGGCCGGACTATATTTGGGGGGGGGTGAACAAATTCCTATGCCCCACAAATAACCCAGATGCATTTTAAATAAAAGCACACATTCTACTCATGTAAAAACACGCTGATTCCTGGACTGTCTGTGGGCCGGATTGAGAAGGCGATTGGGCCGGATCTGGCCCCTGGGCCTTAGTTTGCCTACCCGTGAACTAAAGTATTAACTGTTATGTACTGAAGTTCTCACCCTGGGCCAGCAGGGAGATACTGCAGATAGTTTTCACTCAGGTCCACATATGCAAATACGGGATTGAAAGTGATGTTCAGTGATTGGATAGTTACAGAAAGTTGTTACTGTTGCGTTGTAGTGGAGCTCTATATAAGCAGGCTGGCTGAACCCTTCAATTCAGTTCTGTTCTGGCCTGTGAATAAACAAGAGCTGTTTGAAGAATCGCTGTGTTGTCTGATATGTTCACCCACAATTTAACATTAACCATCACCAAAGAATGGCCAGGCTGCCCAGGTAATGCAACCAGTGACCATTATCAGGTATCCTGGCAGACTGGATTTCTGCTGTAGACTACCTCCTATGATGATTTTGGGGTGGTCTTTGGTAAATACGTACCAGTATGATATGGTGGTTTCTGCAGAAACAACTGATGAAGCCCAGGAGTGCGAAACAAGGCACTATTCTGGAAATCCTTGTCAAGATTCTGTGGAACTGTAGTAAGCTCCCATTTGGATTTTATGAACATACAAAGACATACGTGGAACAGAAACTAGCAAATATTTGGACTCTCTGAATGAACTGATCTATTGGGACTTCTATTTACTTTGTTGTACTTTATGTGTTGATTACGAGCAAGAGAAATATTTGATACTGTGATAAATACAGAAGAGCATTGTTTATGTGAATGCACAGCCGGTTATGTTTCGTGGGTTTGTTGAATGTATTTTACGTAACGCTAGGTTTGATGTTGTTTCCCTAAAGCAACTGGGCACAGGATTGGATCCTGTTAAGCGTCAGGATCCAATCTTGCATGATGCCGGTTCACCACTACTGACTGCGTTTCTAAAACAGGATTTTGAAAAACCCATAGCCCTGTCCCCGAATTGTTTCAGGCACCAATTTGGGGCAGATGAGGCACGGGGCACTTTGGCCCAATCCGGGGACCAAAGGACAGATCAGAAAGGCATTTAAGAACAAACACGAACACACAAATGGCTGGCGTTACAGCTCTTTAATTTCAGTGCCTAAAACAAAAACGACGAGTCGTACATTTCTGACACGGTTATCATGCAAAGCACTTAAGAGATGAGCGACAACAGGTTTTTTGTTTTTAAAAAAGTGCCTTGCTACATTAATACAATCCTTCCAGTAAGGCTCGTTCTTTGGACGTGTTTTGAAGCAGCATTCTGTGAAAATGTGGTCATGCAAAGGGAGGGCCAGGAACTCTTTGAAACTCCAACTGGGCCCAAAATTGTTAAACTGGGCATTAACCCAGTGCATCTTCACCTGTACGGATGGCTAGGCAGCCTCGAATTTCAGCCATCCATTATTGGGGAAGTTGGGGGGGGGGCCTGAAACATTTCCAAAGTATATTATTTTATTATTTCATATATTATTTTAAAGGTATGAATTTCTTGCGTGGAATGGGCGTCGTGGCTGATCCCATGCCGTACAAATTCCATGGAGGCCAACAGCACAAATTATCAGCAAATTATCTATACTGAGACTAAACATTCCCTGTTAAAAACAGTTATGGTAAAAATCATTCAAAGGCATAAATCAGAGAACCGAAAAAGATTCTAATAAGGCATCTGCGAGTACCAACTGGGCACAAACCCTTCTGCGTCAATGCATTTTGGGGGGGTGTTAATGCAAATACCACAAAATGCAACTTCTATTTTCTCCCCCCGTTAGACACACTCCAAGCAACCCGATGGTTCAAGTACTGTATAAAATATCCTTTTTGGTAAAATGTTTTGTATAAAAACCAAAGTGAAAAAAAAGTTTAAAATGCTCAAAATGATTGATCACATTTTGCTTTTTTTAAAAAAACGATTTACATGAAAAAATAGTAAAAAATATAATTTAAAACAACATTCATTTCCAGTATTAGTGAGATCTGCTGGACCTTTGGTTACATTCACCACGATCGGGACAGGATTTAAGGCAAGATGTCAAATTGGCACCAAAGTGATAAAACTGTATGCAATGGGCTGAAGGCAGAGTAGATTTGGGGGCTGGGTGGCGGTCAGTGGACTGGTTTCTCCCGGACGCTGACAGAACCATCTTCCATGCCAAAGTAAACCCGTTCCGCCATGTCGATAAACAGGCCTGTTTCCACCACCCCTAGAACAGAAAAGCAAAATCATGTCTGAATGCAATAGAAGTATTTTTTTAAAAAAATAAATTTTATTAGTATTTTCCACACAACAGCACGAAAGATATCTAAAAATAACAATACACAACACACAAAAATCAACATTCGAAAACTAAAGAAAGCAACAACAACAAAAACAAAAATAAAATAAAAATCCGTATCTTACAAGTTAATATTATAAACACTAAAACAACAAGAAGATATTGACTTCCACCAATCCCACAGCACCTCCTTTATGTCTCATTGTGTCTTCTTCTTTTCTTTATCATCTCTATCCTAGCATCTAGATATAAATCCCTCTTCCTTATCCTTTCACTTCACAAGGTTATTCCACTCAGCCAGATTTCTGTCCTCAAACCTTGACTTTTGAGGTGTTCATTTAGGCACTTCCATTCCTTTTTTACTTCACTTTTTGGTTTTTGTCTTATTATGTCTGTCAATTTGGCTAATTCTAAGTATTCTGAAACCTTACATAGCCACTCTCCCCTAGTGGGTAACTGATTCCCTTTCCAGTACTTAGCCAACAGGATTCTTGCTGCAGACATTGCGTATAAGAAAAATTTAGTTTTGTCTTTTGGAATATCGTCATTTAAAATTCCTAAAAGGAATGCCTCTGGCCTTTTACTATATGATATTCTTAATATTTTCTTTATTTCTTCGTGGATCATGCTCCAAAATTTCCCAATTTTGGGGCATGTCCACCAAATACGGTAGAAGGTTCCTTTTTGTATCTTGCATCTCCAGCACTTATTATTATATGTTTTATTCATTTTTGCAAGCCTTTCTGGTGCCAGGTACCACCTGTGATGCATTTTCATATAGTTCTCTCTTATTAGGTAACATGCTGTAAAATTTATATTTTTTTGTCCATAGTCTTTCCCATTCATTATATTCAACTGGGTGGCCCAGAAGTATTAATAACCACTGAAAATACTGGACTTGTAAGATACAAGTCATAGGTTTGTAATTTCATCCCACTGGGGGCAGAATGAATTTCTGAACTGTGCTATCTTTGGGCCTGTTTATATTTAATTTTTTTAAAAATAAAATTAGAGAGAGACCAGAAATGCACGTTTTGCTAAATGCTGGTTTATCATACTGATCCTTTATATTGGTGGTTCTCAAAGGGTGTGGGATGAGAGGGTGGCAAGCGTGGCAGGAAGATTCAAGAACAACCAAAGGAACATTTAACCAATTCAACCAATTCAATAAGTTTGATTTGCCAATCTATTATTGTGGGTGTTTTGTTGAATTGGCCAAAATGACGGCAGATATCAGAGGTCAAACAAATCAAAATTTAATAAAAGAATGGAGTTGCATGAATGAATATATGAAAAAACACTGCTCCGGTACAGAAATATTGCTATGTAAAGAACAAAGTTTGTAAGGGGGAAAGGTTACAAATGCTAGTAAAATCAGAATATTTGTCAAATGCAATAGAACAACACAACTGTAAAGATAAGTTATAGAATCAAGGTCAAGCAACGATGGAAACAAGTCAGATTTTAACTCACATTTTGAGTTATGTCGAACCAATGGGGGTGGGGTTTGTGTGAGTTGGTGGGATGCTTTGTGTTACTAACATGTACATATGTGTAAACATTTCTTTCTGTTATTTTGTAGAGATAAAAACTTCAATAAAAATTAATAATAAAAAACAGGAACATTTAAAACATTTCAGTGCAGTATATTGTAGCACAGCGTCGAAATATTTTTTATTATTTGCAGAATATAGATAGATATCTTTTCAAAATGAGGGAATGAGCATCAGGCGATACTGCGAGCTCACAACTTTTGTTGAGTTTGCATACACACTTAAGGTGCATATACATACTTATATATATGTAAGAGGCTCATTCATAATTATATTTTGGGAATGATTTATGTTTTACACTTTCTGGATGACTCGTCTTCATATTATAAAGCAGTCACATTCTATGTTATGAAGCAAGCACTGCTAGGAGCTGCTTCTTTCTGTTTTCCAATGTATTTCCTATCAATAATAATAATAATAATAATAATAATAATAATAATAATAAAAAATGGTGTGGCAGGAGCAAATTTTTTTCCTGGAAGTGTGGTCCAGAGAAATAAGTTTGAGAACCACTAATTTATATCATGGTAGAACAATGTTATCAACATGTGCCACTGTCCTACAGCTCAAGTTTGTTTTTCCTGTTACTGTATTTACAAAATATTCGTTTTGAAACTCTTAATAAAGTCACAAAAAAGTAAAATAAAATAAATGATGCTACAATATATCTTAACACAGGAGATCTGAGATAACCACATATAGAGCAATCTACACCAATGGCGCCACCTGCTGTCTAACAGTTGCAAATACAGCATTAAGGCCTCCACTAGGCTTTCAGTAAAAGAAATATTTCTAAGAATTCATATTTATCACTGTACTAAGACGATGTACAGTCAGGGGCAAAAATAAGTTCCAAAGCACTTAATTCTGTTCTAGTGTTATTCAGGCACTAGGCATATATTTTTCCTCATTTATAAAGAAGAGGACTGGACTCTCTAATTAATAACTTTTTAGAATTTTTAGTTCCACAGTTGTACAGCTGTTAATACGCCAGCTACAAGGGAATTTTTTTTAAAAAACCTCATGAAATATGCTTCTGTTGCAAGACTACCTACCTGGTATCATCTTGATTGCCACATTCGCTTCACGCCAATTATGGACTTTATCAAATTTCCAGTCCAATAAGAAGTTCCCATTGTCAGTCACGACAGGGCCCTAGCAGAGAAGAGAATAGGTAGAGACTCGTTTTTTAAGAAACAAAAATCAAAACGGGTGAAACAGAAACAAAACAAACCCCAACTTCCAAGTGAAAACTTAAGCACTCTAGAACAGAATCATCACATATGGAATTATGGACTGCTGGACTGAAAGAGGAAAAGTCACCATATTCACATGTGATAACGACTCCCTAATTTAATGCAAATCAAAGCACAAATGGGGGCGAATGTGTGTTATACTGTATACCCCTGGATGAATACTGCAGAACAGATTCAACAGTGTGATGATACCTAGAATTGGACGATGTCATAACATAACGTTTGAGGATTGGGAAAGATTGTGGAAGAGAGGGGTCAAGTTCACTGCATGTACAATGTTAAAGGAAAATACAATGAAAATGATATATAGATGGTATTTGACTCCTGTTAAATTAGCAAAGATTTATCATAACTGTGATAATCTATGTTGGAACTGTAAAGAAAAAGAAGGAACTTTTTATCACATGTATGTGGTGGACCCGCCCCAAGGGAAAAGATTTATAATGAATTGAAAAAGATGTTGAAATATACATTTATAAAGAAACCAGAGGTTTGGAATTGCCCAAGAAAGATGTTAAATTATTTTTGTATGCCACAACTGCTGCACGAATTTTACTAGCTAAGAAGTGAAAAACACAAGAAGTACCAACTGTGGAAGAATGGCAGATGAAGATGATGGACTTTTTGGAGCTAGCTGACCTGACCAGAAGAGTCTGCGACCAGAACGAGGAGGAGTACCAGGAAGAATGGACGAAATTTAATATTTAGTTAAATACATTAAGTTAAATTCATTGGAAAAAGCTTGCAATTACCAGTTAGGCTTAGGATTTAAATAAGTAATGTGATGAATTATTATGTTTAATGCTGAATTGGGAAAAAAGAGTGATGTTAAGTGATTAAGTTAAGATTATCTTAAGAACTTTGATTTGGGAAACCGTTAAAATGATATGCATTGAAATTCAACTAGAGGGATACGAGGAAGTCACTTAACAATGTTAAGATTAGTTTTAATAAGGTTATGATTTATGTTTGTCTGTTTATTTGTTAGTGTGTTTTTAATTTTGTGAAAATCAGTAAAAATTTTGAGTGGAAAAAATAGAATTGGACGATGAAAGATACAGTGGTGCCTCGCAAGACGAATGCCTCGCAAGGCGAAAAACGCGCAAGACGAAAGAGTTTTCTGTTTTTTGAGTCGTTCCGCAAGACGAATTTCCCTATGGGCTTGCTTCGCAAGACGAAATGTCTTGCGAGTTCTTGCGAGTTTGTTTCCTTTTTCTTAAAGCCGCTAAGCCGCTAATAGCCGCTAAGCCGCTAATAGCCGTGCTTCGCAAGACGAAAAAACCGCAAGATGAAGAGACTCGCGGAACGGATTAATTTCGTCTTGCGAGGCACCACTGTACTCAGTAAAGCATATTGCAAGCACAGTATTACCTATAGGGCGATACTGTCTCAAGCAACAATCCTACAAGTTGATCAAAGAGAAAAACCATACAGGCACAGGCTGAAATAAATTCTATACCTTCTAGAAGGCGCGTTTTTGCCCAGAAATCAAAACTTACCGCCTTATTCACAGCCATCCTCAGCTCAGCAACACCCCCAAACCTCTTGGCCAGAGCTCTGGAAATTGGAACATAGGCCATTGGGATGACTTCAATAGGAATACCTTTCTTCCACTGCTCTCCGAGGTTTTCAGACTTTTTCCTACAGGGACATTGTTTAAAAGCAAAACCGGAATTAACACATTGTACAAATGCACACTTCTTTTGCAGCTGGTTGCACAAGAAAGAGTTTCCTGAGAAGAGGGACTGGTTGATGAACCACTCTGGAAATTGTAGCTCTGCGAAGGGAATAGGGCTCTCTCTACAACTCTCAGTGCCCTTCTATGCAGAACTGGCAAAAATGACAGAAAGACCAAGAGAAAAAGGCAACAGAGACTTTGAAAAAGATTGGGAACCATTCATATTATATTTGCAGAAACAAAGAAAGGCAATAGACTTGATGGCAGGATTTAAATAAACATTCACATTATTACTATCAGGAAACATTTAGAAGATAGTGAAATAAGAGGATGTAGTTAATTTTATTTCTATGTTCATAGGTTTGATGTTATGTTATTAATAACCTTTTCTGTTGAGAGATAGCAAAGCGGATGAAAATAGAAACAAACCAGAAACGCAAGTTGGGGGAAGTCTTGGAGGGGAAGAATATATAGTAAACGTTAAGAAGTTGAGATGTATGTAATGAATGAAAATGAATAAAATTTAAAAAACAACAACTCTCAGTGACCTTAAACTACAGTTCAAGGGTTCGTTTTTTTTACGGTGTGGGCGAGCCATGACTTCTTAAATTGGTATGACACTGCTTTAAAAGTACAGAAGGGACAGGAGACAGTGCCCCTACAATATTTAATGGGGTTGTATACAAAAGGGTACAAAAGGGGCGTGGGTGGCGCTGTGGGTTAAACCACAGCGCCTAGGGCTTCCTGATCAGAAGGTCAGCGGTTCGAATCCCTGCAACGGGGTTAGCTCCCGTTGCTCTGTCCTTGCTCCTGCCAACCTAGCAGTTTGAAAGCACGTCAAAGTGCAAGTAGATAAATAGGTACCGCTCCGGCGGGAAGGTAAATGGCGTTTTCGTGCGCTGCTCTGGTTCGCCAGAAGTGGCTTAGTCATGCTGGCCACATGACCCGGAAGCTGTACACTGGCTCCCTCGGCCAAGAAAGCGAGATGAGCGCTGCAACCCCAGAGTCGGCCACGACGGGACCTAATGGTCAGGGGCCCCTTTACCTTTTATACAAAAGGGTACAAAAAGGACGCAGGTGGTGCTGTGGGTTAAACCACTGAGCCTCTTGGACTTGCCGATCAGGTTGGCAGTTCAAATCCTTGTGACGGGGTGAGCTGTTGCTCTGTCCCAGTTCCTGCCAACCTAGCCGTTCGAAAGCAAGTCAAAGTGCAAATAGATAAATAGGTACCGCTCTGGCGGGAAGGTAAACAGCGTTTCCGTGCGCTGCTCTGGTTCGCCAGAAGCGGCTTAGTCATGCTGGCCACATGACCTGGAGGCTGTACGCCGGCTCCCTCGGCCAATAAAGCAAGATGAGCGCCGCAACCCCAGAGTCGTCTGCGACTGGACCTAATGGTCAGGGGTCCCTTTACCTTGACCTATACAAAAGGGTGGGCGTCACAACACTAACATCCCCAATTCCAATATGTTACCGAATGGGCCTTATTGACAAACTTCCGGGAGGTCTTCTCCTGCAATATGCAATGGTCGATTGAGTGAGATAGTCTTTCAGGTATGTTAGGACTGAATACAGCTCCCTCTCTCTTCTGGAAAAAGCACCAAACAGCGTATTTTACCTATAATCAGCAATGACAATGAAGCTTTTTGCATAGCCAGCGACAATCTTCTCCTGCGTCAGGCAGCCTCTGGAGGAGGAAAGAGAGCAGAACACAAACCCTGTTACCCAGACCGATCAGAAGTCAACTAAGGATTTAGCAACTGACGGCTTAGGAAGGAAATCTATCTATAGAATCTTGGAGTCCTGGATATCAACACAGCTATTTATTCCAGGCTGGTCAGCTTAGGACAGGGGTCAGCAACTTTTTCAGCAGGGGGCCGGTCCACTGTACCTCAGACCTTGTGGGGGGCCGGTCTATATTTTGGAGGGGAAATTGAACGAATTCCTATGCCCCACAAATAACCCAGAGATGCATTTTAAATCAAAGGACACATTCTACTCATGTAAAAACACGCTGATTCCTGGACCGTCCGCGGGCTGGATTGAGAAGGCGATTGGGCCGGGTCCATGGCTGTCTACCCATGGCTTAGGACAACTGGGGCACTGCCCCATCGCAAAATCCCCCCAAACATAACCCCACCCTGCCAAGAAAACCATACTATTTCCTGCTCTCCCTGAGCACTCCCTAGCCTTCCATTATAACTGCTGTAGCCATTTCTGTCTAGCAGCTCTTTCCACTGCTCAGCCAACCCCGAGCCAAAACTATTGCTGTGGCCTGAAGGTCTCTCTAGCTCACCTCCAGGCAGAAAAACACATTCCCATAGCAAACCCCAGGGATTTTTGCTGTTTGTTTGTTCATTTTTAAAATCTTCACCTGCATCTGTATAGGCAATCCGGCCAATCTGGGCATAGAAATTAGTAGGCATCCGATATAAACACTCCCAAAATGTCTGGACTCCAAGGCCTTGGCAATTTGGCAAGCTGATTAGAATTATTTTTCTGTTTTGAGAATGCCCAGCCCTGCTTCTGTGCAAATCAGCCTCCTGCAGTTTTCCAGCAACTGGTATTCTAGTGTTTCCGTTTTCTGAAAAGCAGGCCTAGAAAAATAAAAGCTGGAGGGGAATGATTGCTTTCCATAGCCTTGCCTGGTCACCAGCCTACCAGCTACAGGGTCCAGCAGCTTCCAATTAGCTTTCCACCCTTGTTCAGAGTACTTTCATCTGCAAGTAAAATAATTAGGCATTATTTCTTACCCTCCTCCTTTGATAAGATTGAGGTCCAAGTCGACTTCATCGGCACCATCAATGGCAACATTCAACTTCAGGAAAGAAAAGAGATTTTTTAAAAATATGATTTTTGTTAATTTTTCTGTTTTGCAATTTCAGATAAACATTTTACATCCTTCCGATATTGATGACTTCCCTTCTTCTCTTTCCATGGTTCATTTTGCATATCTTATATCTCTGCATGTTTTACAAAAACTATACCAATCCGTTTTCCATTATTAGATCCATCAAAAATTATTTACACTGTTGAATTTATCTTAACGCTGCCAGCGTTTTCAGGTGCACACAACTCCCCCCCCCCATATATTAAATAAGCGTTTTCCAATCTTCTTTAAACGTATATTCTTCTTATCCTTGTTGTGCATATTCTGTCAACTTAAGTTGCCAATTTTCTTTGGTTGGGACCTCGCTCATTTCCCATTTTGGGGCTAACGAAACACGGGCCGCAGTTGCTGCATACATAAATAACCTTTAGAAAAGAGATTTAGAGTGTTTATCGCCTGCATTTTGGACACCATGTTCTTTGAGGGTGGCACTTACAAACCTACAAATAACAATTCAGCAAAAAAACAACCACAAAGAACAGAAATAACTACGTTACGATGGGGCAACAATATCCAAAAACACAAGTCAGGTGATATTGAAAAAATGGCTGTAGAAGAGCCATCAATTAATACATTAATGCAGGGGTTCCCAATTAGCTACGTACTGCAGACCCCCTGTTTTTCTAAAGCCAAACCATGGACCCCCTACTTTTGAAAAAATTGTTATCTCTATGGTAGTTTTTGTTATGTGAATGGTGCTGTGGACCCCCTCGGTGGGGTGTGCTGACCCCCTGAGGTCTGGGGACCCCCAACTGGGAAATGCTGCTTTAATGTGTCAGTAGATAGAAAAAAAGCCCCTTCAAGTCTCTGAGGTCTAAGCCCTAATTTATATTTATTTATACCCCACCTTTTCCCCTGACGGGACTCATGGCTTCTTACTGATAAAAGCAAGAACTACTAGAAAAATCAGTAATTAAAAACAATTAAACATCGGCAAAATTAAAATGATGTGCACAGGTGAAACTCGAAAAATTAGAATATTGTGGGAAAGTTCATTTATTTCAATAATTCAACTTAAAAGGTGAAACTAGTATATGAGATAGACTCATAACATGCAAAGCGAGCTATGTCAAGCCTTTATTTGTTATAATTGTGATGATTATGGCGTACAGCTGATGAAAACCCCAAATTAACTATAAACCAAATCCCAGCGACTCAAAAGCACCACCTGCTGAACAGAATCCCACCTAGGCTGGACTCACAAGTCAGCCAACAAGCCCCCTCCATAATCTTTCCACGTGTAAATCTTTGGCACCTCAAAACTAATCCCATTTACAAGGAAAGGGCAGTCTGGGTCAACATCCCAAGGAGAAGCCCCTGGAGCCACAAAGGCACCCGTGCAACTCTGAGGCTGGATCACAGCGCAAGGGCAAGGGGTCAGCAACTCTGGAGCCAGAGAAAGTTGGATGCAGCTTGACGTAACCACAAGGTCGAGCAATTAATCTCAGGCTCCTACATAAATACTCAGGGTTGTAAATAGGGGGATGCCTGCAAGGCTGGTTACCATGATACATTTATACACTGCTTTTTAGTCAAGGTGGGCGCCCAAAGCAGCTTAAAAATTACAAACCCACAAGAAGTTCCAATATATTAGGGATATGTAGAATTACTTATGGGCATCTTCTGGGACCTAGCAATTGATGGCAAGTGACACAAATCATAGAGAGGGGCAGCTGTCTTGGCTTCTTCTCTCCTCCGAACACTCAACTAGGGCCAGGACCTTTTCAGTACTGGCCCCGACTTGGTGGAACGCTCTGTCACAAGAGACTAGGGCCCTGCGGGACTTGACATCTTTCCGCAGGGCCTGCAGGACAGAACTGTTCTGCCTGGCCTTTGTTTTGGACTCAGTCTGACCCTTATGTTTCCCTCCCCTTATGGTCTACTTTTAAAATGAGGCTGCATTTTAAATTGCATTTTAACCTGTATTTTAAATTATGTTTTTACTGTAATTTTACTGGTGTTAGCTGCCCTGAGCCCGGCTCTGACCGGGCAGGGTGGGGTATAAATAAAATATTATTATTAATTATTATTATTATTGTTATTATGTTCTTGGCCCTCTTGCTTTCGGGACCTTCATTCATTCATTCATACGTACATACCCTGCACATCTGGCTGGGTTCCCCCAGCCACTCTGGGCAACTTCAAACATATATAAAAACATAATAAAATATTAAACATTAAGCTTCCCTATACAGGGCTGCCTTCAGATGTCTTCTAAAGGTTATATAGTTACTAATCTCCTTGACATCTGATGGGAGGGTGTTCCACAGAGTGGGTGCCACTACTGAGAAGGCCCTCATCCTTTGATCCTTTTCCTTACTATGTGGAACGCTGGTCGCTAGGCAAGTAAACAGGTTAGAGATCCTGGAAAGGACTGGCGTAAAAACTATGCCAGTAGTAAAAACTACTACAGTGGTGCCTTGCAAGACGAAATTAATCCGTTCCGCGAGTCTCTTCGTCTTGCGGTTTTTTCGTCTTGCGAAGCACGGCTATTAACGGCTTAGCGGCTATTAACGGCTTAGCGGCTTTAAGAAAAAGGAAACAAACTCGCAAGAATTCGCAAGACGTTTCGTCTTGCGAAGCAAGCCCATAGGGAAATTCGTCTTGCGGAACGACTCAAAAAACGGGAAACCCTTTCGTCTAGCGAGTTTTTCGTCTTGCGGGGCACCACTGTACAAGCGCAGGTGTATCTCTAAAGCAGGAGAGAGGAGGGGAATTCCTCAATACAGTTCCTTCTCATGGGAGGACAGAGTTTTGAGACGCTCTCTGTCAGACTTTGCTAACAGCCTATCACTTTCCCAGAGGTACCTCTGTTTCCCAAATCAAGAAAACGGTTCAAGAGAAAGAAAGACAGGAACACTTGGACGTTACAACCCTCCCTTCCTCAAAGAAAGGGACCCTTGCTTCATACAACAAGTATTCTCTCTTGTGTCCCTGATGTGCTATTTGAGGCTTGAGGATCAGGTGGACTCCGTGGTGTGGACTGCCTTTCATCAGCTACATCCCTATCTGGAGGGGGATAGCCTAACTTCTGCTGTCTATGCTCTGGTAACCTCCAGGTTAGATTACCGTAATATGTTATACGTGGGGCTGCCTCTCAAGACAGTTCAGAAACTTTAGCCGGGGCAGAATTCAGTGGCCAGGGAAACGGCGTTTCCGTGCGCTGCTCTGGTTCACCAGAAGCGGCTTAGTCATGCTGGCCACATGACCCGGAAGCTGTACGCCGGCTCCCTTGGCCAGTAAAGTGAGATGAGCGCCGCAACCCCAGAGTTGGCCACGACTGGACCTAATGGTCAGGGGTCCCTTTACCTTTACATGGCCTTTTAACTCGGAGAGGGGGTGTTGTTATTGTTTGTTACTATGGTATGTATTTTTGTGTTTTTATATTGCAAACTGCCCTACAATCGTACTGCAAGATAATAGCATTCCTACAGTGACTAGCCATGCCAGTATATATATATTTTTTATGTTGGTTATTAGAACCATTAGAATCATTCATACAGTGGAACCTTGGTTCTCAAACGGCTTAGTTGACGAACAAATCGGCTCCCAAATGCTGATTTATTCTGGTTTTCAAACTTTTTTGGAAGCCGAACGTCCAACGCAGCTTCCGTTTGAGTGCAGGAAGCTCTTCAGCCAATTGGAAGCCACACCTTGGTTTTTGTATGGTTTCTTACGGGAGTCAAACGGAGTTCCGAAATGGATTATGTTTGAGAACCAAGGTTCCGCTGTACTGAGAAAACTAAGACAGAGCAGTGTTGCATGGGAACTGAACAGTTGCAGAAGAGCACAAGAAAAACCCAAATCTTTTACCTCAGGGTGTCGATCCAAGTCACTTAAGGTTAAGCCGTTCTGCAGAATCAACTGACGTGCCTAAATGGAAAGGAAAAGCCAAAATTGTTTCCCAGACTTTATAGGGGAGAAATCAGAGTCATTTCAACATGTTTATTAGCAGTGGTAATACAAATTAGTGGTTAAGAAACTGCACTATAATGGAGTGAATGTTAATCTTTCAGGAGCATGCTATTTTGATCCAACGAAAGCAGGTGTTCAACCAAGAAAAGACTCATTTCTCCCACAATGAAGGAGTGTTAAAGCCTTTGCATCCTTAAGTTCTCATCTTTATTAACAAGCCAGGCAGATATAAAATCCATCGTCTTCTGTAAGAGGTTGGAATGGCCCTCTCAGAATCAACATGGAATCTCTGGTGTCAAAACAGCACAAACTTAATATCAGAGCACATGCGTTACATGCAAAAGGTCCCAAATTTAATCTGCTGTAACTTTGCCTGAAACCCTGGAGGGATGCTGCCGAACCAGTGCAGGCAATACTGATCTAGACAGACTAATGGTATGACTTGGAACACCCATTTAGTATTTCAACAGACTATGAAAGATACTCGCATTAAAAACGTTGCACAAGGTTCACACCAATACAACTGAACGACGGCTGCAATCCTAAGCCTGTGTACTTATTAGGTGTGGCCTGACGCCCTCTGCAAGCAAGATCATATTCCACGAGGATTAGAAAAGGCTGGGATTTCTTAAAATGATTTGCTGGACTCTGATATTAACGCGCTGTGGCACGCATACCTGAAACGCTGCATACCAGCAGTACATTTTGAGTGATATAAGCAACAGTTGATGCTCCTATGAGCACATCTTTTTTGACAGCTATGCTATATTTAACAAAAGCAATCTGGGCACCACCTAATCCAGGCATGGCCAAACTTGGCCCTCCAGATGTTTTGGGACTCCAACTCCCATCATCCCTAGCTAACAGGACCAGTGGTCAGGGATGATGGGCATTGTAGTCCCAAAACATCTGGAGGGTGGAGGCTGCCACCTGTTGCTTCTAGTAACTCCAGCCCCAGGAAACACTCTTGTAAAATCAAGGCCGAATGCAGTTGAAAGGTATTTTTACAGGCCACCTTTCCCAGTAAGAAATTGCTTAATATTGTTGGAGAACCAAATATTGTCAGTTGATTCTTACAACTACAGCCATAAAGCCCACAAACCAAGAAAGCCACATTTCAAAACTGACGTTTCCAGTGTTTAGCCACCTTGCAGGTCTCACCCGTCAGATTACCTGTTTCAACAGGATAACGAAGCATGTAAATGCATGCTAGATCTTCTGAATGAATAGAACTTGGATATTTACTCAAACCACACCTTCCAGTCCCAAAAGGAACACCTAAGGTGGCCATTCAAACTTCCTACGCACACATGAAAATGAACATTATTATGGGAATGAACATTAAAGAACATTGTTATGTTGCCCAGCTGAATGTAGCCTTACTGCACCAACGGTCTAATGATTTGGAAATTCAGACTCCAGGCACGAAGGCAATTCGGTGTTAGTTGCTAGGAAACAAAGAGTTGCTAGGCTGTGACCTCAGGTGAGTTCAGCACACAGTTCAAAAATGGACAGGGTTGCAAGTAGCACTGCTGTCGTCTTCAGAGCTCTAATCTCGGGAGGAGCATTAAGAAAACAATGAATGGAAAAAAGAAACAAGGCAAATTAGCAATGCCTTTCCAGTGTGCTGCCTTGACGACTGACAAGTACAACTCACTGTTGGAAGAGAGTTTCCCCATGGTCGAGACACCACAAGGGGTATTATTAACACCTCTGTGGTGGCATATAGATTTTCATAAGGAAGTCAGAAGTGGAGTCCTAATGGGACAGGGGTCCACACGAGATCAGTTCAGAAAGCTATCCTACAAATAACCTTAATTTAGCTGCTTACATACTGGAAAACAGCCTCGTAGCTGTTGAGTGGCTGATCAAGATGTAAACAGAAGATCTGGCTCTTTAAAAAATGGAGATGTCAAGGGGAAGATTTTACCTGGAAAGATGAAGGTATACAGACTATGTTGAGATCCTCTTGCTTCACTCTCTCAGCTGTGGGGGGAAATTGCTTTGTTAAATACATACTCAGACCAGAAAGAGTCATGCACCCATATTAAAATATTCCTGCTTAAACTAGTGCATTCATTTATTTATTTTTCAGTTACAATCATATCTTGGTTTTCGAACAGCTTAGATCTCGAACGGTTTGGTTCCTGAATGCCGCAAACCCAGAAGTGACTATTCCGGTTTGTGAGCTATTTTTGGAACGTTTTGGAAGTCGAACGTACTTCCGGAACGGATTCCGTTCAACTTCCAAGGTATGACTATATTGTGCTTCATTTCACTTGCTAAAGGAAACAGGAAGGAAATGCCCGTTGCTGGTGCAGTTTACGGTTTCTGCCGAATGGAGAAAAATTACCACTTTCAATCTCTGTCATTTCTGTGCAGCAAATGAAGCAAAAGGTATGTCCAGTTAGCAGCACATTAGCAGTTAGCTAATTATCCGTATCATTTCTGCGCAGCAAATGAAGCAAAAGCTAATGCCGCAAAATTTACTGAACATACCAGCTTTTACAGCTCCTACCTCGAAAAAACTGCAAGCTGCTACCTTACAAGTTCAGAAAAGACTCTTCAAACTACTTGCTACAGATTGAGGAAACCATCTTGAAGGTGATACAACTGATGGAGGATAGCCGTTATCAAATAAGAAATTTATGTCCATTCTGGTTAGCAGCTATCATGGAATAGCTATCATTGCTGTCCTTCTGAAGATGGCCCTTTTCTCATCCATGAACTTTGTCATTTGGTGTTAACATTCATCACTACTCAGCTAAAGCAATGGTTGGGACTCTTCCAACCAGGGCTACTGGGGAACAGCACTCCCAAGGACAAAACAAAACAAAAGAGCACCCAAATTTCAAGGTCACATACTCTTCCCTGTCCCACATACATGTTATATTTCCATTTGAACTCGAGAGAAGCTATGGAAATATTTCTGCCAATCAGCTCTCTGTCCTGCTCAGTCAATCCCAATCCAGAGGTATTGCTTTATTTCAAGGAACTGAGGAACTGGACCTGCCAGAGGAGGCTTCTCTCATGCATAAAGGTAAAGGGACCCCTGACCGTTAGGTCCAGTCGTGGCCGACTCTGGGGCTGCGGCACTCATCTCGCTTTACTGGCCGCGGGAGCCGGCGTACAGCTTCCGGGTCACGTGGCCAGCATGACTAAGCTGCTTCTAGCAAACCAGAGCAGCGCACGGAAACGCCGTTTACCTTCCCGCCAGAGTGGTACCTATTTATCTACTTGCACTGGTGTGCTTTCAAACTGCTAGGTTGGCAGGAGCGGGGACCGAGCAACGGGAGCTCATCCCGTTAAGGGGATTTGAACCGCCGACCTTCTGAGCGGCAAGTCCTAGGCTCTGTGGTTTAACCCACAGTGCCACCCGTGTCCCTGTGCACCATGCATGCTAGGGCAGAAAAGCCATGTACCACTTTAATTAGGACTGCTGGCTATTTAGCCCCAATTGTGCAGGTTCCTGCTCCCTTCCGGTTGTCATGAGGGCAATACAAGGGCACTGCATTCATTGGTGGGGATGCGACTGCAGAATTTTGAGCCCTCCAGCCTCTCAGAATCATACATCTGTTCCAAGCATGCCTTGCAGGCTACATATCTCTAGCTCTTAGCATGTTCCAGTAACCAGAGAAACATGAGGAAGCGTACCATATCACAAGATTAAACTGGCTTCTCTCCAGGAGCACAACATAGAGGCCTCAGCAGACCACACAGAGATTTGATTCAAGTCACAACCATGCAACTTGCAGCTTGGCGACTGCTTCACATGAAAACGCTACAATAACCGTGCTAAAGAGGGGAGTGGGCTGTTATCACGTGAAACTGTAGCTCGAGGCACCTTTGAAATTAGATTCTGAATAACTTTTCAAGATGGTGGTCAGAGAAAACTTCAGAAAGTTTAACATAATCATCCTGGAATCTTATCCGTAGTTGAGACCTTAATCCTTTGCACTTATTGGTCCTTAAGTGGACCAATTCCCTAGACCGGATCGAGTGTTAAAAACAATACAGAATTAAATATTAAAAACTTCCCTAAACAGGGCTGCCTTCAGATGTCTTTTAAAAATAGAATAGCTGCTTATTTCCTTGGCATCTGATGGGAGGGCGTTCCACAGGGCGGGCACCACTACCGAGAAGGCCCTCTGTCTGATTCCCTGTAACCTCACTTCTCGGAATGAGGGAACTGCCAGAAGGCCCTCAGCGCTGAATCTCAGTGTCCGACTGAATGGTGTGGGTGGAGACGCTCCTTCAGGTATACTGGACCGAGGCCATTTAGGGCTTTAAAGGTCAGCACCAACACTTTGAATTGTGCTCAGTACTGGGAGCCAATGCAGATCTCTCAGGACCAGTATTATATGGTCTCGGTGGCCGCTCCCAGTCACCAGTCTAGCTGCCACGTTCTGGATTAGTTGTAGTTTCCGGGTCACCTTCAAAGGTAACCCCACGTAGAGTGCATTGCAGTAGTCCAAGCAGGAGCTAACTAGAGCATGCACCACTCTGGCGAGACAGTCCACGGGCAGGTAGGGTCTCAGCCTGCGTACCAAATGGAGCTGGTAGACAGCCGCCCTGGACACAGAATTAACCTGCGCCTCCATTGACAGCTGTGAGTCCAAAATGACTCCCAGCCTGTGCACCGGGTCCTTCAGGGGCACAGTTACCCCATTCAGGACCAGGGAGTTCCCCAAACCTGCCCGTCCCCTGTCCCCCAAAACAGTACTTTTGTCTTGTCAGGATTCAATCTAAATCTGTTAGCTGCCATCCATCCTCCAACCGCCTCCAGGCACTCACACAGGACCTTCACTGGTTCTGATTTAAAAGAGAGGTAGAGCTGGGTGTCCTTTTTTTTGCCCCAGGCGCAAATATATTTTATTGGTTCATTTCTTGCACTTGAAGTACTCTTCGATGACATCTTTGGCCTGAGATTCCTTGCCATAGTCTTTGACAACGACACAACTGCAGCCCACAACTTTACGGGGTTTTCCTTCTCTGTCGGTCTTGCAGAGACCTACCCATTCACCCAGCTTCTTGTTGTCATCAACCTTTATCAGGTTGATTTGATGTTCAGAACAAAGTGCTTCAACCAATTTGACATACATGGGCTCGTCACAATTGGATGCAAGAACACAAAGGTGGGCTTGGCGTTTGCCTAAGGCTTTGGCAGCTTCACTAATTCCACGGGATAAGCCATCGTGGATAAGTGCGGTCTTCAGCACTTCTTGAAGGGCGGTGTTGACATCCATTACACCTCCAGCAGCAATGCCTTCCTCAGCCATGGTTGGTGGTGACTCTCCCGCCCGGGTGGTGGCTCTCAGCTTCCGTGAACCGATGGTGAAAAGCAGCTAGGTGTCCTTTTAAGTGTGTTTGTGGTAGTGGAGTTATTGGTTTATTTTATTATGTATTTTGTGCTCTTATTTTGTGTTTTTGTGTTGTGATCTTCAGAGGAAGGGCGGTATACAAATTTAATAAATAACTCAAGCCTCTGGAGATCAGCAGACTGAAGAAAACTGTGCTACACACATGAAAACCACAAAGTAACTGTATGTTTTGGGCCCACATGTGTTGGATTTAATCCATGGAGTCACTGTACAAAGATTACGTCCAAGATAGAGATATCTCGGTCCTTGGCCTGACACAGACGCCACACACTGGGCTGGCTGTTTGGCAAGTAGAACCAGGTACACTTGCTTAGAACAGACTCTAGATGTTTAAATAAGTGAAACATGATTTCTGACAAAAATAATAGCGGAAATGCATACCCAATTTCTGCACAGCGTGAACAATTGTAGACCCACTTCCAATTCCGAGGACTTGATTATTCTAAAGAAAAAAGACAGAAATATTTTGTTCTCATTTAGTCTACTTAGAAACCACATGGCTTGAGTTTACTGGAGAGTATTTAGCATATGCAAAAAGTGGCAACTTCTAGAATACTTGATAATCTATGGCACAGGTGTGGACCCTGTACCCTTCCAGGTACAGTTGGACTCACAACTCCCATCAAACTGAGTAGCAGGGCCATGTACAGAGTTCCAGAGGTTCCCAATCCTTGAACCACGGTATTAGTTTTAAGGAGGCAGAAAGACATCCCATGTAAGATAAGGTAAAGGGACCCCTGACCATTAGGTCCAGTCGTGACCGACTCTGGGGTTGCGGCGCTCATCTCGCTTTATTGGCCGAGGGAGCATGTGGCCAGCATGACTAAGCCGCTTCTGGCAAACCAGAGCAGCGCACGGAAACGCCGTTTACCTTCCTGCCGGAGCGGTACCTATTTATCTACTTGCACTTTTGGGTGTGCTTTCGAACTGCTAGGTTGGCAGGAGCAGGGACCGAGCAACGGGAGCTCACCCCGTCGCGGGGATTCGAACCGCCGACCTTCTGATCAGCAAGCCCTAGGCTCTGTGGTTTAACCCACAGCGCCACCTGCGTCCCTTCCCATGTAAGATAGGGCCCAGTAAAATAAGACATGCTTTGATTTAAAAGCTAAAAAGCACGCTTCCGTGTTAAAAACTAAGCAGATGGAAAAAAGTATGAGGTCACATTTATTAATTTCCTTACATTAAAAACTAACATGTACAGTTAAATGCTGTACTTCACCATTGTATTTAATACAGAATTCTGCTACTTGTCTGATGACTGTCTGTATGGTATAGATTTTGAATTTCCTGTTTCAAGTGTGTATTTAACAACATTATGAAATACCTGAAAGAGTAACCCATGAAGTTCGGCGGGACTTAGCAAACATGCATTGCAAAAGTTCCTAGCTGTGAACAAACAATTCTTATGAGTGCTTTACTACTTTAGGTCCAAGCCAAACATACAATTCCTGGGATATTAACAAGACTGAGATCAAGCAAATGCCCTCAGTCACTGGATTCTTTTAAAAGCACCTTCTAAAACACTTGTTTACACAGATGCTTAGAAAGCCGAGGTGCGTTTTAATCCTTTTCAGCATTTTAACTTTTGTACTCTTTAAAGCGTGGTTGCGGATTTTTCTCAGTTTTCTTGCTGCATCTTTTCATAAACCACTTGGAGGGTTTTGTTTGCTTGATTCATTTGTTCCAATAACAGAATCAGAGAATTGTAGAGTTGGAAGGGACCCCCCACGGTCATCTAGCCCAACCCGTTGCAATGCAGGAATCTTTTTGCCCAACGTGGGGCAAAGAGGAGAATTATTAGTTAAGATAACTACAGTGGTACCTCAGGTTAAGTACTTAATTCGTTCCGGAGGTCTGTACTTAACCTGAAACTGTTCTTAACCTGAAGCACCACTTTACCTAATGGGGCCTCCTGCTGCTGCCATGCCGCCGGAGCATGATTTCCGTTCTCATCCTGAAACAAAGTTCTTAACCTGAGGTACTATTTGTGGGTTAGCGGAGTTTGTAACCTGAAGCGTATGTAACCCAAGATACCACTGTGTGTGTGTGTGTGTGTGTGTGTGTGTGTGTGTGTATACACAGTACAGTGTGTGTGTGTGTGTGTGTGTGTGTGTGTGTGTATATATATAAACAATTCTATAAGATGTATATACAGTACAGTATATATATATAAAAACAATTCTATAAGATATATATACAGTACAGTATATATATAAAAACAATTCTATAGGATGAATATATACACACAGTACAGTATATATATAAAAACAATTCTATAGGATGAAATTCTATGAATTCTTGGGGGAAACTTTTGAACGTGCGTATCTCTCTCTCTCTATATATGTGTGTGTATATATAACTATATATACATACATGTGCGTGTGTGTGTATATATATATTTATACACACACACTCTCTTCGCAGTAGTCCTACAAACCGCTGTCCTCCAAAACCCCAGCCGAGGAAATGTGCACAAAATCCACACCCCCAACATTTGAGACGGGATCCTGCATTCCTGGCGGAAGCAGACGCGCCCGGCTCCCGCAGCCTGCTGTTAACTTTGCAAAAAGCCGAAGCCCAAAGGAGGTTCCCCACCTGCACGTGGTTGTTCACCGCAGCCCAGGCGGCCAGCTGAGAACTCTATGAATTCTTGGGTGAAACTTTTGAGCGTGAGTCTCTCTGTCTCTCTATATGTGTGTGTATTTAACTATATATACATACGTGTGTGTGTGTGTGTGTGTGTGTGTATATATATATATTACAGTGGGACCTCGGGTTAAGTACTAAATTCGTTCCGGAGGTCCGTTCTTAACCTGAAACTGTTCGTAACCTGAAGCACCACTTTAGAGAATGGGGCCTGCCGCTGCACAATTTCTGCTCTCATCCTGAAGCAAAGTTCTTAACCCGAGGTACTATTTCTGGGTTAGCGTCAGAGTCTGTAACCTGAAGCGTGTGTAACCCGAGGTACCACTGTGTGTGTGTTTGTGTGTGTGTATATATATATATATATACAGTACAGTATATATCTAAAAACAATTCTATAGGATGAAATTCTATGAATTCTTGGGTGAAACTTTTGAACGTGCGTATCTCTCTCTCTATGTGTGTGTGTATATAACTATATATACATACATGTGCGTTTGTGTGTGTGTATATATATATATATTTATACACACACACACACACACACACACACACTCTCTCTCTTTGCAGTAGTCCTACAAACCGCTGTCCTCCAAAACCCCAGCCGAGGAAATGTGCACAAAATCCACACCCCCAACATTTGAGACGGGATCCTGCATTCCTGGTGGCAGCAGACGCGCCCGGCTCCCGCAGCCTGCTGTTAACTTTGCAAAAAGCCGAAGCCCAAAGGAGGTTCCCCACCTGCACGTGGTTGTTCACCGCAGCCCAGGCGGCCAGCTTCTTCGCCTCCTCGGTCATCGCGCTGCTTTCGCCGCTAACGCTTTGGCTGCTGCAACGCGGGGCGCGCCGGTGCACGTGCCTCGTCCCCTCCGCCACGAGCCTCCGGCAGAGAAGGGCGGCGCGCTGCCCCCGGCTCCGCATTGCCTGCCCTCCTCCGCCCCCTTTCAGCTCCGCCCGCCGCCGGCCCCACCATGGAAGCCACCTCGGGGCTGGCTGCTCCGCGGCTGAGGGAAGCCGGCCTCTCGCTCCTCACCTGAGCCGCCTCGCCACCCCGCGGCCGCATGGGGCTTGTAGTGCCGCCGCCACGCGGAGAGCCTGCGCCAGGCGGCCGGGGAACTACAGCACCCACAATGCACCCCGGCGCGCCAGGGCCTCATGGGAAGGACGGGAGAACAGCCTGCTGCCTCAGGTCGAAGGCCCGTCTAGTCCAGTTGCCTGTCCTTGCAGTGGCTGAACAGTTGTTATGTTATGTTATGTTATGTTATGTTATGTTATGTTATGTTATGTTATGTTATGTTATGTTATGTTATGTTATGTTATGTTATGTTATGTTATGTTATGTTATGTTATGTTATGTCATGTCTTAATTTAATTTAATTTAATTTAAAGTTCTATAATGCCTTTCATTCCCCCCCATAATGTTTATTAAGTTTCTTACAAATAATAATAATAATAATAATAATAATAATTGTTGTTCCCTTCGGGGACAACGAAATTACTTGACTGCTCCATTAAAACTCTAATTAATCAATACAGTATAATACAGCAAGGGAGATTAGATGACTTTCAAAGTCCGGGCTTCCCATTCAGGGCCGAGATCGCTCTGGAGAAGAAGCTGTTCTTAAGACGGCTCGTTCTTGTCTTCATCGTCCTGTATCTCCGTCCCGACGGCAAGAGCTCGAAGAGACAGTGACCAGGATGCGATGGATCTTTTACTATGTCCAGTGCCTTCCTATGGCACCTTGTGGCATAAATCTGCTCTAAGGTGGAGAGTGGGCAGCCAACAATGTTATGTTATGTTATGTTATGTTATGTTATGTTATGTTATGTTATGTTATGTTATGTTATGTTACTCTTTCAGGTATTTCATAATGTTGTTAAATGCACACTTGAAACAGGAAATTCAAAATCTATACCATACAGACAGTCATCAGACAAGTAGCAGAATTCTGTATTAAATACAATGGTGAAGTACAGCATTTAACTGTACATGTTAGTTTTTAATGTAAGGAAATTAATAAATGTGACCTCATACTTTTTTCCATCTGCTTAGTTTTTAACACGGAAGCGTGCTTTTTAGCTTTTAAATCAAAGCATGTCTTATTTTACTGGGCCCTATCTTACATGGGAAGGGACGCAGGTGGCGCTGTGGGTTAAACCACAGAGCCTAGGACTTGCTGATCAGAAGGTCGCGGGGATTATGTTATGTTATGTTGTGTTATGTGTTATGTGTTATGTTATGGTTATGTTAGTTATGTCATGTCTTAATTTAATTTAATTTAAAGTTCTATAATGCCTTTCATTGGCCCCCCATAATGTTTATTAAGTTTCTTACAAATATAACCCAAACTAAAAAAAACCCAACAAAGAAAAAATAGAAAGAGAAATAAAACAAATAACAACAAAAGATATAACAACAAATACACAAATACAATACAAACTAATAAGTAATTAAACTTCCAACCTTATAAACATATTACTTGACTTCCTCCAGTCCCTCCCATCTGAATTTCCTTGTAACTAAATGTAGCAGTTTTCCAATATCATTTTTCAAAAACAATATTCCAATTATATATACCGCCTTTCCTTACACTGACAACTTTGCACCTCCTGGCAATAGCAAAATAGCAGCACGGTGGGGTGGGGTGGGGCTTGACAGTTTAGCCTTGATCCTAATGTTAAAAATACCCCTCCCATGACAACGCCCGCATGATTCAGACTTGCTAGATGGAAGTTTTGTGCTGGTTATTCAGGGTGTTTTTTTTTAAAAAAAATTGTTTTACTTTATTTGTTATTTATTATGTTACATCTCGGGGCAGTTTTCTAACGGAATTTCCTTATACAAAGGCTGTTCCTACATAATGTCCAGTAGCACCTTAGAAACCAACTAAGTTTGTTCTTGGTATGAGCTTTCATGTGCATGCACACTTCTGAATTGCTGGCAGCTAAGCAACTTTAGGGACGTGGGTGGCGCTGTGGGTTAAACCACAGAGCCTAGGACTTGCTGATCAGAAGGTCGGCAGTTCGAATCCCCGCAACGGCTCCCGTTGCTCGGTCCCTGCTCCTGCCAACCTAGCAGTTCGAAAGCACGTCAAAGTGCAAGTAGATAAATAGGTACCGCTCCGGTGGGAAGGTAAACGGCGTTTCCGTGCGCTGCTCTGGTTCGCCAGAAGCGGCTTAGTCATGCTGGCCACATGACCTGGAAGCTGTATGCTGGCTCCCTCAGCCAGTAAAGCAAGATGAGTCGCCCCCCCCCCCGTGTCGGCCGCGAATGGACCTAATGGTCAGGGGTCCCTTTACCTTTAAGCAGAAGAGAGCCGAACAAAGCGACCTGTGGAAACTTAGGAGTGCAGGACTGATTTTATACATTCGACTGCAGCGGAATACTAAGGCGGTATAGAGCCGACTGTGCAACTTGAGGCAGCAGTTGATGGGTTTTCAGTTTTATTTTTTGATTGCCCCGCCCCCGCAACATACATAACACTTTTTTCTTTCTTGTCAAATGCAATGGAGAGAAAGGTTCTTGCTCTACCCCATTCTCTGCAATCCCCCCCAATTCCAGGAAATGTTCCAGTGTCTATCAAAAATGTGAATGCAGCTCCTGAAGTGGTAGTCATTGCCATTTATTTATTTAATAAAATTCCTTAGTTGTAATATCGATCTTTATATATATCTCAAAACGATTTACAAAAAAATCCCCAACAAAAATCGGGGGGGGGGGGGGGAATCAGCAGTACTTTAAAACATACACAAGTTAAAATACTAAAACGGATTAAAGTTACCTAAGTATCTGGTTGTGCGTGTCTAAACAGGATTGTTTTCAGCAAAATGCCTGCTTGATCTCAATAGGCAATGAAATATACTCAGCGTCCAGTGTGGCTTTCATGGTCTTTATTCAGCTCATAGTAGTGAGGAATGCAAGTTCCCCCAAAGTGTCTGCTTACACAATGGGCCCCACGTGATTGGTTAATTCCAGGATTCTCCTGTAGGCCAATCAGGTTGAAGATTCACTTCCACCTGGAGCTGGATTGGGTGGCTCCTGCGAACCAATCAGACTGCTGCATTCTGGATCCTATTGTTCTAGGACCAATCAGACTGCTGCATTCTGGATCCTATTGTTCTAGGACCAATCAGACTGCTGTGTTCTGAATCCTATTGTTCTAGGACCAATCAGACTGCTGCATTCTGGATCCTATTGTTCTAGGACCAATCAGACTGCTGCGTTCTGAATCCTATTGTTCTAGGACCAATCAGACTGCTGCATTCTTGATCCTATTGTTCTAGGACCAATCAGACTGCTGCATTCTGGATCCTATTGTTCTAGGACCAATCAGACTGCTGCATGCTGAATCCTATTGTTCTAGGACCAATCAGACTGCTGCATTCTTGATCCTATTGTTCTAGGACCAATCAGACTGCTGCATTCTGGATCCTATTGTTCTAGGACCAATCAGACTGCTGCGTTCTGAATCCTATTGTTCTAGGACCAATCAGACTGCTGCATTCTTGATCCTATTGTTCTAGGACCAATCAGACTGCTGCATTCTTGATCTTATTGTTCTAGGACCAATCAGACTGCTGCATCCTTGATCCTATTGTTCTAGGACCAATCAGACTGCTGCATCCTTGATCCTATTCAACTCAGTACGTAACAGGCAGGGAGTTCCAGAGTGTAGACCACCACCACACTGTGCATTCAGGAGTCCCCAAAGTCTCATTCTACCTGGCCTAATTATAAAACAGGGCACTGAATTTTTAATTTTTGCTGCTGGGATTAATGTTCATGTAATGTAGCACATTATCATTGTTATTATTTATTATATATTCTCAGCTGCTGCCTTGGGAGCGTGCGAAAGAAGCCTTCAGATTCCACACGGCACATTCGCGATGCTTTTACCCTTTGCAAAAACCAGCATTGCAAAGCGCTCTAGTGCTGCGTCCCCTTTAAGACGCGAACTCCCTTGACGCCCTGGGGCACTGGGGAGCGTGGTCCACATTCAGAATCGGCCACGTAGGAAGCATTGGCGTTGCCCAATCAGGAAGGGGCGGGAAAAAAGCAGCAGCCAGTCGCTGAGCTCCACCAACCGCCACCGCCCTCCAATCAGAGAGCGCAAAGCCAATAGCAGAGGGGGCGGGGCTGTCATGTTACTTAAACCAACCATAGGGAAACATGGAGAAGTGAGCTCTTTTAATTGGCGGGAGAGATTTGTGGCGTCGTCCCTGCCATTGGCTCGGATCGAACCGTGTTGACAAAACATCGCGCGTCGCTTCTCCTTTTCCGGTGTGGGGGCGGGAAGGAAAGGCGTCCGCACCTTCGATTGGACGGCCGCGCAAAAACGACAGCTTTCCTCACTAATGAAACCGAAGGCTGAAAAAAGAAGCGAGCTCGGTTTCTGTGAAACAAAGCGCGCTGGTAACGTGGCCAAGGAAGAGGCGGGGATTGGTTAAAGGCGGGCTGGCGGGTAGTGTGTGTAGGCAAGTTGCGTTGCGTCGCTGGAGCTCGCGCGTGCGCAGTGGCGAGCTCCGGCTTCTGAGGTAAAACCGACCGAGCCCTTTTCGGCGGCGGCTCTGGCTTCCTATGCCCGGAGCGTAACGGTGTTGCTGAGGCGACCGCAGCGGGGAGGGCCGCTCCATGCCAGGGCCGCGAGGCCCGAGCGCTCGGCCTCTTCTTCCCGCCGCCGCCCTGGTGCTCCTGTGGCTGCTGCCGCTCTGCGTCCCCGTGAGGGGGGCGGCAGCGGCAGCGGCGGCGGCGTTCCTGGATGAGGACAGCCGGCCCGGGCTAGGGCTCGGCGGGGCCGCCGCCGCCGCGCTTCCCTTGGCAGCCGACGTGACGGTGGAGGACGATGAGGCCGGCGGCGAAGTGGCCCAAGCGGCGGCCTTCACCTCCGGGGAGCAGGAGGAGGAAGGCGCGGAAACGCCCGCGCGGGGCGGCAGCTGCAGGTGAGGCACCGGAGCGCGGCGGGGATCTCGGCAGAGGCCTGGATCCGGTTGCCTTGCTTCCGCGATCCCTGCTCTCTCATCCATCGCTAGCCACGGGCCAGGCTCCTGTTGTTGTTGTTGTTGTTGTTCTGTGTGTGTATATATATATATAATTTTTTTATTAATTTTAACATATTGATTATCATACATACAACAAAACTTCACTTCTTATACAATCTTTTTGGACTTCCATCAGCACCTCTGATGATCCACCATTCTTACCACTTTTTCTGCATTTCTTAAATTCGTATTGCCTTTAATTATCTTAACTAATAATTCTCCTCTTTGCCATTTTTGCAATAATTCAAATAATTCACCTTACAAAACCTACAAGCGTAATCTGATCGTCACAATTACTTTTCGAATGGTCTGTAAATTTACGCCAGTCTTCTGTGATGAATCTCTGGTCCCGCAGGTTTCGAATTCTTCCTGTTAATTTGTCTAATTCTGCATAGTCCATCAGTTTCATCCTCCATTCTTCTTTTGTTGGTATTTCTTCTTGCTTCTTCTTCTTCTTCTTGTTGTTGTTGTTGGTATTTCTTCTTGCTTGTTGTTGTTGTTGACAATCATCTCGCTCTTGTCCCAAGCGCCCTTCATGATGCAGGAATCCGACTAGAAGAGGGGCTTTATAATGTCTTGGTTTTTTCTTATTTGCTTCTCCCTCTCCCAAGAATAATAATAATAATAATAATAATTTATTAAATTTGTACGCAGCCCTTCATCCGCAGACCTCAGGGCGGTTCACAGCATAACAATGCAGTATAAAAAAACAAAATGCATTATTATTATTATTATTATTATTATTATTTATTTATTTATTTATATCCCGCCCTCCCCAGCTGAAGCCGGGCTCAGAGCGGCTAACAACAGTAAAATGTTACAACATTTTAAAATAATTTCATTATAAAATCAGTTCAAATCAGATTAATAACAAGAACAAAAGGAAGCAAGACACCCCCCCCCCCGCCCACCCACCTCGTTTTTGTGTTCCTGCAGTTAACACACCATTGAGTTGGGCTAAGTGTGGAATGGACTGGCCCAAGGTATTCCTCTCAGTAACCCTTCCCTGGTTTGAAACGCTCACCAGCAATACCCTGAGTATAAGAACAACCTGCTGCTGGTCCACCATCCTTTATTATTATTTATTTGTTTCAAGTTTAAACACAACACATCAAAACTCCACCATCCTGTTCTCACTGCGCTGCAACTTGATAGGGTTTGGGGTCTTCATTGCTCCACTTCTGTTGGTGGCCATTTCTGTGCGAGTTGGCGGGAGAGCCTTGTGTTTGTGTGCAAACCAGACTGCTGGAAAAGCCACAGGTGGGTGTTTGTTTGGCCCTTGAGCAGTTGGATAGGTGCTGGGGATTGCATGCCCAGTGGGTGTGGCCTGAGGTGATGGTGAGCGTGGCTTGGACAGGTACACAATTGCGCATATACACACACAAACATGGTTTTTTCTTGCTGGGGTGGAGACTAGCAGGCCTGTGGCCTCTCCAGCAGGAAAAGAAGTGCCCTTTGAATGCACTTTCCTTATTGCAGTCACACAAAATTTTGGCAGTTGGGGCAGCTTGGGTCCCTGCATGGGCTGTTACTTGCCCACATGTTCAGCGATAGATATACTTTTCTCTAAGTATTCTAATCTCGAAGGGTGGCATTTTTCATCTTTCATATTACCTACCTACCTCTGTGTGTGTTAGGAGACAATTCTGCCTTCTTATGTGGACCTATTTGCAAAGATGCAAAAATCTGTGTGATGCTTACAGCATTCAGTGCACTGTCTTCCTGTTTCTGAGAACTTGTATAGTTTAGTGAGATTGTTCCTTCATACCCTGTATTGGTACATTCCTTATGTTCAATGTTATATTTGGCAAACTATACTTTTGATCACACCAGTAATGAAAGTGTTAAGTGAATAGTTTCCCAGTAGATCCATTGAGAGTGATGGCAAATGAGTACTGTACTGTATGTTGAAGTTGAAGATAATGTTACTTTAGTCATCACTTAGCCCAAAGGTAGATTTTGGAAAGTCCATGCTTGTGCTGAAACCTCCAGAGGCATTAAAATGTTTAATCCATGATCACAGTCCTTTGTGACTGTAATATTTGCATGCCTCTGGTAGTGGTATGATTTGAAGAATCTTGTGTATGCAAGCCACTGCACAGCCACAAAAAAGTCCTTATAGCTCATTCCTATGCAGAATTACTTTTGAAGCGACTACCATTAAATAGTCATCCATCTGCTTTCAGTACAGCCTATATGCTGTCCACCTCTCTGTCTCAGAATATTATTCGTACTGTACAATCTGGCACTTGCATCTGCTTCCTTTGATCTGCTTGGATTCTTCTTTGTCTTAAGTTCAGTACTGTATGTCCAAGAATCAAATTTACCCTTTTCCCATCCCAAAGCTCTCATTTCCTTATATCTGTACAACATCACCATCCACACCATTGAACACCCACAAAGCACTCTTTTTCTTTTCACACCTTTGAAAGTGAATTCAGTGTCCAAAAGACAGGACAGTGGGACAGCCCCAAAAGCGGATGTGGTGAAAGCAATAGGGTGATTGAGAGAGGTTTAAGGGGACAAGGGGAAATGAGTGTTTTGGAGGCCTAACACACACCCCCTGCCCCCGGTTCTATAATTGATTTTAAGGTACTTGAGATGTCTCAACCCAAGTGCCTCAGTTTCCTATGCATTAGCTTCTGTGCCCCCATCATGAACTCTGGGTCAGCGGCATCCCCTGGGCTTCAGTAGTAGCCTGGTGACTCTGCTGGCTCCACAAGCCAGCTAAGGCTAGAGATATGACATTTTTATAAAATATGAAGCTGCAGAAAAAGTGGTTTGTGAAAAATCAAAGTACTGTACAAACTACTTGCTGGTTAGACTTAATCTTATTTTATGGCTTTAACAGCATTAAAATTATTTATAGCTTAACAAATAAAACTGTACCATATTGCATATTCATGAATCTTATAAAACAATCCTATTGGCAAAACCCCTGGCACTGCCCACCACCTCCTGCTCCTTGCTGCTGCTTGGCACCTGGCACTCATCACTGCCAGGCACTCACTGTTGCTGGTGCTTGCTGTCTCCTGCTCCTCAGCCCTGTCTGCAGTGGCACACTCCTTTACTCACGCCTGGGCTGCCCTGAAGAGGGCAAGGAGGAGGAAGATGACCTAGGGGGGTGAGTAGGGGAGTGAACCACCACCCATAAGTGCTCTGCTGCAGCTGCTGGGATTGAGGAGCAGGAGGCAGCAAGTGTCCGGCAGTGGTGAGCAGTAAGCCCCTGGCAGTGGGGACGGCTGGGTGCTGAGCAGGAAGTGGCTGCGGGGGCACCAGCTCCACCTGTGTGGGGGGGTGCATGATGGTGTGGTGAGTGGTGGCTGCTGTTGGGGGTCAGGCAGCAGGAGATGCAGCCCCCAACCAACCTCGCTTGTATTGCCGCTAGCTTCTCCTTTCAGAGTGACGCCTCACATCAGCTTGCTTCATGGAATCCTGTGCATGTTTACTCATAATTATTATATCCTTTGTTTAGTGGGGCTTACTCTTGGGTAAGTAAGCATAGGATTGCAGCCTCAACCATATGAAAGGCTTAGGCTGCAACCTCATACACATACAGTAAGCCTTTTTGAAGGCAATGGGACTTACTTCTGAGTAGATATGTATATAATGCTGTTTTGCAGCAGGATTTTTGTGCTGTAGTCATCTGAGGTGAAAGGGAGGGGCAGGTCAGTATCTCTTAATTTCATGAGAGGTCATAGAAAGAGGGCAGGCTGGGGTTCATAATAAATGAAGGCCCTGTCTAGTCCACTCATGAAGATGGCAGTACCCTCTAGGTGCAGAAATGCACATTGGATATGTGTAATATATTTAAATATTTATAAATGGCACTTACATAAGAAATACAAGGTGGTGTACAAATAGTAAAAAATATAATAGTACAGTGATAATATTAGAAAAAAATGTCTGAAAACTGGTTGGTAACAAATATCAACTGCCTTATAAAGTCCTGACATCCAAGTAGGCAAATATCTGCAAGTATTTGGAATCAGTAAATAAGATTATATATTGTCAAATCAGAAATACTACACTCACCCTAAGTGTTTGTTAACATCTGAGATGTGTACAGTCGTGTCTTGGTTCTCGAACCCCTTGTTACTCGGAACATTTTGGCTCCCGAATGCCACAAACCTGGAAGTGAGTGTTTTGGTTTGTGAACGTTCTTTGGAAGCTGAACATCTGACACGGCTTCCGATTGAGTGCAGGAAATTTCTGCAGCCAATTGGAAGCCGCACCTTGGTTTCTGAACATTTTCGGAAGTCGAACGGCCTTCTGGAATGGATTCCATTCGAGAACCAAGGTGCGACTGTACACAATACACAATTTAGTAATTTTTTCGTATTATGGGGTCGTGGTGTAGAATCACTATAATACAGCTATTAATGTGTTCCAGCTTCCTATATCTGTTTGACATTCTTAATATGAAACCAGAGTACATAGCAGTAATTAACTCCTGCTTGAGGTAGTTATTTCTGTTCTAAATAAACATGGCATCAGCCTTGAACATGATAAGGCTGGACTTGTCTTGTGACTATAATTGTTCAAACAAAAGCACTACCTTTTGGCTCTGGAAAGAATTGTTTGTCTAAAGGTATGGCTTATGAAAGAAATTACACTATTACAGTGGTACCTTGGGTTAAGTACTTATTTTGTTCCGGAGGTCTGTTTTTAACCTGAAACTGTTCTTAACCTGAAGCACCACTTTAGCTAATAGGGCCTCCTGCTGCTGCCGCGCCGCCGGAGCACAATTTCTGTTCTCATCCTGAAGCAAAGTTCTTAACCCGAGGTACTATTTCTGAGTTAGCGGAGTCTGTAACCTGAAGCGTATGTAACCCGAGGTACCACTGTATTAGACTACTGAGGGTTTTCCAAAGAGATGCTCAAGAGGACTCTGAACATACTGGAGTTCAGGGATATAATTAAGAGTTATCTTTAAAAATAAGAAACTTTGTCTAAAACTATAAAATTTAGCTGAGACAAAACTCTGCTTGTGAGTATGGCTCATTTGTTGAAGGGATGTCATTCAGCAGTGAGATTCAGGGCGTGCTTTGCCTAAGGTACAGTGCAACTGCTTAAGAAATGTGAGGATCTGAATCTACTGCAGTTCCACTCGCATTGTACTGTGAAAGTACAGTATATCCTACTTTGGTTGCAGCCCTGCTACTAATCTTGCTGTGCCTTTGCTCTTGTCCCCGCTCCCCAGGGGTTGAAAAGACAAGAGATTATCCAGTGCCAATACAAATATGTGGCAAATGGGGAAGGAAATGTTTATTTATTATGACTTGATTTAAGAATTGCTTCCTATGAAATGTCCTAAGGCAATTTAGCAAGAAAAACAATTTCTAATCCAGTGCTTGTGCAGGCTAGGCTAAAAATCTCAACTTAAAAATCTTGTTAGAAAAAGGTTTGCAATAGCTGCTGAAAAGTCAGTAGAGACAGCAGCTGCCTGATAAGCAACAGAAGAGAGTTCCAAAGGGTAGGTGCTGCCACATTAAACATTCCAAGTTCTGCATGGTACATAGAATAAACCTCCTGATGTAAGAGTATCTGTAGGAGGTCTGGTAGCTAATTGGCAGCCAGCGGAGTTCTTTCAGCAGCAGCATAACGTGATGGCAATATCTTCCCCAGTGAACAGTTGAACTGTTGCTTCCAGGCAAGCTTTGGAGGGAGCACCACATGAAGCATATTGCAGTGTCCAGGCTATTACAGTCCAGAAATGACCCGGCCAAAGCTGAAAAGGGCATTCCAAGGTGCTCTCATCACCTGGGACTGTAGTGATAGAAATGAAACCATGGGAACCCCCAGACTACCAACCTGCTCCTTCAGTGGGAATACGGCCCCAGCTGAAGCAGGGACTTGACCAATTATCGAGAATAGATTAAGAAACTGCTCACCCACAGCTCCTATGTCTTGCCAGGATTCAAACTGCATTGGCCTTCATCTAGTCATCAGACTTCAGAAACTGACCCAGGTCTTGCACAGCTTCTCTCCTTGTTACAGAAAAATGGAAATCTAATGATTCCTAATAATAATAATAATAATAATTTATTTATACCCTGCCCATCTGGCTGGGTTTCCCCAGCCACTGGGCGGCTTCCAACAGAATATTAAAATACAATAGTCTATTAAACATTAAAAGCTTCCCTAAACAGGGCTGCCTTCAGATGTCTTCTAAAAGTCTGGTAGTTGTTTTTCTCTTTGACAGTGGTTTTATTTAGGTACTAAATTGGCACCCCACAGCACAACTGTTAGGGGGCTGAATACCTGGTGATATTCTATTACAACAACCCTGAAGATAGGGTTGAAATCATGGTAAAACTGTGCCCTCGGTGCCCATCACAGAGCTGCTTCATCAAGATACCATGGGCAGTGGTATCAAAAGTGGCTGAGCTATCATCATAATAATTTTATTTGTATTCTCCCTTTCCATGGTTAAAACCATGCTTACAACATGACAATAGTTACCTAACTGCAAACATAAGAAAAGCCACAGGCAATAGATAAAACACATTAAAAACTAGTCAACCAAATTGAAACATTTTCCACATAAATCGTAAGAAGATGTAAAGATACAAAAATTAATATCAACAACAACACTCAACATCCCCTCAGCAAAACACTCTAAAACAGCCCAAGAGTGTCCAGCTGCTTTTGTAGCTGGAGTCAGTCAGGGCTCCACCCTCCCAGGTTAGGTGGAGAAAGTCTAGCAAGACAGGGAGCAGATCTTCAAGGACTTGCAGCCAAGATGACATAATAGAGTCACATTCCTTCTGTCGTCCTGATAAAGGACATCTCTCAGAGAGACCAAATCTGATACAGTTCCATAACCAGACTTCAACTCAGACTTAAATTGGTCTGGGTAATCTGTTTTATCCAAGAGTGTTTGTAACTTTCCTGCCATGACCCTCTTCATTATCTTCCCCTCAAATTGAGTGTTTATGACTGGGCAATAGTTGCCACAAAGCAACAGCTCCAAGGTCGGTTTTTTCAGTAGTAGTCATATTGCTGCCTGTTCAAGATACCCGGGACCAGTCCCTCGCACAAGAATACATTGATCCCACATAGGACCCAACTAGCCATTACCAGCATGTTTTAATAAGCCAAGAGGGGAAGGGTCAAGGGAACGCATGGATGGGCACATCACCAGGCTGCATGAAGTGAAAATGATCCCACATGTGTTATGCCTCTATTAAGAGTGGGTCAAACTATTTTGGGTTCTTTTTTGTTGTTGTTGGGGTTGATGCTGGTTTCCTGTCACAAGTTGGCATTAAGTAGGTCCTGGGTCTTAAAAACATGAACCCTTGAATAGTGTGATTTCTAGTTCTGACTTCTGGATGTGTCTTCCATTTACAGATCATTAATAATCATAAGCACTTTGGATGGACGGATTGCTGCTCTAGACCCAGAGAACAGAGGTAGAAAGCAGTGGGATCTAGATGTGGGATCAGGTTCTCTTGTCTCCTCTAGCCTCAGTAAACCAGAGGTAAGATAAATACATTGTTGCATGGTTCTGAAATACTCGTTTGTTTATTACTAGTTTAATATCTTTTTCTGTTTTCATTTAAGTTAAGATTTGCAAAAAGCTCTCTTGACTCTTGCATCTGTTGTAAGGACCAGAAAAAAACGTTATCAACTTCACTACTATTTACTTGGATATCAGTGTTCTGATTTTTAAAACTACTCTTTACCACACAAATGTGTCCATATAAACTTGTATGTTAAATACTTGCATTGTTTTTCTGGTACCAAACACAAAATGTAGGGATATTATGGATTTGATCCTGTCCTAATCTGACTCTTATTTTCTAGCCAATAAATTTATTACAAAAATACATGGAAGTAAGCACCAATGAATTTTGTTGGACTTACTTCTGAGTAAGACTGTGAGGAACGCTAGGGGAGAGAGCCTGTTCCATCAGTTCCTAAAGTTGACATGGGGGGGGGGGGATATTATTTGTTGACTCTGATACTTTAAATTGTAAATCTATTGGGTTTCTTGGCCAAAAGGCAGTGTATAAATGAATAAAGAATACTTTTTTTCCTTACAATAGAATGCCATTGTAGCAGTTCCTTCAGTTGCTTTTGCAAATCTTCCCTTTTCTGACCATTAATAGAACAAATAGGGCCATTAATGGCAGCATTAAAAAGGTCAAAGTCCTTTTCCCCGTGCCTCTCTAGGGACCTGAACATTAAGAGCCTGTCAGAACTGAAAGTCACACTGGTTGACAATCCTCCAATAAGCTAGTTAGTATCTTAATTTTGAATAGCATTAACCCTATGGAAGAAAATATCTTTAGGCTGCATTCCTATATCCATTTGGCAGCAAAGAAACAATCGAAATATGTACTTCTAAAACACTTCATGTCTTTGAATTTTGACTATAAAATATTCTTGCATGACCTTATATATTTACATGGGAGTTGTATTGAAATCAGTGGTATTTCCCTCAGAGTAAAAATCTATTTTCCATCTTGTAGAACACACTGAGCATTTTCTTAAAGGTTGTTCAGTCAGCTGAAATGCAACTTGAGTTTAACTTTTAATTAGAAATGCAGTAATATGAAGTTGTACTATATCAAAATAATTACCCAAAGTTATAACAGCTGGTCTGAACTTGGAGAGAGAGAGAGAGAGAGAGAGAGAGAGAGAGAGAAAGAAGAGAGAGAAGTATTTATCCTTTGCTTAATTCTTATTCCCACACCTTAAAAATTATTAATAATTCTTCTACTTAATCTTAATTACTTAATTCTTAATCTTTCACTTAAGATTAGTTGATACTGAGGTAAAAGACCTTTAATTAGTGATTACAACATTTTGCAGATCAAAGTAGGGAACTGAGTTGCATTCTCACCTTCCAAACCTTGTTTTTAATTCTGAATCCTTGCTTGCTCAGACTAGTTATCATAGATACTATAGCTACAGACTATTTCATCTTCCTGTATTGCCACACCTCTTTCTGTTCATTGTTTTATTTACTCCAGCTGGAGTAAAGGTGAAAGATGGTTGCAAGTGCTTGAAATATATTTCTAATAAAGAGTTACTGTAGACCCTGGTTCACTGGGATTGTGTTACTTGTTTTCTATATATACCTGGCGCCTTCCTTACATATCTTTAGGCACCAGATGAAAACATTCCTCTTCTCCCAGGCCTTTGGCTAATTAAACAATCCATGGCCTTTTAAAATGGGGAGTGGGATATTATTCTTGCGGAGAAACTGGTAAAATGTGGACTGGATGAGATAACTCGTAGGTGGATCTGTAGCTGGTTGACTGACCAAACCCAAAGAATGCTCAGTAATGGTTCCTCATCAGCCTGGGGAATATGTGTTACATGGGATCCTGCAGGGACCCATGACGGGACTCAAGGCAGCTTAAGAAGAATCCCTAAAGATTTTCGCAAGAACAGCAGAGTTCATTGTCATACCATGCAGCTTTTGAAAGGTGAATGACCAGCCTGCCTTTTCCCTAAAGGAAGGAATCACTCTTCTCTCACTTCCTTCCCTGCAAACATAAGCATAGCGCTGCAAAAAACAAGCCCAAGTGAATTCACAGGCTGACATGTAGACAGTGGACAGGAAGAGCGAACCCTAATTACAGTTAAATTTGTAGATTATAAATAAACGCAAATAACTATACAGAAAAGTGACCAAATTCACCAGAGTACTCTGTGGGGAAGACAGGGTAAAGTTTTCAAAATCTAAGGTAGCAGGAGTTAGGGTTGTTCTGACCTCTTATCTTCCGTACCTTTGCAAACTAGGTAATCAGGTGATCTACTTATTTGGTATTTTTGGCCACAAACCAATGAATTAGCAGGTGTACATTAACCAACTAAATCAACATTCCAGCACTAGACAAAGTTTATCCCTAAGGGAAAAAAACAAGATCTTCTAAAGAAGCAGTGTAGGAGAACTGGAATTCTGTAGATGAAACCAAGAAAGAAGAAGTGAAGAAGTTTCAGTTGGGATATGCTCATCTTGCACTATTTATAGGGTTTATGCCTAAAAGCAGTCAAGGACACACAGAATATACATATTCCATGTTAGGCTGCCTATGCATAGCCTGCACATAAAGACAGCAGTCTGCTTATAGTTACCACTGCAGATCATGTTCAAAGCTTCCTGTAGCACTCAGTAAGAGGAAGTGCACCTGTGTGGTATTCTGGGATGGCCAATACAAAACAGCTGAACAGATAATACAGCTAAGATTATATAAATAGAAATTAGTGACAAATCACATTATGCATGAGAACAAAGAACCAACAATTTTTGAGAATATAGAAATAAAAAACTGGTTACAGTGGTACCTCGGGTTACATACGCTTCAGGTTACAGACTCCGCTAACCCAGAAATAGTGCTTCAGGTTAAGAACTTTGCTTCAGGATAAGAACAGAAATTGTGCCCTGGCGGCACGGCAGCAGCAGGAGGCCCCATTAGCTAAAGTGGTGCTTCAGGTTAAGAACAGTTTCAGGTTAAGAACGGACCTCCGGAACGAATTAAGTACTTAACCTGAGGTACCACTGTATACTGCTTTAGAACATTCTAAATAGGGATATTCCTGCCATGTATAATTTAAAAAGTTCACCTGGAATCTCCCAGGTGAAAACCCAGACTATAAATTGGAGGGCTCAAAGGTCTTCAGGAAGGATTGTAATAGCAGAAATCAATGCCAGTGGAGACAATTCAGAGTTCAGGAAGTAAAGTGAAGTTAAAACCAGACTCTTCTGGTTGATGTATGCATAAGTCAAGTGATGAGATCACCACATGCTCCAGAAAGATTGGGAGCATGGGCTCCCAGTGGAATTAGGAAGAGGTTCAAATAATGTGTACTATCATGCGGAAGTAGAAAGGGATTTCATGGGAGGCAGTAAGAATCAGCAAAGGCATGTAAGTTAGGTAAAGAAATGACATCACCCCCTTCTTCCTTTTTGCTTAAAGCATTATCTCATCTAATGCAAGAATGAGTCATCCAGGCAGTCATGTCCAATTATCTTGATACAAAGGATGTAGGGTATCACAAGGTACTTACACATGCCTTGTGAACTGTCAATTTAAGTCATCATTTGTTCAACTTCACTGAACAGAAATCATTACAATTCTGTCTTATATTTAATTCATATAGCCAAGTGCCTTTCTGTTTTCATATGAAATGAGGCTGCCCCAAAATAAGAAGGCTGTTCTACATACTCAGGGAATTCTTTATGCATGCGCAATGATAAATATTCGTTTCTGTTTTTTAAAATCTGATCATCCAAGAACATAGATGGCAGTTTAAGCAGAGATTTTAAAAAGGAAGTCACTCACACCACTATCTAAGACAGATGGAACTTCCCAGTTCCTTTAGACTGGGGTAGCCAACTCCCATCAGTCCCAAGCAGCATGGCCAGTTTAGAGGGATGATGGAAGCTATAGTCCAGCAACTTTAGGAGGGCTACACCTTGGCTACCCCTGCTTTAGACACTGTTAACAACTCTCTCTCCTAGGGAACAATCGCTGGAAGAGGCCAAGATCAGCATCAGAAACTGACATATAAGCTAATCGGCAAACGGTGCCTTAAACCTAGGTTACAGTCGCTACAATGGAATGTCCAGGTGCCTTTACTGCAGCAAACTTTATTATTAAATCTCAAAGCGGTTTACAACACATTAAAACATCAAATAAAACAATACAGAACAAATATTTCAGATGCTTCTCTAAGTGAGATTTTGCTTTCACCATATTTATTTACCTACTAAATTTATATAGCTGCCCATAGCAGGAGGACTCCAGGAAGGCAGTGTGGTGTAGTGGTTAGTGTGTCAGACTAGAACCTGGCAGATCAGCATTCAAATCCCCACTCACTTATGAAGATCATAGGGTGACGTTGGGCCAGTCACAGCCCCCTAACCTAGCTAGCCTCCAGAGCAGGAGAAAATAAGTATGTTCCATCCTCCATGTGACAGCCCTTTAGATATTTGATGACTATCTTATCTCTGCTCAGTCTCCTCTTTTCCCTCAACCGTGCCTCATAAGGCTTGATTTCCAGACCCTTGATCATCTTGGCTGCTCTCCTTTGCACACATTCTAGCTTGTCAATACCCTTCTTAAATAGTGCTGCCCAGAACGGGACACAGCACTCCAGGTGTGGTCTGACCATGGCAGAATAGAGCGGGACTATTACTTCCCTTGTTCAATACACTATACTTCTGTTGATGCAGCCTAGAATAGCATTAGTTTTGTTTTGTTGGGTTCTTGTTTGCTGCTGCATCACACTGTTAACTTGTTTTAAGCTTGTTGTCTACTAAGACCCCCTAGATCCTTTTTACATGAACTACTGACAAGCCAGGTGTCCTCCATGTTAATTTTGTGCAGCGGGTTCTTCTTCCCTATGTGTAGAACCTTATATTTGTCCCTATTTGAATTTGTTTTGTTAGTTTGAGAGCAGTTCTCCAATCTGTTATGGTCATATTGAATCCTGATTCTGTCTTCAGTGGCATTGACTACCCCTCCCAGTTTGGTGCCATCTGCAAATTTGACGAGCATCCTCTCAATACATTCATCAGTGTCATTTGTAAAGATGTTGAACAACATGGGGAGAGGTGAAATATGAATAAATATTCCCTCCTTCTCTGGGTGCCTCTGCAAAATGAATGGTGTCAGAGAGGCTCACCTAGCAGCTATTTTGCGTGGCAAGTCCCCCTCCCCCCTTGGAAATAAAGACACAGGACATGGTGTTTAAGGTTAATGGGCGGAAAAGGCCACATCTTTATTGATTGCAGGAATTTTGCGGTATTGGCTTAGGCATTGGTCCTATCGGCTAACCGGCTTCAGCCCAATTGCATGAAGGCCGGTAAGGGTTAACCACCAATGGGGGGAGTCCTGCTGATGCACATCAACTAGGAGCTCCCCCGGGGTCACTGCTCGGGGGCGTGCCTTAGGCCCACACCTCCTTAGGCTTTGGACAGGGCAACGCCCCCCCCCCCCCCCGGGAATCCTTTACTGGACTACCCTTTGCTTTGGGGGAAGGTGATGGCGCTTCCTTCCCCCCTCATTTGCATAACAATACCCCTACCAGTGCCTAACCGCCAATGCCGAGAAGTTGTGACGATTTGCTATGAGGTAGGCGAAAAACCAAATGGCTGGTGCCAATTTGCCAAGTGGAAAAAATTCCTACCAGGCCCCTTGACGGCAACCAACTGAAGTCCATAGCAAGGTCAGAGCAGAAACTAAGGGCGGGCGGGGTGGGAAACCGAGTCAGCTGGAACAGGAAAGAGAGGGCATTCCTCAGGCCCGCAGGCCATAAATAGCCTAGGCCACACACCTCCCCGGCCAGTTGATTGGCTGAACAGGGAGATGATGCGCCCGAGGATTCCCTCATTCTCGTGGGGGCTGGGAATCTCCAGCTCAGAAGTGGCTTTGTCTTGTGGGTGGGCTTTTCAGTCCTAAAAGATGTTTAGGGCATTGTGATTCTGCACTATTATTTTTTCTATTTCTAGTTTTACTTTGGTTTTATTCTGCTGCTTTTTTATATATTCTGCTTTAAATTCTATGTTTGCTTTATTTGTTTGCTAAATAGTGTTAACTGTTACTGTAAACTGCCTAAAGAACACTTGTTGAGTGGTATGTAAATAAATATTGAGAATGTCTATGCATATAAAAGCTATTGGAGATTCCAATACACAACACACAAACTGGCATTTCCATCTATCCCAAGCTAAAGGTGGAGGAAGTAGCTAAAAATGAATATTCACAATTTACAGTAGACATGTAAAAGACAAACTATGAAGATTAAGCTACAAATTATTATTGCATTGTGCTCCACATTTGATACAAAATATGTTTGTGTCATGGTTGCCATTATATGTATTTCTGTTCTAATGCTTTGTAGGTATTTGGGAATAAGATGATAATTCCTTCCTTGGATGGGGACCTTTTTCAATGGGATCGTGACAGAGAAAGCATGGAAGCTGTCCCTTTCACTGTGGAATCTCTTCTTGAATCATCATACAAATTTGGAGATGATGTTGTCCTGGTTGGAGGGAAGTCCTTGACAACATATGGGCTGAGCTCATATTCAGGAAAGGTAAAAAGTTCTTAATGATGATAGACTTTTTCTTACATATTTGCATGAGAGCACATCAAAATACATCATGCGCTCAGCACCAGATAGCACTGGCCCATTTTACTTCTGGCTATCAGCTGCATGCTCTTAATAGAAGCTGTACATATATGGAAATTTACCAATTTCCCAGAAAGAAACTCTCACTTAGCCCAGATGGAGCAAGGTAAGCTTCACTGAAATTGAGGAGGCTACTTATGCACTTACTTAGTTACTGCTTAAAGATTATTTATTATATAATTTCTTATGGAATAACCTGTATGGAACCAGGGTTATTGTAGTAGCATTTCTTGCCCTTGTGCTTCCCTAATATCATACCAGGCAGGGCTCCCACCAGAATCCTCTGAGCAGGGCTGAGTGGCTGGATCTTACTCAGGGATCTTGCACAAGGAAGTGGAGCTGAGCAGTTTCCCTGTACCACAGCTCACTCCACTCAGCAGAAGTTGAGGGAGAAGGGATGAGGAGGTGGGTAAGCCAGCTCCTTTTGCTGGCAGATGTCTGGATCCAACTCCATATTTCACATAAGGCCTCAGTTTTAATCTCACATACAAGGTGGATTTAGGCAAGCCATTCTCTCTCTGAATTTCAGTGCTATGTGTAATACAGTGGTACCTCAGGTTAAGTACTTAATTCGTTTTGGAGGTCCGTTTTTAACCTGAAACTGTTCTTATCCTGAAGCACCACTTTAGCTAATGGGGCCTCCTGCTGCTGCCGCGCCACCGGAGCACGATTTCTGTTCTCGTCCTGAAGCAAAGTTCTTAACCCGAGGTACTATTTTTGGGTTAGCGGAGTCTGTAACCTGAAGCGTATATAACCCGAGGTACCACTGTATAGAGTAACAACGTTGGCCCACCTTGGAAGTTTTCTAGGTCTTACAGAGGTTGGCTTATTTTTACAAATTTCTATTCTGCTTCCAAGCTGTATTGCTTCTATTTCTATTTCTAGCCACCAGGGGGCAGGGTGGTTGTTTAAATTTATTACTTGCCTTTCATCCTTGGGCCTCAGGACAGGTTACAACAATTTAAAATACATTAAAAGCAGCTTAAAGTGACCTACAGCCAGAAAAATAGAGTGACTCCTTAAAATTGACATCACTGGTTTCAAAGGCAAGGGAAAAGAGGTATGTCTTCAGCATTCACCGAAAACTGTACAGTGAAGTTGCCAGACACACAACTGTCGAGAGGGTGCTCCACAAACTTGGGGCTGCCACAGAGAATGCAGTCTCCCAGACTACAACCACCCACTGCTAATCTTAACTGCCAAGAGCCGTGATGGCCAAACGTGGCCCTCCAGCTGTTTTGGGACTACAATTCCCATCATCCCTGACCACTGGTCCTGTTAGATAGGGATGATGGGAGTTGTAGTCCCAAAACAGGTGGAGGGCCAAGTTTGGCCATCACTGGCCAAGAGGGTCTGTAGCAAAGAAGGCAGTTTTTCAAATATTTGGGACCTAAATTATTTAGGGCTTTAAAAAGGTAGCTTGAGCGCCTTGAATTATGCTGGCAACCAATGCAGCTGTTTTAAAACAGGATCATGTGCAATCTAAAGGAACCCCAGCCAGTAATGGGCTGTAGCAATTTGGACCAATTGAAATTTCTGAGTTGCCTTCAAGGGCAGCCCCATGTAGAGCACATTGCACATCCAGTACAATAGAAACCCAATGATAGCATTAAAATAGTAGCTCTCTCCAACTTCTGTGCCTTAAAAACATAGCAACAATAATTGCCTATGTGATGGGCATAGCATGTTTTAATACTAAGTATCATTTTAATGAATTTTTATATTAGTTTGCAACTTTTCCTCAGTATTGTTTTGCGTATGGAATCCATTTTTACATCTCTGGGTACAAATATGATGGGACGGTGAGAGCAAAATGGAATAGAGTCACACTTTTTGTATGATTAGTAAATAGAAGGATATACTGAAAAAACTATGTCTGATCCTTTAAGACTTCTCTTTCTTGTTCAGGTGAAGTATATCTGCTCTGCCATGGGCTGCCGTCGCTGGGATGAAGACGAGATGGAACAGGAAGATATTCTTCTTTTACATCGAACTCAGAAAACTGTTCGTGCTGTTGGGCCCCGCAGCGGCAATGAGAAGTACGGACACGCATAGTATATGAGATTTGTAAATAATTTCTGCAGCAGAAGGTGCATTGTCAGATTGTTGCCCTTTGAAGAGTTCATGTTCTTTCTTACTCCAACAATTTAGTAGGAATCTGACACGTCTAGTTTTTATGAAGATGCTTGAATCTGCTCTCTCTTTCCTTTACCCAGAAGACATTGAATTCTGATAGATTTTACAATTTTCACAACAACTAGGAAAAGGTTTGCCCAGTGCCCTGATGTTTTTTGCAGATACCAGGCTGGGAGGAACTGGAGGGATATTCTGCCTACATTGATGCGCTAAGACAGGGGTGGGGAACCAAATATTGATGATGATGTCAGGTGAATGACATTTTACAAATTTCAAAGGAGGTTGCTGTAACTGTATTCACATTATAGCAACCTCCTTTGAAGACGCAGAGAAGCTGTTTGTTTTCAAACGTGCTTTGGCCTTGGGCTTGCCGATTGGAAGGTCGGTGGTTCGAATCCCCATAACGGGGTGAGCTCCCATTGCTTGGTCCCAGCTCCTGCCAACCTAGCAGTTCGAAAGCACGTCAAAGTGCAAGTAGATAAATAGGTACCGCTCCGGCGGGAAGGGAAACGGCGTTTCCGTGTGCTTCTCTGGTTTCTCCAGTAGTGGCTTAGTCCTGCTGGCCACATGACCCGGAAAAACTGTCTGCGGACAAACGCCGGCTCCCTCGGCCAGTAAAGCGAGATGAGCACTGCAATCCCACAGTCGCTTGCAACTGGACTTAACTGTCAGGGGTCCTTTACCTTTACCTTTGGTGCAAAAGTACTGCTTTCCCCTTCCTTTATCAACCACCCATTCTGTGGATAAGATTTGTGTGAAGTCAAAAGCTTGTGTACTATGTTAGAAGATAACATGCTTTATTACTACAGTGCAAAATAGGCTTACATTACTTTAGAAATACCATGTTGTCTCCTTTTACATATTATAAAAACTGGATTGATTTGCAGTCACGGTCGTCATCTTCTCTTTTTTTAACTTAAAGGTGGAATTTTAGTGTTGGTCACTTTGAACTGCGCTATGTTCCAGACACTGAAAAAAGAATGGGATTTCTTGAAGGCAATTTAAAACCAAATCTAAACAAAGAAGATTCTAAAATAATTTCAGATGTGGAAGAGCAGGAGGCTGTAATGAAGGATACAGTGATAAAGGTCTCAGTAGCCGACTGGAAGGTGATGGCATTTAATAAGCAGGGAGGACATCTGGAATGGGAATACCAGGTACTAAAGATGGTAACATTTTGACGCTTTCTAGAAATATTACAGCATTGCCAAAAATACCTTGCATCTTTCTGGAATTTGAGGCTTGTTTTTTAATGTTTTGCTTTTGTAATATGTTCACTTTTTGAGTTCATGAAAAGCTGTGCTCTTAAAAGATTTGGTATTACAGAGAAAATGCATTGAACTGATTTTCAAATATTCATACTTTATCTGCAGTTTTGCACACCTGTTGCTTCTGCCTGGCTGGTTAAGGATGGCAAGGTAATTCCAATTAGCCTCTTTGATGACACAAGCTACACCTCCAATAGTGATGTCTTAGAAGATGAAGAAGACATAGTGGAAGCTGCAAGAGGAGCTACAGAGTCCAGTGTCTATTTAGGTACAGCACCAACTTTCAACACAAGACATAATCTTCGCGTTGTCCAAACCCTTAGTAGACAGATTCTTGATTTTTCTTTTCGTTTTAGGTGGGTATAATTAATTTAAGCGTTTCAGCAAAAGCCAAAGAACAACATGGTAGAAATCCCAAAGTATTGTTTGTTTTGCTTTGGCAGTGGAATATTTGTTGCATCAGTGCATTGTTCTTGACACAAAAGCCATGCATCAATATGAACTGTGCATTTTCATCCTGATCCTGTGCATGTTTACTCAGAAGTAAATTCTGTTTAATTCAGTGGGATCTCATTTCTAGTAAGTGTTGGGGGTTAAGTACAACCTTAGCTTATTATTGCAGCTGGAGTTACTAAGCAATGTAAAGTACTGTCCCATTATATGCACAAATAGTATGATTTTAACTAAACCCACAAATAGAGAGTAGTTCGATTAGAGTAGGCCTTTTCTCTGTTGTCGGTGAATTGCTGATAAGACTTAATGTTTGCCATAGACATGACGTCTTATAAAGTATCTGTCCTTCACTCGCTCTTATTTTCCAGAGTTTCCCCTACTCCTACAGTGGGTGGCTTTCATTCTTTCTAGAGAATTGAAATTCAGAAATATTTGTCTGTGCTTCCAACCTTCCACTACTATGTGCACATTCCTGAAAATTAATAAATGAGACTGCTAGATTTTGTTGTAACTAACTTCTTGACCATCTCTCAAAATTCATTTGGCCTTGGGCTGAAGCATGCAATATTACAGTAGTGTTTACTTGTATTTTAAAGTTTTTATCTCTGGCTTTTCTTATAAATAATGAACCAATCCTCAGAGCTCATGAGTCATGAAGTTGTGAGCTCACCGATTGTCCTTCTTTGGAAGAGGATGACATCCTGGATAGGGTGGTTCCTTCCACTTGGATTTTTGGGGGATTTAAAAACTAAGGCAAGTGGAGTCTCCAGTGGTTGCTTCAGTTTTATACTTCTGCAGATTTTCTTGCTTAAAAGCTGCATAGAGCAAGAATGTTAAATAGCTGCTAGGTTATGAAAATGATTCCATTTCTTAATTCGTTTCTTGTACATGTTTCGTATTCTTAGGTGCCGTATTTTTCCGTGCATAAGACTAGGTCCCCCCCCCCCCCCGAAAAATAATGTCAATAATTAGGGGGCGTCTTATACTCTGGACCATCTCCCCCTCTTTTCTTAAATTTGAGTCCCACAAAATAGGGGGTATCTTATACCTGGGGGTGTCTTATAGACGGAAAAATATGGTAGGTAGATGTAATAATATCATCATACAATGTAGGCAGTGCATCTTTTGCATTGCTCTAGAATTCACGCATTTGTATTCTCTTCCCCTCTGTTCTTAAAGGTGCACACAAGTAAAATGATAATCCCTGAGATAAATAATGATCTGTGGTTTATTATGCAGGAATGTACAAAGGCCAGCTGTACCTTCAGTCATCAGTCAGAATTTCTGATAAGTTCCCAACCAACCCTAAAGCTTTGGAGTCCAGAAATGATAATGCTGTTATCCCTTTGCCTGTAATCAAGTGGAAACCATTGATTCGTAAGTGATGTTCCTTAGCTTTTTTTCAGATCGAAAGTTGATAGGCCATAAATTTGATAGAGAGTTTTATTACTGTTTTCGAAAGTATATCTTGAACATAGTTGACACGAGATGTCTGATTACTGATGGTGGGGTGTCACGAAACTGCACTCCGAGTGGATTCAAGTGTTTCGTTGAAACTAATTCAAAGCTTTACATCAAGTGTGGGAACCTTTGGCCCTCCAGACATTGCTCTACTACAACAATTCCCATCAGCCCCAGCAAGCTTGGCCAATGGCCAAGAATGATGGGAGTTGTAGTCCAGTAACATCTAGAGGTTCACATGCTCCCCACACTTGCTTTACATAGAAGCTACATTTGCCAGAATACTTGTAAATATTGTAAAACATGACACAGCATGGCATATTATTTTCTAACCTTGTTTACATTTTGAGTGGTGGGAGGGAATGAAAGCACTGAAAAAGTGCTGGGAATTTTAACATGCCTGCAAAGCTGTGCTTTGCATTTATTTATTTGTTAATTCATTCTAAGGATAGCAATCTGAAAAAAGTTAATTGCAACTTTAATTTCTTATATTAGACTGTATACTGATCATTCCACAGAGCCAACTTAGCTGGCATTACATTTATTTATTAGGTTACTAATTTTAATACATAAGGCATTTCTAAAAATGGAAGATTTTCCACGGAAAAACTATCACTGCTTATTGAGTTTTCTAGCTGAGGCGTTTTAACAATTGTCAGGTGTACATTTTTTCCAGCAATAGAAAAGCTTGAAATTATAGAACAGGGGTAAGGAACCTCCAGCCTGCAGGCCAATATTTGTCTGCCAGGTGATCCAGATTTGGCCTGCAAGGCAATTCCCTCCCCGCCCAAAGCCCCCAACTACACCCACCTGTCAATCAGTCAGCTGACTGGTGAGGTTCAGTCCTGCTTGGTGCTGCTTTACTAGTAATTTCCCAGCGGGGAATGTGCTAGCAAAGCTGACTGTCTCTCTCCACCGTCAGGTCAACTTTCTAGGGTGGGCAGTTGTCAGTTACCTGTCCCACTTGTCAGTTACCTGTCATCATGATGGTACCTGTCTAAGTTGGTCCTCATTGTGGAGGAAGATGAAGATCTGGCCCACCAGGCCAAAAAGGTTCCTCACCCCCCTGCTCTGGATGATGGTAGCCATTTCTAGAAGCACTATTTAGGATTTCTGAAAGGTTTTATGCATGCAGGAATGCTCATTCAAATGTAATGTGTGAAACAGACTCACTCTGAAAATCATGTGTTGTTTCTAGATTCTCCTTCTAGAACTCCTGTGCTGGTGGGATCAGATGAGTTTGACAAATGTCTCAGCAATGACAAGTTTTCTCATGAAGAATACAGTAATGGTGCCCTTTCCGTCCTGCAGTATCCCTATGGTGTGTGTGAGCTATGCTTTGTTTTCATCTATGGTTTTGATAGGTGAAACCCCTAGCTCCTTTTTATACTTACAGTAACAAAACCTAGTTGAAATAAATCATAGTATCTGTGGAACCCTAATTGTTAGCCTCTAAATAAATTGAGATGGCTGTCTTCTGAATATAGTGGTACCTCGGGTTACATACGCTTCAGGTTACAGATGCTTCAGGTTACAGACTCCACTACCTCAGAAATAGTACCTTGGGTTAAGAACTTTGCTTCAGGATGAGAACAGAAATTGCACAGCAGCGGTGCAGCAGCAGCGGGAGGCCCCATTAGCTAAAGTGGTGCTTCAGGTTAAAAACAGTTTCAGGTTAAGAATGGACCTCCAGAACAAATTAAGTTCTTAATCCGAGATACCACTGTACTGGAAGAGTTTGTCAGCCCTATAGAGGACCTCAGCCCAAGGAGGCTTTCTGAAGAGCAGCCTCCATGCTGCATTGCAAAACCCATCTCAAAAGGAAGGAGAGCCATGAGGAAAATCCATAGGTTCAATCCCTGGTATCTCCAGTTAGGGCCGGGAGAGACCTGAAATCCTGGAAAGCCGCTGCTATTTAGCATAGACCAAGTGTGGGGAACCGTTAGCCCTCCAGATGTTTCAGAACTACAATTCCCATCATGCTAGCTGGTTGTAGCTCAGAAACGTACAGAGGGCCAAAGATTCCCCACACTTGCTGTAGACTGTACTGAACCAAAAGGACCAATGGTTTGACTTGGTAGCTTTCTATGAGATTTCAAAAATCTTCTAGTATGGTATAGAGCAGGGGTGGCCAACTCTCAAGAGACTGCAATCTACTTTCAGAATTAAAAACTGGCAGTGATCTACCCCCTTTTTTGGGGGGGGGGTTCAGCTCAAAGTTGTGGAGCTTTTTTTAGGGAGGAGGAAAGACCCATTTTTAAAAGGGGTTTAAAAAGCTTTTTTGCGGGGGGAGTTCTCTTTTAGGGGGGGGTTAAAGGCAAGGGGCAAAGTCACTCACAAAAACATCATTATGGATCAGAACAGCAGCACTGAGAAAGCTATTCTCTTCCCTTACAGAGATCATACAACAATGGAGGGCAGGGCAAGGGGGCGTGACAGGAGTCGGTTTTAGCAACGCTAAGGAAAGGGAGCCAGAGATCGACCGCGATCTACCAAAACCCCACGGGGATCTACCAGTAGATCGCGATCGACTTCTTGAACATCCCTGGTATAGAGAGTCACTGTTCAAAGGACAAAATATCAAAATTCTCACTGGATTTGCCTAAAGTTGGACATAATCTTTAGATTCTAGCCAGTGTCTTTGGCCACTACATGGGGTTTTCACTGGTCAACAACATTTGAAAGGGGAAATTTTATTTATTGAAAGATTAGTACTACCTGGTGGTTTGTAGATTTACGAAAACATTCTTATACCCTTTGTTCACTTTTTTTAAAATATAGATAATGGTTATTTTTTGCCCTACTACACTCGAGAGAGGCACAGACGAAGCACCCAGATCACTGTGAGATTTGCTGACATGAACTATCCACAAAACATCCGCAAAAAAGATCCAGTTCTACTTCTGCACTGGTGGAAAGAAATCATTAGCACCATCATATTATGCATTGTGGCCACAACTTTTATTGTGCGTAGACTTTTCCACCCGCATGTTCGCAATCGAGTAAGTAGAGTGAATCGATTCTTGAAGTGTAACTGCATGTTTTCCCTTTTGAGGCTTTTCATGTTTTAGATTGCATTTATTCAAGTAATGAAATGCAGCGCTTATGAGCTTAATACGAGCTTGCTTTGGTTTCACATAAATCAGTAGGTTGTCATAAGAACTGACTGCTAGATTGTCTCAGGCACTTGTCCTGATCATTACTTTTAATAGAAATTTATACAACCAAGGTAGTTACATCCAGAGCAAGAACTTCCCTTTGAAGCTGTGCTTTGAAGCTTCCACATTGCAGTTGCAATGGTCATGTTTTCGCAGTTCTAGATGTAGTGAACTCTTTACCTTCCTCTTTTCTAATTATCTGACAAACGGTTGTACAGCATCTAGAGATTGAGGCAGTTTATAAATGATATAATGTTATTCCAGGTGTCAAGCACGTGGCAATTGCCATGTGCAGTTACAATTTACCCGAGATTGTGAATGATGACACCACTCCCTCGGTGCCTATCCCATCTTGGAGCTTAGTTACTTTTAATTATTTAAAGGTTTTCAAGGCTTCAACAAGCCTCTGCTGTGTCACTGCAGAGTGGAAAAGCTCATCTACTATTAGAAGGGTGTGGAAAAATGTTGTTAGCAAACTATTGCTTTGTCCTCAAAGCAACTCCCTGCCATGTCATGCAGGAAGTTACTGTTACCTAAAACAACCTCCAAATGTTAGCTTATGAAAATCATGTCCCTTCTCTCTCCCCTCCCCCAATTTTTGTGTGTGGTGACCAGGATGTAGCACTACCTTTTTAAATTTTGTTCTTCCATCCTTGTCAATAAAGTTAGTATTGAGCTGCCTCAGTTACAAACAATCTGTTCCTATCTCAGCAGCGGAAGGAGTCTGAAACTCAGTGTCAGACGGACAGTAAATATGAACCTGCAGTTGGACAGGCTAAAGATAACAGCTGGGGAGACTTTCAGAACTCGGGATATGTGTCAAGGTAAAAGCAATTACTTTTCTCTCCCTCTCTTCTGTGCACCATTTGGAATGTAATGGACTTGCATTCTTTCTGAGTCCCTCTTTCCAAAAGCAATTCTCCTTCTCTGTAAAACTCAACCAGCCATCCCTCAAACTCGGGGGAGCTTTAAAAGCAGCCTCCTACATAGCACAAGGTACAGTTTTTAAGAGGAAATAAATAGAAAGTGTATGTTGTGGCGCTGTGGGTTAAACCACAGAGCCTAGGACTTGCTAATCAGAAGGTCGGCGGTTCGAATCCCTGCGACAGGGTGAGCTCCCGTTGCTCGGTCCCTGCTCCTGCCAACCTAGCAGTTTGAAAGCACGTCAAAGTGCAAGTAGATAAATAGGTACCGCTCCAGTGGGAAGGTAAATGGTGTTTCTGTGCACTGCTCTGGTTCGCCAGAAGTGGCTTGGTCATGCTGGCCACATGACTCGGAAGCTGTCTGCGGACAAACGCCGGCTCCCTCGGCCAGTAAAGCGAGATGAGCACTGCAACCCCAGAGTCGGTCACAACTGGACCTAATGGTCAGGGGTCCTTTTACCTTATGTTGTATGCCTCTTGTTGTTGTGGCTCTGAAACACGGGGTGGGTGCTGTTGGAGGCTTACTTACTTAAAAGATGCCCTTTGCGTGGAAAGGATTTCCTTAAATAAATAAATAAAATGCTCTAGTTACCAGAAGATGTTACATTAGAGTACAGTGTGGTAGGTTTTAGCTCAGTGATAAGAGCATCGGTGTGCAGAAGGCCCCAGATTCAATCCCTGGTATCTCCAGTTAGGGCTGGGGAGGACTCCTGTATGAAACCCTGGAGAGGTGCTCCGAGTCATTGTCAACAGGTAAAGGACCCCTGGATGGTTAAGTCCTGTCAAATGTGACTATGGGGTGCGGCGCTCATCTCGCTTCAACAATACCCGGCTGGACATAGTAATGGCCTGATCCGGTGTAAGGAATCTTCCTATGTTTTAAGAGGAATATTTGGCTGAATGTACTTAAACCACTTTTGTGTCAAAAGTAAACCAAAATACGTCTCTAGTACAGTGGTACCTCTACTTACGGACGCGATCCGTTCCGGGGTGCCGTTTGCACCCCAAAAAGTCTATGAGTAGAGCGGCGCTTATGCACGTGACATGATAGAGCGCTCCTGCGCATGCACGAAGTGGCAAACCCATAAGTAAACACTTCTGGGTTTGCCGCGTTCATAACCTGAAAAAACGCAACGTGAAGCAAACACAACTCGATATATGACTATATTTTAGATGAACTGCTAATCATCATCATCATAATCAGACCTTAATCACAAGCATTTCCCTTTCTTTCTTTTGCAGATATCTAACAGACTTTGAGCCAATTCAGTGTCTAGGTCGTGGAGGATTTGGAGTAGTGTTTGAAGCCAGAAATAAAGTGGATGACTGCAACTACGCTATTAAAAGGATTCGTCTTCCAAATAGGTGAGTAAATGTCTTTTATTTTCTGGCTTCCTTTACGTGATGCATCTCTAGGTGGCACTGTGGTCCACATATCAGTCCTACTTGGTATCATCCTAGAACATGTCTGGCACACCAAAAGAGTTCCTGGGGCATTGTTGAACATTTCTTAGGTACTTTTTCTCATCCCAACAAAGCAGAAAAAAAACTGTGTTAGTAATAAGTTGCTGCACTGTTGTTTACAAAGTGTACCTGTGGTGTGGTGTCTACACACCAGAGCATGAGACTCGAAGCAGAAGTTTGTCTTTTATAAATTAAAATAACCACAACAGTTAAAAGTTGTCCCAGTTCATCCCCCACATAGAACTGACTTCTTTATTTTACATCATGGGTAGGCAAACTAAGTCCCAGGGGCTGGATCTGGCCCAATCGCCTTCTAAATCCGGCCCGCGGACGGTCCAGGAATCAGCGTGTTTTTACATGAGTAGAATGTGTGCTTTTATTTAAAATGCATCTCTGGGTTATTTGTGGGGCATAGGAATTTGTTCATTCCCCCCCCCCCTCAAAAAATATATATTCCAGCCCCCCACAAGGTCTGAGGGACAGTGGACCGGCCCCCTGCTGAAAAAGTTTGCTGACCCCTGTTTTACATTATGACTCTTTCAATTTTAGGGAATTGGCTCGTGAGAAGGTGATGCGTGAAGTAAAAGCATTAGCAAAACTTGAACATCCTTGTATTGTTCGCTATTTCAATGCATGGCTGGAAGCGCCGCCTGAAAGCTGGCAGGAAAGAATGGACAAACTGTGGCTAAAAGACGAAAGGTATCACTTTCATTTCCTGGAAAGTCTTGGGAAAGTATTATACTTCCCTGGAAAGTATTGTAGTCCAACTGCAAGAAATGAGAAAGCTCTATATTTCTGCACTGTAACTTCTAGTTTGTATAAAAATCGTCTATTCTATGAGTCCTTGTTTAGCTGTTCCTATCTTCTACCGGATTTGTTTCGCACTAGCTTTTAAAATATAACATGCATGTACTTGGACAGCCTCTCGGCTGGCTCATCTTACTGCTTTGTTTCAAAACTTTTTCTTTATGGGCTTTATGCAGGTACACATACAGGACCTGCATCTGCACAGGAAACAGGACATGGTCTCAGGCAAATGATGCAGCCACCCTATAGAAGCTAAGCAGGCTTGGGCCTGGCTAGTGTCTGGGTGGGAGATTTACCTGAGAACCTCCACTTTGAAATCCATGATGGAAGAAAAGTGAGATGTTAATACAATAACCAGAGACTTATAGAGCTTTAAAAGGTGGGAGAAAGCACACTCCCTCCCTTTAAGAGAAGTTTCAGAGGAGCATCATGGAGAATTTACTCTTGAGCTTTTGTGGGCTTTCCCCCCTGTAGTTATTTCTTAGGCCTTCAGTAGCCATGAGAACTGCCTGGCCTTGCATGTACTATGACCCCTTTTAAAACTCTCATTGGAACAACAAGCCTTTCTTCTTGGGAGAGGAGCAGAGGGTGGTATTGTGCATTTTCTGCCTCAGGTTTACTAAGCAGGCTTGATTAAATAGTTCTCTGCACTTTGTTGCTTTGTGGGAATGGGCTTTAAAAACCTGTAATGTACTGTTTGCCAACAGTCTGCTGGCTTTTGGACAGGGATTGTCTCCTGACCCTGATGCTGGCATTTCTGCTTTCTGAGGTTTGAGGCCTTCGAGTTCTGAGACTTCTTTAGTACAACCTTCAGCGCAGCCTGGATTCTCAAATGGGATTCTATCGGCATCATTGACCCTTGTAAGCTCCGTGCATTGCTTGGGCTTGAAGGAATATTGTAAAAACTATGTAGTCAAAGCCTAGGGGCTTAGCTGTGACCTAGACAACTGACAGTGGCTTGGACACTGACTCAGAGGGAGAGGGGCAAGCTGAGTCAGTTGCACAACCCACTTACGCACTATCTGAGCCTGAGTGCAGATGGAATGACAAGAAGAACATTGAATGAATGTCAAGTGAAGTGATGATTAATAAAGAGAAAACAGGAAAAATATTTAAGACATGCCTGCAATGGGCACCATGCCTCTGAATGTGGGAGAATACACCTCTTCATGCACGATGAGCATTTTTGGCTTCTGTGGTTACTGGGACATGGGGTCCAAGTATCTCAAAGTGCCCCAAAGCTACCGAATGGCATCATCTGCACATAACAAGTAGTATAAAAACAATGCTAGTATCTTTGGCCCACCAAAACATTGCATGTCAACTCATGGTGCTCATTTGCACCTGGGCTGCTACTTCTTTGTGCAGTAGAAGCTTTCAGCCCCTATTTAACCTTGGGGTATGGTACTTTTGAAGGGATGCGGCTGATGCTGTGGGTTAAACCTCAGAGCCTGGGGCTTGCTGATCAGAAGGGCGGCAGTTCGAATCCCTGCGACGGGGTGAGCTCCCGTTGCTCGGTCCCTGCTCCTGCCAACCTAGCAGTTTGAAAGCATGCAGTGCAAGTAGATAAATAGGTACCGCTCTGGCGGGAAGGTAAACGGCGTTTCCGTGTGCTGCTCTGGTTTGCCAGAAGCAGCTTAGTCGTGCTGGCCACATGACCTGGAAGCTGTACGCCGGCTCCCTCGGCCAATAAAGCGAGATGAGCGCCATAACCCCATAGTTGTCTGCGACTGGACCTAACAGTCAGGGGTTCCTTTACATCTATGGTACTTTTGAACTTGTGGAAGCTAGGTACTCAGAAACCATATATGGCTGCACAGGATGCATTGCCTTTAGTTGTCCCCGTTGATTTTGTAACATGCCCTGGATCTGGCTAGCTCCTCCCTGCCTCTTCACTTTTCTGCTTATCAGCCTATTGTTGTTCAGTTGATTACTACTCAGTGTGGTCTCATCCCTTATAAGTCTCTTCTGAAATTATTTTGTAACTCCCATTAGCCTGCCTATGTGTCCATCCCTTTAGGGAGCTTGGACTTAACTTACAGCTGCCTGTTTTAGCCTCTGGTTACCTGTGAACTGCAGTTATGTCTTACAAAACTGCTTTTTTTGGTTGTTATCATTTTGGCAAAATGTTGCAGGCTCTTTGCTCAAGTGCAACTAGTCATCACTTTTTGAATCGGTCCTTCTCTGACTCTAAGAATGATGTGGAGTGGAAATTCCACATTTTGGACATTCAAACATTTGGCAAGACAGCACCCTTTTGGTCCATTCTATAGGCATGTGTTTGGAATGGTCGTCCCTGTAGTGTTTTCAGCTGATTAGTATTCACTCACTACCAGTAAGCCAGCCAGCTACTCTGCCATATGTGTGCCTGTAAGAAACTTCAAACAAGGCAAGGCAGGTTGCTTACTTGTAAGGAAGATTCTTTGACTGCCTTCTGTTCAGTTACTCCTTCCCCCTGCAGGCTCTCTTTTAAGTTGGTCTTCACACTCCAGAAGTGGGTACTCAGGAATGGGAAGGCTCTCACTTGCCCATCAAGGCACAGGCGTAATGTAGTGAACTTCTTTCTCCAGGGAAGGGGTAACAGTCTCCCACCATTTTTAGCTTTAGAAGTTTCCGAGACGCTGCTCTGTGGAGCTGCAATTTCTGTATGTGTACCTTT